>NC_072410.2:21738333-22041363 GCF_028858775.2 Pan troglodytes | reverse complement strand
GTGCTGGGGGCTTCCCTCGGACTCTCTTATGCTGTCTCACAGCCAAACAGTGAGAAAAGCTCTTCTGTTCTCTCACTTTGCAGTTGGGGAGCTAGGGCTGGGAGCATCACACTTGTCCAAGGTTATACAGAGATACTGAAGGGCAAAGCCTGGGTCGGTCTCAGTTTGGGTCGCCTGACCCCAGGCCACCACTGCCTTTCTCCCCTTCACAGATGTGGATGCTGGACCCAGGAACTCTGACACCCAGTGTGCCCCAGTAGCTCTGCCTGCCAGCAGCAGGGGTGGCTGTCTGCCAATTCCCTTAGGAGTTCCAGCCCTCCTCCCCGCCCCTCCATACTCAGTGCTCCACTGGCCTTGCTTGATTAGATTCCCCAGCTGGTCTGTTTACTGGGCCTGGCAGAGCTCCTTACCCCCATGCCCCCACTCAGTGGTCCTCACAGTCCTGTTTGCAGCAGCCACAGGTAGTCCCTAGGGGTGGGGCAGACTCAGGCTTCAGCTGGAGCCCCTGCCTGCGGGTGCCTCTTGGCTGTAAGGCACTCTTCCTACCAATATGGCCTTTTCTGTCTCTGTTTAGGAGCCCCTCTCTGAAACCTTAGGTCTGTGTGACCCCAGAGTCCATTTCTGTTTCACCCCTGGTGACCTCCTTACTGTGCAGAGAATGTGTTCGTTGAAATTCAAAGTAGATAAGAAAGGCTGAAGCTTAGTGTCACCTCCCTTAGCAGGGGCTCAGTGGCCACAGTGTGAACAGAAGGGGTAGGACAGTTAGGTGAGGCAGGTGTGCAATGAATGGAACTCACCTAGAGCTTTCTGTGCCCCAGGCATCATGCTGGGTCCTTTATTGCACACATACCTGTGACCTGCTTCCTGTTTGCACCTTGCACAATTGCTGCCTGGTGGGTGTTAGCTGCATTGTGTTAGGAATGAGGGGAACAGGGGCTCATGAGGTTTAAGGGGCCTACTCAAGATCATAGAGCAAGTAGGTTGGAATGGAGATTTAAATCAGACTGACTCTGAAGTCGGAAACCCCCTATTCTGAGCAGCAGTGGCTGGAGAAAGGCCTCCTGAGTCAGTGCCAGGAGGCAGAGCCCAGGGTCTGCTCTGTCCCCAAGCCTGTGTCTGTGGGCAGGCCACTTAGCCTTGCTGGGGGGTGGTGCTGCCTGATTTATGAGTGGAGGATAACTATAGCCAGCCCATTCCACCCACAGAACTGATGGAGACAAAATGAGATTATGTTTTTTCAGAACTTGGCAGCTGCCAGGGGTTGGTGAGGGACCCATTGGGCCTTCCTGAAGAGCCCTGGCTGCCAGTGCTGTCTGAGTGGATTTTCCCTCTAGTCAGTAGCTCCTGCACATGCAGAAGTTTTTGTTTTAATTTTAGTCACCAGGATATAACTGTCCCTTCAAATGTACTTTGTAAGCACTATTACCTTGGAGCCACCACGATCATGGGGAGGTTTGTGGGAGTGAATGTCAGGTAGTGGCACAGGAATTCAGATGGGGGTTTGGCCCTGGCTTTGTCCTTCCTTTCCTCCCTCCCTCCCTTCCTCCCTTCCTTTTCTTCTTCATTCCTCATGCATTTATTGAGCACCTAATATGGGTAAGGAGCTTGTATTAGTCCATTCTCATGCTGCTATAAAGGACTGCCTGAGACTGGGTACTTTATAAAGAAAAGAGGTTTAATTGATCCACAGTTCGCATGGCTGAGGAGGCCGCAGGAAACTTACAATCATGGCGGAAGGGGAAGCAAACACGTCCTTCTTCACATGATGGCAGGAAGGAGAATTGCTGAGCAAAATGGGGAAAAGCCCCTTATAAAACCATCAGATCTCATGAGCACCCACTCCTATCATGAGAATAGCATGAGGGTAACTGCCCCCATGATTCAATTACCTCCCACCTGGTCCCTCCCAGGACACATGGGGATTATGGGAACTAAATTCAAGATGAGATTTCGGTGGGGACACAGCCAAACCATATCATAGCTGGGCGAGCCATCGTGAAATGGGTGAAGATGCAATTTGCCTAATCCTTGCCATCAAAGTAGAGAACCTGTTTTTGAGTGTCTGCTGCAGGCCAGACTTTGCAAACTTAAGTTCGTTTAAGTTTCACCGCTGTCCTCTGAGATAGGTGTCTGTCACTCATGTTCAAAACCTCCAGTGCCTTCCCGTCTCACATAAAGCAAAAGCCACAATGCCCCTCTGCCCCTGGCTCCACCTCCCCCTCACCAAAGCAATCACCAGGCTGGCCTCTGGGCTGTTCCTCGCTTTCCTTGCTGTCTGGGGGAGGCACCCTCACTGCTCACTCCCACACTCCCTTCAGGTCACAGCTCACATAGCATCTCATCAAGGAGGTCTTCCAAGACTCCCTAAAACATCAGAACAAGACTCCCCGAACCCCGTCCCACCCAGGATTCACCTTTTCCTGCACTGCAGTGATAACCAAAGAACAGGCTCTGTGTTTACTTATTTGCTTGCCTGCAGTTTTCCCCAACTCCCCTGACACATGCATCCCCCGCCTCATGTAAGCACCATGAGAGTAGCGGCTTTGCTCACAGTGGGTTCCCCCTTGCCCAGGCACTCAGGGAGTATCTGTTGAATCACCGTATGTCACATGCAGTTGGCACATTTGTGCTTTGGCATATACATTCTCCTGCCTCATCACAGAGCCCAAGAGGAGAGGCAAATAGAAGGAGATAGTACACACGGTGCATGGATCAGAGACCTGCACATTGTTAGTTTTCCTAAAATTGATCCCCAAATTCAATTCATTCTCAATCAAAATCGCATCAAGCTATCACTTTTTTTTTTTTTTTTTTTTTTTTTTTTTTGAGGCACAGGGTTTCACGCTGTTGTTTAGGCTGGTGCTCACTGTAACCTTGAACTCCGGGCTCAAGCAGTGCTCTTGCCTCATCCTCCCAAGTAGCTAGGACCACCAAGTGCAGTAAGTAGGTATGCACCACCATGACGAGCTAATTTTTACTTTTTTGTAGAGACGGAATCTTGCTGTGTTGCCCAGACGACTCGTGGCCTCAGGCAATCCTCATGCCCCAACCTCCCAAAGCAATGATATTAGGGGCATGAGCCACTGCACCCAGCTGCATCAGGCATTTCTATAGAAATTGACAAGCTAATTCTAAAATTTATGTGGCTGTGCAACGACTTAGAATGGCCAAGGTAAACTTGAATAAGAAAAACGTTGGAAGGCCCACCCTACATTTATGTCAGTAATTACTGCACAACTTTAGGAGTTAAGATAGTGTGGTACCGGCATAACAATAGACAAAGGGTGTGGTGGAATTGGGAAACATGGAGTTAGTTTGTTTAAACAACAGAGGAGTTATATTTTCAAGTGAAATGCTCAATATATTTCCAGATGAAGGGCCTCTAAATGTAAAGCAATGGCTCCAATTGTTAATCTGATACAGGTTCACTCATTATACATCTAAGTCCAAAAGTACAGGCAAAAATCATATAATTTTTTCAGCGTAATAATTGGATCTACCACTTTAAATTTAGACCTCTTTCACCTAAAAAAAAAAAAAAAAAAAAACCTGAAAGTTGAAGGAAAACACATTGTACATATTACATGTAAATGTAACTAACATACCTCTTATGAGTGAGTTTACCACCACTTCAGTCGGGTGGCCAAGGCTGGCATCCACAGTGATGACAAGCCATGTTGACAGCATGATGTGATAAGAAGGACACTTTATTTCCTGGGTCTTCCTCTCAAAAACCCGTATTCTGAGCCTGACTTTGAGAAAAACATCAGACAAACCTGAACTGAAGAACATTCTACAGATACTCCTCAAAATTGTCAAGGCCTGAGAAACTCGCAGAGCCAAGGGGGGGTCTAAGGAGACGTGCTGACAAAGTGTGCTGTGGTGTCCTGGATAGAGTGCTAGAGTGGAAAACGGACGTTACGTAAAAACTGAGGAAATCTGAGCAAGTTTGTCTGAAAATTATGGACTTCTTTTTTTTTTTTTTGACAGAATCTGGCTCTGTCACCCAAGCTGGAGTGCAGTGGCGTGATCACAGTTCACTGCAACCTCTGCCTCTCAGGCTCAAGCGATTCTCCTGCCTCACCCTCCCAAGTAGCTGGGATTACAGGCGTGCACCATCACATGGGCTAATTTTTGTATTTTTAGTAGAGATGGGGTTTCACCGTGTTTCCCAGGCTGGTCTCGAACTCCTGACCTCAGTTGATCCACCTACCTTGGCTTCCCAAAGTGCTGGGATTACAGGTGTGAGCCACTGGCACCTGGCCTGGACTTTTCTTAATAAGAAGGTATCAGTGTTGCGACAAATGCACCATACTAATGTAAAATGTTAATAACAGGAAACTGGGTGTGGGGATAAGGGAACTTTCTCTACTCTCTTTGCATTTTCTGTAAATCTAAAGTTGTTCTTAAAAATGCGGTTTATTTTTTAATAAGTTTATCTTATGTGTCTTCACTCCACAGACATCCTGATTCTGTCCTGCAGAATTGAGACACATAGGATAAATGAAGCTAAATACAGTCCATAAATAATGCATGTAAGATCACACACTATTTGATGAAAGTGCTAATGCAATTCAACAGGGAAATAAATGCCTTTTAAACTAACTATTCTGGAGGGATGTCCATATTGGGGGCGTGGTGGGGGTGGTGGTGAATAATGTCTGAGCCCTATCCAACGCTACACATAAAATTTAAGTTGCAATGGACTGTGGATCAAAATGTGAAAGCTAAGTGATGAAGCTTCTAGAGGAAAACATAAGATAATTCTTCGCAACATTGAGGTGGCAAATACATTTTAGAATACAAAAATCACTAACCATAAAATAAAAAGTTGATAAATTAGACTTTATCAAAATTTAAAACTGCTCATCACAAGACACCATCCAGAAAGCACCAAGGCCACCCACAGACTGGGAGAAAATGTTCACCATTCATATTTTCTGACAAAGTACTTGTACCTGGAAGAGATAAACTTCTATGATCAGTATGATGAAGACTAACAGTCCAATTTTTTTAAGCAGGCAAAAGAATTAGACATCTTACAAAAGAAGATATCTAAATAGCCAGTGAAAAGTGCTCTGCATCATTAGTCATCAGGGAAATGCAAATCCCAATGAGATATCATTACACACCCACATAAATTACTAAAATTAAGAAATATTACATGTTAGAATGGAGCCACTGGAACTCCTTGTACACTACTGGTGCAAATATGAAATTGTACATTCACTTTGGAAAACAGACTGGCAGTTTTTAATAAAGTAAGCATACAGCTACCCCGTGTTCCAAGAATGACACTCCTGAATATATACACCCAAGAGGAACGAGTGCTTATTTCCACAGAGACTTCTATATGACTTAACACTGGTGATGTTAATGTTGACCAGTAGGTGAAAGTGGTGTCTGCCAACCTTCTTCCCTGTAAAATGTTTTTCTTTTGTAATTAATAAATATCTTGAGAGAGATACTTTGAAACTCTGCAAATATCCTGTTTCTCCCCAAGCTTTTTCACATTAATTTTAGCATCCATCGGTGGATCTTGCCTGCAACAATGATTACTATGGTATGCCGATGGTGATTTTCTTTTCTTTTCTTTTCCCCTCCCCTTCCCTCCCCTCCCTTCTCCTCTTCTCTTCTTTTTCCTTTTAGTGGAGAACAGTGCCTCACTATATTCCCCAGCAGGTCTCAAACTCCTGGGTTCAAGCTATCCTCCCCACTCTCCCTCCCTAAGGGCTGGGATTACAGGCATGAAGCATGATGGTGATTTTCTATTGCTGTTGTTCCTTCTACATTTATTAATTGGAATCTTCTGTAAGAGGAAGCTGTCTCCCTCCCTCCTCCTACCTCCCCATTTGTTTATTTATTTGGGGGCTCTTTGTAAAGGTGTGGGTGGAGAGTAGGGAACCAAGAGGGACAGTGTGGTTACCTGAGGTGGGGAACAATAAAACAAATAAATAGGACTCATGAGTATTTAGTTTGTGGCACAGGCTATAATCAATACGGTTGTCACTCATTTTGTTGCTCAGGTTGTTGTGGGAACCCCTCTCAGCCTCTCTTTTCATCAGGCTCCCATAATTATGGTTACTGTTGATCATGATTTGTTGTGTGGTCAGTTGCTAGGTGCAGATGACTGGATTTCAAATTGGGGGGGATGTTACAAAGCTTAAAAAGACTCCGGAGAGTTTGTGTTCTAGGAAAACCCAAGAAACCCAGAACTGGAAGAGCCCCAGAGAGATGAATGTTACCGGGCGTGTTCCCTTCTCTCTTCCCTGAGGCTCCCCTGTGCAGAGGATCCTGCAGACATGGCTAAAGGAGACGCAGCAGGAGATCAGAGGGTGGGTGGAGAATGAGAGTGTTTATTCCCTTGGCTCCCTTCTTGTCCCTTCACTGAAGGCCGCCTCCTATGGGACACACTCCTTCCAGGGTTGGGAAGTAATTTCCCTCTTGTCCCTTCCCCTTACAGGTGTTCACAGCTCTGCCGTTCCCCACCTCAGGTAACCACACTGTCCCTCTTGGTTCCCTACTCCCCACCCACACCTTTACAAAGAGCCCCCCTGTAAATCAGCACTCCTCAGAGGATCCCACCTGCCTTCTGCTTACCTGTTGGGACCCTGATTCACACACCTCGTGACTGTCTACGCCACGTAGGACACATGGTTATCTGGGGTAAAGGCTGTATGGCATCCCTCCATTGTTCACTCTGGGGGGTTCATCACCTCAACCATTATGTCTCAGCTCCAAACAAAATCTCCTCTGCTTCCATTTAAGCTCCTTTTCTGTTTTCTGGCACTCTGTGATCAAAATAAAAAAAAAAATAGATGCTCAAAATCCTTCTCACTGAAAACTTTATACGGTTGAGAAGAGTCATTGTCACTCCCTAAACTTCTCTGTGATTCCTTTAACCTGACCTCAGAGGACTGCTTTTCTTCCCTTCCATCCTGTTCCTTGTTTGCCTTCAAGCTGGTTCCAGATCCTATTATTAAGTAAAAGGGTGACTCTAAAACGCAAGGGGGGATGGACACCCACACTCAACAGCTGCCGAGGTGGAAGTAGCCCGTGTCCATGGATAGATGAATGGGCAAGCAAAACACTGCGTTTCCAAGCAATGGGATATCACTCGGCCTTAAAAAGGAAGGAGATTCTGACCCATGCAGCAACATGGATGAACCCTGAGGACATTACGCTGTGTGAAATAAGCCAAATACTGTCTGGTTGCACTTACATGACAGACCTGGAATAGTCAAATTTATAGAGACAGAAAGTAGAAGGGCAGTTGCGAAGCCTGGAGTGAGTGGGGAATGAGGACTTCTTGTTGAATGAATAGTTTATGCTTTGCAAGGGCAAAGAGATCTGGAATGGATGGTGGTGATGGTTGCCTAACAGTATGAATGTGCTTAATGCCACTGAGCTGGGCACTCAGCAGTGGTTAAGATGGCAAATTTCTGAGGTGTATTTTATCACAATTTTTTAAGTGAAAAAATAACATGGTAGACAACAGAGGTGATAAAATAGTAAAAATATCAGCACGGAGCTTCTGTGGCAGGTGCAATGGGAACTCAGCTTAGAGGCCTTCTCCTCACACTGGGTGCAGCTCAGCTGAATAGCTTAGTCAGGGGTCAAGTGAGAGGAACGGGGCAGGGAAATGAGAGGGATGCTGAAGAAGAGGAAATGGGTGTAGAGCATCCAGGTTTTATAGATTCAGGAAATGTCTGTGTGATAAACATACAAATCACAGAAGATGTGGTTGATAAAGAAGAGCTATTAGTCATTTTTAGATGTTTAGTTTATGACTCAGCAACTCTGGTCATCCAAACAGGATCCCAGGAGCTCAGGAGAGTGGACTGAGGAGCAGCAGCCAGCCCTCCTGTGGACAAGCTCTGTCCAGGGGCCCCTGGTAAAGAACACAGCGTGGCCGGGTCCTTGCTCATGCCCTGGGGCTTTGGTCAGCCACCATTCTCCTTGGAAGCACGGGCTTGGGGTAGGGCATCATTCAATGAATTGACATAAAACTTTGAACAGATTCCATCTGGAAAACATTAAGCACAGGCCTGTTTGCAGATGTGTTAATGCTGACTCAGTTGTAATACAGGCTTTAACTTCTAAGCGGCATTTCTTGCTAGTCCATTGTGGAATATGCCTGCTGTTGACTGCATGGGCATTATGTAAACAAGGGCTATGGCTGCAGAATTCATCTTTGCTTTGGCTCAGACCCATGTTTGTGTACATAGGTGACCAAAATCACAAAACTAAATGAGCTCAGAGAAAGATTGATTGGCTCCATTGAAAATTTTTATCTGAAACTTCATATTTCAAGAGTAATTGGTGGTGCATTTGCAAAGTGCTGGTTTGGGAGTTCCGACTGAAGACCCTGTGTGTTGAGCGTAGAAGCGGGTGGGCAGTGGTGATTCAGCTTCTCCATGGTCCCCACCTTTACCTCGATCACACTTTGCCCTCCCAGCCACCGCAGCCTTCAGCCTCCCACTCCCACAGCTGGCATTGGCCTCATGAGCGCCCTGAGAATGGTTCTGCTTGATGTGCTGACTTGGGGGGCGCACCCCAGACAGGTGGGGCTCTGGGAAATGTGTGAATGAAGAAAGGAACCAGGGCTGCACAGCTCTGAGGGGTGGAGGGAACCCAGGCCTGCGTGTGGTAGGAGAGGAAGCTGGATCTGTGGGCCTGAGAAGCATCAAGCCAGTGGCCTTGGGAGAGTAGAGGCTCCAGTGTTGAAGAACATTCCTGGATTGTTACGTAATCTTTCACATCTGTGCACCTTCGCTGTCTCAAGGAGAGTAAACGCCCTAAGGGAGGAACTGCGGATTACACTACTTTGGGGCTGATTCTTCCAGGCCACTTGTCAGAGGAGCTTGTGTGGTTTGAATGGACAGATAAACACTCTCCTTTAGGATGTCATAGGCCACTGGGGTCCTGCAAGCAGGAGTGAACAAGGCCCGCTGTGGCGTCGCTAACGGATCCCAGGCAGGCACTGGGAGGTGCGTGTGACCTAAGGCTTGAGATGAACAGATGCTGCTTCACTGAGCTGGTCTGGACAGCAGTTCTCAAAGTGTGATCTGAAGACCCTTGGGGTCCTTGAGGTCAAGACATTTTTTCAAAATATAATTAACTCGTTATTTGCTCCTTTTAAAAGAGGTCTCCTTGTCTCATGAGTGTACACGACATAATTATTCTGACTTTTCCAAAAGTTACTTGACATCTGATGACTTCATTGCTCCGATGCCCAATGAAATGAGTGCCTGTGCATTTAAACATATCTCAGCCTTAACCCACATACACAGAAGTGCTTTGGAGACCTCAGTCCATTTTGAGAGTGTAAAGGGGTGCTAGGACCAATAAGTTTGAGAACCACTGGGCTAAGACCGAAATGACAACAACCTGAAAGACTTTTAAGAAAGATGTAGAAGCAGACAGTAATTATCCATTCTTTTTATTTATTTATTTATTTATTTATTTTTGCAGGAAAAACTGCATAGAAAATCTAATGGATGAAGATGAGAAAGACAGAGCCAAGAGGTAAGATGCAGCTCTCCCCCTCCTCAGCAGAGCTCTCTGGCCCCCGGGGGTCTGCCTGGCAGAATCTCGCTGGCTTTCACTCTGTGCAGGTGAGGCCACCAGCAAGATAGGCAGCTGTAGGACACACTGTCTGTGACATATTGCAGTGCTCCATGAGAAACCTAGAGAGCTCACTCAGCCCTGCCCCTCGCTGTGAAATGACACATTGTCTAGGACTGGCTGAGTGGTCTGGGTTTTTGTCATGCTCCTGTGTACCCCTGTTGACACTGGTCATCTTTCAGGGTTTCTGGTTACTGCTTTTCCAGGACAGACACTGCTTGACAAGGCAGGCTGACTGGAGCCCAGCAGGCCTGGATTCAAGTCCTAACTCAGTTGCTGGGGCTCTGTCTGGCTTTGGATAATAATAATGATCATTGCCACACAGTGAGCATGCAGTCATCACCCAGCACTGTGCTAAGCACTTTTGTATACATAGATTAGCTCAGTTTCCTCGGCTGTAGATTGGAGATGTCATAGACACCTTGCACTGTGGTTGGGTCAACTAGAAATACTAACTTGGCAGCTGGCATGTGAGAGCCCTAATAACCTGTCTATGTTGATTCCTTCATTGGACATGTGTTGAATGCCTACTAGATATGCAGTGGAATCATAACAGTGACATTGAGAGGGTCAGGAACAGTTGAATGTCATCGGTTTCACACGATTCACCCCAGTCGGCAGTTACTGTGCCATGCTCTGGGGAAAAAAACGTGAGCAGGAACCTCCTCAGTGGCTCACTGCAGGTCATTCGGGTGGAGGCCCAGCCACAGAGCCTTGGCAGCAGGGGGCATCCTCTCTGGAGACACCCTTCATTGCAACCCCACTGGACCAGCCTCCTCGCTGTGATCTCACCCCTTTCTGCCTCTGCCACTGCTTGTGTGTGGCAGGGCTCTCCGTCCTCTGTGACAGCCTCGTGAACCTGCAGAGCTAAAGGGTTTGCCCACCTCCCTTCACAGAACCCACTGCTTGCTTGTCACCTGTAAATGGTAGTGCCCTCAGGTACCACCTAGCTCTGTGGCTGCAGGGTAGCTGTCCTTCCATGTCACCTGGAGAGGCAGCCATGAGAACCACAAATCCCTGGCCACCCCCAGACCTGCCATACCTGAGTCTGCAAGGCATAAGAGGAGTCTGGGTTGTTTTAAACTCCCCCAATATTTCCTTTAAAAAAATCAGGGAGCAGAGGAAATGGCCAGAAGTGTAGACAGAACAGCCTTCATCCCAGGATCTGGGAGATCAGCACTGGGGACTCTTAGTACTCTTTACTTTTGCATATGTTTGCAAATTTCTGCAATAAAAATTCAAACAGGCATCAGTGCAAAGAACTCCCCAGCTTATCCTGAAGTGACAGGCCCTTTACTTGGCATTGGGACCCAGGTGCTTTGCAAACTGTAGGTCACAACCTACAAGGGTTGCAAAATCCACTTGGGTCCCAAGCAACAAATGAATAGACTGGATTAGACCAGACTAGAGTTCCTTCCTCTGGGATGTTTTGGTTTCCTCCAGCATAGCTACGGATGGAGCGCTGGAGACGGATGTGAGCTGCATTCCTGGCCTGCCCTGTGCTAGCTGATGAATTCCAACTGACCCCTCATCTCTCAAAGCCTCTGTTTTCTCACCTGCAACATAAGGGTTGTAGTGTCTGTCCTGCTTTCCTCACTGGTTATTTTGGAAATTAGCTACAAAATAGACTGAGTAGTGCTTTTTAAATATTCATCATTACATGTGTATGAATATGCAGCACACTTTACAGTAATACATTTACAGGGCAATCTTTTTTGTGTGTGATGGAGTCTCACCCTGTTGCCCAGGCTGGAGTGTAGTGGCGCAATCTTGGCTCACTGCAACCTCCCTCTCCCGGGTTCAAGCGCAGGCCATTCTTATTAGAAATGATGGAAAGAACAGCAGTGGTAGCCAGCATTCGCTGGGTGCCCACAGTACTGAGCTAAGTCCTTTTATGTACGTCATCTCATATTATCTTCTCAACATTCCATTGAAGTGTGTATCATTCTTATTCCCATTTTACAGGTGAGAAGACTAAAGTTCAACAAGGTTGAGTACATTGTCAGAGATCAGAAAGCTCTAGGAAGTGGCAGAATGAGAACTTCAATACAGACTTCTTTAATCTTAGACTCTATTCTTATCCCCAGACCACAAGAGGCTCTTCATATAAGACCAAACTCAATCTACCTGGCCGACTAGACAAAGAGCTGCATTCTGGCATGACTAAGGAGTTCATAGGAGTTTTACTTTTGCTGTCGTCATCTTTAATATCACCCTCCAAACCCCTTCTAGTCCCATCCCTGCCTCTCTCCTGCACCGCTTACCTCTAAATCAGGAAGAGATAAAAATGCATGTTTAGGCTCTACCATACGCAGAAATCAGCAAATATAGACATGCCAAAAAAAATCTGGGCTAAAAGTTCCTAGAAATAAATCAGTTTGTATGCAGTTTCTTTTCATTCATTCCCCTCCCCATTTGCTTTGGGCCATAAGCATACCTCCCCCACCCAAAAACTTCTCTGCTTGGAAATCTTTGCACAGAGACCTGTGTAGTGAGGCTGGGGCCCACACTCCTCCCTTGTCCTCAGATGGAAAAAGGAGTTTAGAACGTTTGGTGGTACCCAGAAATAGCAAGGACGCAGTACCCCTCCTAACACTTGGGAACACACACACACACACACACACACACACACACACACACCCCCACACCCCTAAGATCGTATGCTTTTCAAAGTAGTTTTTATAGCAGTAACATGGGAGGCCCTTCCCCTAATCCCACCTGGAGGCCTGGCATGAATTGTTTTTACACACCCATTATTTTTGATGAGATTAGAAATGTTTAACTTGAGATCAAAACTCTCATTGTCTGCAGAAAACTTGCTTTGTGTTAGGCAAGGCTTTCGATGCTTTAGGGAATTCATGGTGTATTTGGGTTGTTTGATCAAGTATTCCGAACAAGGGCACGGTTCCACTTCTGTGAATTTCCATGTAAATCCAGGGAGTATTAATTGAGTGTCTATTGTGTGTTCAGAACTGAGTGCTCTATTCTTTAGGGAAGATGCAAAAATATAGTCCTTGTACTCAAGAAGGAAACAGCTTGATTGAGAGATATTTGTAATCCCTAGATAATGAAGTTCACAGCTTTTTCTGTATTCCAGTTATAAGCACGTCTTTCTAATTCCGATGTGAAACAGTATTGTAGGGTGTGTGTGTGTGCACATGCATGTGCGTGCATTTGTGGTCATCCAGGAAGCAGTGTGGGGTAGCAGGAAGTGCGCAGGGTTAGAATCAGACAGGCCTGGCTTTGATTCTTGCCAATGTTTATTGTCTGTCCTTGGGCAAGTCACTAAATCTCTCTTAGCCTCAGTTTCTTCTTCTGTCAAGTGGGGTGATAATAGTCGCTACTTATTGCAGAAATTAAACGTAGCTGTGTCTGATCCCCTGGCACAGTGCAGTATGCAGTGCTGATAGGGAAAGCTAAAATTTGCAGAGCGCTCACAGCCTGCCTGGAGCATTTTACATGCAGTAATTCTCCAAGCCTTACAACACCTCCTCATAAAATAGGTTATTCTTAGCCCCATTTTAGAGTTGAGAAACCTGAGGCTCAGGGATTGCACAGCCAGTTGGCGGCAGGCAGGGATTCAAATGCACACATCTGTTTCTGAAGTCTGGGCTCCTAACAGCGTCTGTGACATTCAGTAAATGGAAGCCACTCCTTTTGAGTCACCACCTTCCCAAGGGGTAGAGAAAATAAGTTCTGATAGGAATTCTTGCTTTCCAAAGAAAGCAATGATCTAACTTTGCCGTATTGCAAAATCCAGCTTACTCCATTTCTTGACAGAAATGAGCACCTGTTGGCTAAGAAGAAACTGCTTCATATTCATCTCTTCCTTTAATCCAGTGTTAAATGAGTCCATGACCTCCTCTCTCCAGTCAGCTGTGAGGTTGTTTCCATAGTCCCATACCTTTGGTTGAGAGAGGGAGAGGAGAAGGTGAGTTTATGGCTCTGCTGCCTTTGTTCATGAGAATCAAAAGTGTCAGGTCAGATTCGCTGATTCTTGGGGCTCTTAATGGAGTGGATGCTGGTTCTGAAACATCAGCTAAACAATTTTATGATTCTTTGACCCTAATTCTTAGTCTCAATGTCAATAAAGTGGTTCAGATGAGAGGGAAGAGTTCAAACATAAGCAAACAAGAAGCCTACGCATGCCATTTTGCAGAAGCAGATATTTCAGAAGGAAAAGGTTTAGCCATTTGGTTATTTCTTCTGGTCCCCCCGGGTAGAGGAAAAGGATAGGGTAGTTTAATGACATGGACCGATGAATGGCTGAGACCATCCCATCTGTATTTGTTGACTAAGTGATGTGGTGAGCAAGTGGATGCTACAGATGAGGATACATAGCATTATCCTGCCCTCAGAGCGCTTTCAGGCAAGTTAGAGATGCATTCATGAAAATAAGCATAAAGAAGGAAAAGAAAACACTTTCTGCAGAGTCTGTTTTAGGCCAAGACAGGATGGAGATCGAAATTTGTAAACTCAACCCTTTCAGCCAATTGCTCTTTCAGGGAGAGTAATATGGCAAAGAAGAGAGACTGTTCTCGTTTCATTCGTACCATTTCTTTGGATATAAATTCTGTAGGTCTGAAAGCAAAGGTCTGCCCAGAAAGGCTGTAGCCCTTTTGGAGGACTCCAGCCCCATGCACACTTGCAGAGTGCCCCTGCGTGCAGGCACAGTGCAGTGAGAACCCCGGGCCCTCAGCATTGGACAGTGGGCTGATGCTCCCAGCTGGAGCCTGTCGTGCTAATTTTGCTGTGATTTCCTTTCATAGGCTTTGGATTGGGTTTTACTTACATCATCATAAGCTCCCACACGGGGAAAAAAAAATGGCAGTAAAACATCTCTGAGGCTTCCTCTTTGTTTTTTTTTTTTTTTTATGGTTAAGGCAGCAGCAGGCATCGCGAGAACGCAGGAGGTAATAGGACATGCGATTCGTGTATATTACCTTGTAATTTCCAGATGAGTGATTCTGTTCTCAAAACAAAGGGGAAAGTAGAACTGTACTTGCAGGCAGAATGCTAATTCTTCCTGTAGCCCAGTAAACGATGGAATGGAAAAGGGGCCTCCCTCTGCTGGGGGGGCTTTTGGCTTTTACCCTGCTAGCGTTCTTTGATTGGCTCAGAGGAGTTGTCAGAGAAGCGTGGTGTCTGGCAGCCTTAGAAACTTGGGAATGTCTTCGTTCAAGGAGATCCAGAACCTCTCTGGGGGCATCTGAGGCAAAAGGCAGTTTACTAAAGCCTTTTCAATAATTTCAGTAAATTTTAAATTGAAAAGAGATGATCAGGAATGCACCACTTGAAAATGCTGCCTTTCTTTAGAAAAGGCTAAACGTTTCTTTTTAGAATTTTGGTGACAAGTTCCTAACTATCATGTTCCAATTAAATGGTGCCTGTGTTACTGTTAACTAAGAGTCACTATGAAATTAGGCCAGCTTCCCATTTGGGCCCAGACACTTTCTGCTAACTGTGGTTAAGAGTAAAGCTGTTCTGTTGCTTCTCGGGAGAATAGACAGCCTCAGCTGCTCTCAGTCACCACCAGACGCTTTGCTAAGTCTCTGCAATAGTTCCCTAAGTTCTCCATGAGGTGAGGATGGCATCAGCCTGCCCTGCTGGGGCAACTTTTCTCCCCACACAGCCAGATGACATCTTTTTTTTTTTTTTAAGACAGAGACTCTGTCTCACTCTGCTACCCAGGCTGGAGTGCAATGGCATGATCTCGGCTCACTGCAACCTCTGCCTCCTGGGTTCAAGTGATTCTCCTGCCACAGCCTCCCAAGTAGCTGGGATTACAGGCGCCCACCACCATGTCTGGCTAATTTTGTATTTTTAGTAGAGTTGGGGTTTCACCATGTTGGCCAGGCTGGTCTTGAACTCCTGACCACAAGTGATCCACCTGTCTCAGCCTCCCAAAATGTTGGGATTACAGGCATGAGCCACCATGCCCAGCCTGATGTCTTCTTCTTACACCAAACTTCTTGAGACTCTGAGCCCAGCGATGCCCCCAAACCCCATGGCCTCAGCATGCAGGGATGCTGCCTGGGCTACGGAAGTGAGGGGTTGTGCACCTGTCTCCAGGCTCTAAGCCTGGGCACAGGAGGGGACTGCACTGACCTTATATGGACCTTGATTTATGCTGAAGTTACCCAAAATGTATTATGGAGAATATTAATCCCAGGAAATGCCCCCAAAATAATTGTGGACTGTATGTTTACTGTTTCTCCCTTGTGGAGAATTTTAGGGCTTCTCAGCACATTAAAGATGCTAAGACTGCAATTAGCAAATAACCAAAAATCATACAATCCTGCATTTAAAAAATTATCCTGAAAAATAAAAACATAGTAGCAAGAAAATAACCTCCTCTGGCCATGGTCATTCCCCTTTCTTCAAGTAATTCTTCATGATTTTCCACAGAAGACCCATTGACCAACACTATCTTAGGCAATAGATATGTCATCTGTATTCCCATTATAATTATACATTTTCTTATGTGTAAAAAATTCCAAAACAACATTTGAAAAATTCTGAAATGTTTGAAGATGTGAGCAAAGATTATTTATTTATTTATTGAGATAGAGTTTTGCTCTTATTGCCCAGACTAGAGTGCAGTGGCGCAATCATGGCTCACTGCAACCTCCGCTTCCCAGGTTCAAGCAATTCTCCTGCCCGGCCACAAAGATCATTTATAATCATACCACCTGGAGATAGCCACTGTTAATATTATAGCATATTCCCTGTCAGCCTTTTTTATACATTTCCATTCAATTTTTTTTTTTTTTGAGACAGAGTCTAGCTCTGTTGCCCAGGCTGGAGTGCAGTGGCACAATGTCGGCTCACTGCAACCTCCACCTCCCGGGTTCAAGCCATCCTCCTGTCTCAGCCTTCTGAGTAGCTGGGATTACATGCATGTACCACCACGCCAGGCTAATTTTTGTATTTTTAGTGGAGACGGGGTTTCACCGTGTTAGCCAGGCTGGTCTCAAACTCCTGGCCTCAAGTGATCCGCCAGCCTTGGCCTCCCAAAGTGCTGGGATTACAGGTGTGAGCAATGGTGCCCGGCTTCCAGTCAGTTTTAATAGGAATGCTCATAGATGCTCTTTGTTAATGTGGATGACCAGCTCTAATGTATTCTTTAGGAAAGTTCACCTTTTATGGACAGCACTGTCTTCACTGAGCATCACGTGCTGCAGTTGCCTCTTAAAACTGTGAGCACCTATTTGGTATATTTCAGTTCTACTAGAAATGTGTGTTCCTTCTACAACCTCAGTCGTAGGCACTGTGGAGACTACAAAAGAAGAATAAGGCCTAGTCCTGATATGCCTTCTAGAAAGGTTCAGTTTGCTTTATTTATTTATTTATTTATTTATTTATTATTTTGCTCAGTTTATAAAACTCAGATTTGAGAAGCCTAGTGCTGCACCCTTTTCGGTTCCTGTCCCATCCTATAATGCAGAACTAGTGACCCCAGGTAAGATATGCCAGAATTCCCCATCTGGAAGGAACTTGGGTATCAGTGTGTCTTTGGTTTAGGCATTAACTATTCTGGGTTTCTGTTGCTATGTAACAAACCACCTCAAAATGTGAGGGATTAAAGCAATGACATTCATTTTGCTCATGGATCTTTGACTAGGGTAGGGCTTGGCAGGGAGTGCCTGTTTCGTTCCAGGTGGTATCAGCCAGAGTAGCTCAAAGACTGTGGGTAGAACCCCCTGAAGACACGCTCACTCCCACACCTTTGGTTGATGTTGGCTTTCAACCAGCATGTCCACTGGAAGTAGCTTTCCCTATGGAGATATGGCTTCCTCACAACACCTGGTTGCATTCAAGGGCGAATGTCATGGGGAAGCTCTATCTCCTCTTAGTACCTGGCTTTGGAAGCCAAACATTGTCATTGCTGCTGCTATCTATTCACCAGGAGCCAGCCTCCAAGGCCAGCCTTTATTCAAGGGAAGGAGAATTAGAACCCATCTTTTGATGGGAGAGCTTCAGAGAATTTAAATGCTGTGTGTCAGAATCACCATATCAATGTCCTCACTGTTTTTTAAGAGGAAACTGAGGAATGTGTGGTTGGGAGTGCCTTGCTTACTCTCTCCTGGCTTAGGTGCAGAATGAGGATGAGAACTCACATCTTCTGAAGTCTGTCTAGTGCTCATCTCAGCCAAGCCAAATTGTCTGGATTCTCTTCTTCCCTCCACCTCTCTTCAGCTCCCGGTGGGAATTGGGAACATGAAAATAGGATGCCTCATAGAATGCCTTTAGCTCCTCACCATAGAGACCCTCCAAGGGCAAGAAGTCACTCTTCAGAGAGCTGCACATCTATCTGCATACCTATTTGTACCTCTTGTTCAAATACCAGCTCTTCTTGGCAGCAAGGGAGCCTGCTAGTGCTCCCTTCACCAGTTCCGAACATAGCTTTCCAACTTGATTGGAAAGCATTTAATTTATGAGCTTTCACTCCATTTGATCAACTCTCTTTGATTCAGAGAGCATCTTCTATATTCCCCCATCAGGATGCCCTATTTACTCAGTTAACAGAACTAGACTTAGTGGAGCCAGTTTAAAAGATGGCACCCTTGGGAAGAGGCACCAGGAAAAGCATCTTAATAGCAGGGAAGCCTGATAGACGTTATGGATAGTTTCCCAGTGGATACCAGAGATGCATAAGCTGAAGACATTGCCAGCCAGAGCAGTCCACATATGAAATGGATTAAAAGGAAGAGCCTCCTAGGAATGATAGTTTTTCCCCCCTCTTTTCTCTTTTTACTGCTTTTTATCCTCATTCCTGATCCAGCTCACAGATGAGGAGTTCCGATTCAATGGTTTTTAATTTTTTCCCAAGGGAAACATAGGACTTTTGGTGATGTATAAAATGCACCTGCACCACTATGCATGCGTTCTTGTGAATTTAAGGAAGACAGAGGGCCAAGGACACAAACTTGGGGGTGCTCGATGTCATTCACCTGCATGCTCAAAGTATTCTTGGCACAGGGTCTCTCCCAGCAGGATGGGAAATGAGCATCTTCCTTCCTCCTCTGTGCCACAGGCCCCTCAGAAGGACCTGATCCCCATCCCAGCCACAGCCATGCATCTTGGGCAGCTGGGTGTGAAGTCCAGTCCTGCACACTAAGTGTGCACACCTGTGTCATCTCTTCACCAAGAAGGAGAGGAGAGAAGCATTGAGTATGGTGTAAATAATATGCATCTGTCTTATGAAATCCTCTCAGAGAAGGGCCTCCAAGATTCCACCTGTGGGAGAAACCCAAGGGGTATGGGTGTGGGTGTGTGTGTGACACTTTGCCTTGGAACCGTGGCCCTCTCCTGCCTTGCATTATGTGGTGACTCTCCTTCCTCCAGCCCTCCTGAAATACCACAGACACAGCCCCTTCGTAAGAGTATGGGGCTACTGTGCTAGGACTCGCTTGGATCCTGAGCTGCAAGTACAACCCTCCTCTGGATTCCAGAGTTCTAGAGAGCTACGCCTGAGGTGCACATCTACTCTCAGAGGGGAGGGAGGCATAGGACAGTAGTTTTATTGGGTTAGTAAAACTCCATGTTGATGTGCAATGGCGGATTCCTTTTGATGCTTTTTTAATGTTAGCTCATTCCAGAGTGATACGCTAATACCAAGGGAAGAAGGGCCTGCCCAGTTCGTCTGTCATTCTCTTTGTTCTGCAAGAGCTACCCAGAAATGTGTTTCTTCAAGAGTCTCTTATAATTACAGTCCAGCTCACCCCATACGCTTTTCTGCAAAAGGATCTTATTAACAGCCCCTGCCACCAGGCTTTTATATTCTCTGTTCCCACCCTTTGATTTCTATGGGTTTTTTACAAACTCATTAAAAAATATATGAAAAGATATATGAGAGTTTTGGATCTTGGTAAGATGGAGTTAGCCTACTCCGTCCTGTCCATCACACTGAATGCAGCTGTAAAGCGTGAGCAGAATGCATGAAACAGCCATTTGAGGACCCTGAAGAGTAAATAGTAGGGTGCAGATTGGGGAAGCACTACCAAACCAGCAGCGAGTTCACCATTTTTTGCCCTGTAATATCTCCTAGCCTAGACTCAATGCAGCCCCACACCCAGAAGTGGGCCTCTGCTGACAGAGAGAGGACCAGGAGCTCTAGCACTGGCTTAAGGAGCAGGAACAAGGTCTCCTAATGCTCAGATTGTGCAAGGTTAAATCTGCCCTTTTTTGTTTTTTCTTTATTTCCTTGCATCCCGGAAGCAATCCTCCAACAGCAGCATAGCAGGAGCAGCAGTGGCCATCAGAATCCACATGAAACCTTTTATGCAGAGGAAGGGGAACCTCTCTCCAGACAGAGCAGCTACACTTCCAAGAGGGTGGGATGAAACCCTGCTGCTTTCTTCCCCCTTGCTCTCTATCTTCCTACTGCTTGGCCCCAGATGAAAGCGCAGATGTAGGTAGTATGAGGAAGGGCAGGATAAATAGAGCCAGCTTTCTGGCCAACGGAACAGAAAGGGAGCCTGGGAACCAGAAGGTACTGGGCAGATTTCAGAGAGGGAGGTGCTCAGGAAAGTGACTCTGTAAAGCTGGTTGTGAGTTTCTGAGCTCACCCCTGAGCTGAATCTGCATGGATCTCATCTTGAGCAGCATACCATAGACCCTCAGGTCTGCACTTCAGAATAGACCACCACCCAAGGTCTAAGACTGGCCATGTGGAACATATTTTAGTAGCACTATGGATTTCTCATCAGAAACCAGGGAAGCCTTCCGATAGGGGTAAAATATTTTTTAAATGTTAAAAGAAAAGAGCTATTAACCCAGAATTCGACATGCAGTGAAAATATCCTTCAGGAATGAAGGTAAAATGAAGATTACTCTCAAATGAACGAAAACTTCCTGTCAAGAGACCTGCTCTGAGAGAATTACTAGAGGAAGTTTTTTCAGCAGAAAGGAAATGACACTAGATAGAAACTTGGAATAGGAAGAATAAAGGAAGAATAACAGAAATGGTAAATATTTGACAAAAACAGCATAATCTGATAGGGTATATTTAGTGTATGTATAGACAGTACATAAGACAATTGCAGCATAAAAGAGGGGAGAAGGTAGAGGGGGCTATATAGAGAAAAGATTCCATTTGAAATGATAAAATATTCTAAGTGGACTTTGAAAAGACAAGTTTGTATATTACAGTCCCTAGAATTATTACTAAAAGTCATACAAAGAAATATGGAGGGGAAAACAATAGATAAATTAAAATGGAATACTAAAAAATGTTTAAATAATCCAAAAGAAAGCAGGAAAGGGGAAATAAACAATAACCCAAAACAAAGAATGTACAAACAGAAAACATGTTAAAATAGAAAATGTAAATCCAAACATATAAGTGATTACATTAAATGTAAATTGTCTAAATATGCCAACTAAAAAACAGATTTTGTTGCAATGATTTTTTTTCGGTAACCTAAATACCTAAATATATGCTGTCTACAAGACATTCAACTCAAATATGATGCTATAGGTAGAGGGTAAAAGTAAAACTATGGAAAATGATATACCACACAAACACTAATTAAAAGAAAGCCAAAATGGTTCTATTAATATCAAATGAAATAGATTTCAGAGCAAAGAAATTTACTAGGAATAAAGAGTGACATTACGTATGATACAGGATCAATTCACCAAGAACAGATAATAGTTCTAATATGTATACACCTAAAAACAAAGCTTCAAAGTACAGGAGGCACAACCTGAAGAAGTTAGATGAGTCTTTAACATGCTCCTCTTAGTAATAGAACTAGTAAACTTCAGCAAGGATATAGAAGAACTGAAAAATGCCATCAACCAACAGAATCTGATTGGTATTTATACAACATTCCACTCAGCAATAACAGAATACACATATTTTCAAGTACATATTGAATATTTACCAAGCTAGACCAAACCCTGCTTCATAAAACAAATGTAAATAAATTCAAATGAAAAAATTAGAAACAGAAAGATAGCGGGAAAAATATCTCCACATCTTGGAAATTAAACCACAAACTGTGTAGTAATCCATGGGTCAAAGAGAAAGTCTCAAGGATATTAGAAAATATTTTAGCTAAATAAAAATGAACATACATTTCAAAATTAGTGGGTTGCCGCTACAGCAATGCTTAGAGGGAAACTTGCAACATTAAATGCTCTTATTAGAAAAAAAGGAAAGGTCTCAAATCAACAACTAATCTCTACCTTAAGAAACTAGAAACAGAAAAGCAAAATAAACTCACAGCAAGAAAGATGGAAATTAGATATAAACACAGAAAGTAATAAAATTAGAAACAGAAAAACAATATAGAAAAATCAACTAAACTAAAAGGTGATTTTTTAAAAGATTGGCAAGGCATGGTGGCTCATGCCTGTAATCCCAGCAGGTTGAGAGGCCAAGGTGAGGGGATCATTTGAGGTCAGGAGTTCAAGACCAGCGTGATCAACATAGTGAAACCCCCGTCTCTACTAAAAATACAAAAATTAGCCAGGCATGGTGGCGGGCACCTGTAATTCCAGCTACTTGGGAGGCTGAGGCAGGAGAATCACTTGAACCTGGGAGGTGGAGGTTGCAGTGAGCCGAGATCGTGCCATTGCACTTCAGCCTGGGTGACAAGAGCGAAACTCCATCTAAAAAAATAATAAAAATAATAAAAGATCAATAAAATTGATAAGTCTATCAAGGGACTGAAAAAGACACGATTTATCAATAGCAGGAATAAGAAGGCCTATCATTAGATATTCCTGAGAAATTCAAAGGGCCATAAGGAAATACTATGAACAATTAGATCCACATAAAATCCAACCACTTAGATGAAATGGGCCAATTACTTAAAAACCACGACTACCAAACTCGCAAAAGATGAACGAGAAAACCTAGAGTCCTATAACTAAGAAATTGAATTTGTATTTGAAAACCTGAACAGGAAATCTCCAGACCCAGATGATTTCACTGGTGAATTCTGCCAAACATTAAAAGAAGAAATATCACCAATTCTGTTCACACTCTTCCAGAAAGTTGAAGATAAGGAAGTACTTTCCAGTTTATTTTATGAGACCAGCATTACCCAAAGACAGTATGAGAAAGGAAATCTACAGAACAGCATTTTTCATAAGTGTAGATACAAAATTTCTCAACAAAACATTAGCAAATTATATCCAACTATATATATTTATATATATTTTTTTAATTACAATCAAGTGGAGCCTATCCAGGGAATGCAAGGCTATTCAGAATTCAAAAATCAATGTAATCCGTTATGTTATGAAGTTACAAAAGAAAAACCACATGATTATATCAATTGATGCAGAAAAAGACTTTGGCAAAATGCAACATCTATTCATGAAATAAAAATCAATACTGAGATTATAAATCTAAATGTAAAATACGTAAAACTGTAAAACCATAAGAAGAAAAAATAGAAAGTCTTTGTAGTCTATAAGGTTAGGCAAAGAGTTCCTAGACCTAACACCAAAAGTACAACTCGTAAGAGAAAAAATTGTTAAACCTGGACGTCATCAAAATTAAAAACTCACTCTGTAAGTTACTATTAAGAGATTGAAAAGGCAAGCTATAGTCGGGTAGAAAATACTGACAAATCACATTTCTGACAAAAGACTTGTATCCAGAAAATACAAGCAACTGTCAAAACTCAATAGTAAGGAAATAGACAACCCAATTTTAAAATGGGCAAAAGATATGAACAGATGCTTCCTCAAAGAGGGTCTACAGATGTCAAAAAAAGTGAAAAGATGTCCACTGCCATTAGCCATTAGATACATGCAAATTAAACCTCTAATAATGTACCACCGCAACTTTCTTAGATTAGCTAAAATTTAAAGTACTGACAATATTAATTCCCTTTAAGGTTGTAGAACACTGGATCACTCATACATTGCTGGTAGGGAGGTAAAATGGCATGGCCACTCTGGAAAACAGTTTGGTAGTTTCTTATAAACATATAGTTTCCATATGACCCAGACGTTCTAGTCCTGGGTTCTTTACTTCAGAAAAATACAAACACGTTCACTGAAAAACCTGTACACCAATGGGCATAGTAGCTCTATTCATAATTACCCAAACTGGAAACGACCCACATTTCCTCAATGGGTGAATGCATAAACCGGCTGTGGAACACCCATACAGTAGAAAACTACTCACCAATGAGAAGGCACACGCTATTGACAGACACAAGTTGAATAAATCTCAAAGGCATTATGCTGGGTAGAAGCAGCCATCCTCAAAAGGTTACATGCTATAGGATTATACTTTTATGACATTCTTGAAAAGAGCATAGGGATGGAGAACAGAACCGAGCTGGCCAGAGTTTTGGGGGAGTGGAGGGCATGAGAGTTTTGTAGAGAGCTGTCTCTTGTCTTGATGGTGATGACGGTTGCATACCTTTATACATGTGCTAAAACGTATAGAACCGTGTCCCCGAAGAAAAAGTCAGGCTCACTGTGTGTTAATTTTAAGGGGAAAAAAAAACAAAAACAAAAACAAAAAAACGTTTTAAAGCATCCACCGTCAGCGTCACCCTTTCGAGGCTAACGAAGTTTGACTGAGCCTTGCTTGGCTCTTTCCCTACATCCCCCGCTGGGGGCGGTAGGGAGCAGCAGCGCCGTGCTGTGCTTTGGGGTGGAGGAGCCTCACGGACCCTTCCTGTCTCTACTCACTTCCCCTTTAAGTTGGGTTCCTCATCCTTTTCTGAGGACCCATTTCATTTCCTTTCCCTGTCCCCACTCATCCAAAAGCTCAGACCAGGTTGCTTGGCCTACCATTCACGACTGTGCCGTCGGTCTCCCCCTGCCTCCCCACCCTATCCTTTCCTTCTCCAATTGGGCCCAACTCTGCTGCCAAACTTGACCACCCAGCTTTCCCCTGGGCTGTCCTCTCCACCCCTGACTATGCACCCCTCAAAGCCACCTCATGTTCTTGCCTCTAGGGGCTCCGTGGCTGGGCTCCCTCCTTGGTGAACACCCTTGGTGATTCGTTGGAACTTCTCACCGGGCAGTATTGTATTGCACCCCCTGTACCAGCTTCTGAGGAATGAGTTCCATCTCTTCCTCTAGACACTGAGCTGCTTTCAGTTGAGGGCCGAGACCTCTTCATTGCTGCCTCCTCCATATCGCTTGATGGAGCGCCTTGTGCACAGAAGGTGCTAATCAGAGAATATAGAACAAATACTCTTCCTGTCTCTAATTGCCCTTGTCCAGAGAACCCTCAAGTCAGAAGTGGAAGAGGGTCCTCCTGTCAAAGGGGGAGGGAGTGGGGAGATGTTAGTCAAAGGGTAGAAAGCTTCAGTTAGACAGGAGGAATCAGGTTTTGAGATCTATCGCACAGCAGGGTGACTGTAGTTAATAATAACGTACAGTGTTGTATATTTCAAAATTGCAAGGAGAGTAAATGTCAAATGTCTCACCACATATAAGTGACTGATATGGTAATTAGCTTAATTTAATCATTCCATGTTGTGTGTATATATATATCAAAACATCACATTGTACCCCATAAACATGTACAGTTTTTAAGGGTACTGGAAGGTAACCTGTCCCCCACTTCCCTGGAGGTCTGTCTGTATTGCATTTAATAACTGGATGTTTGAGTTCCACCCATGAGTGCCTTTCTGCTCAATCCCCTACTATGTGTATCCAGATAGGCTAGTTGGGCTATGTGGCACACAATCCCCATATCTCAGTAAAGCTGACGTGCTCATCACAGAGCTGCTGGCCCCTTACTATAAAGTGTCCTCACCCAAGGACCCAGGCTGACAGAGGCTTCACCTCCCATTGCCAAGGGAGGTGAATGGAAAAAGGAATGAACCAGATTTTGCACTGACTCTTCATGCTTCTCCCTGGGAACTGACACATGGCACTTGCGCATACGTGTTCTTGGCCAAGCGAAGGGGCAGGGAAGCACAATCCTGCTCTGTCCAGAAGACAAACTGGAAATATTCGGTGAACAGCAATCCTAACACCACAGGTGACCACGACAGTGGGAAAGGCCACTCCTCCTAGGAGCTGAAGCGAAGGTCGCAGTCTTCCCTTGATTTCCTGCAGTACCCTTCCCCAACAGGGAACGCAAACACCAGCCTCCTGTTAGTGTATGGCACTGTTTCTCTGCACGGTGTGCTTAGTTTTTGTGCTATAAACTCAAGCAGCCAGAATTAGTCACTCTCAGTTCTGTGTTCCCAGAACACTGGGTCTGTAGGTCCATAACAGATCCCGCCACAGTGATTTGGAGGGAGCTGTAGGAAGTGGCAGGAGGGTGCACGGCCTCACAGTGTGGGCACTGGAGCCAGCCTGTGGCACCGCTTCCCAGACCTGTGATGGTGGTGAGTTACACAGCCTCTCAGTGCCTCGCTCCTTCCCCTTGGAATGGAAATGCAATAGTACCTGCCTTAAAGGGTTGCCATGAGAATTGAAGGAATGAATGGATGTAAAGCTCTTAACATGGTGCCCGTTACATACATAGTAAGTGCCCAGCAAATATTCCTTGTGTAACCAGACCCAAACTCCCCAAGATGCCCGATGATGGACGCTTCAGAACAGATAACTTGGGGCTTTTTGAGCCCCACATTCAAAAATCAATATCCTTGTATATTTAAAACACACACGTACCTTCCCTTCCTCCCTCCCTTGGTCTCTCTCTTACTCTCTCTTTCTTAAACTCAATAAGATGATGACAAACAGCCGAACTGGAAAATAGGCAGAAGATTTGAACAAATGCTTCACAAAATAAGATACATAAATGGCTATTAAGCATGTAAAAAGATGTTCGACATTACTAGTCACTAGAAAAATGCAAATCCAAGCCACAGTAAGGTAACATTTCAATGGCTAAACATTTCAGTGCACCGTATGTCAGTGCAGCCGTGTCTTATCAGGTTAAACATACGCTTAGCAGATGACCCAGCAATTCCATGCCTCTGTATTCACCCAAGAGAAATGAATGCCTCTATCTACACACAGATTTGTACATGAGTATTCAGAACGGCATTATTCTTATTACCCCTGAACTAGAAATGAACCAGATGTTGTGGCATATTCATACACAGGAATGCTAGTCATCAGGAAAAAGGAATGGGGTGTTAATATGTGCAGCAACATGATGCAACTCAAAAATGTCATGCTAAATCAAAAAGACTGTGTACTCTGATTCCAGGTCTGTTAAATTCTAGACCAGGTGAAACCACACGAACAGCAGATCAGTGGTTGGTTGCCTGTGGCTATGGCTGGGGGTGGGCGGATCAATCACAAAGACACAGGAGAAACCTCTTTAGGATGAAGGAACTGTTGTTTATCTTGATTTTGGTGGTAGTTACCCAACTAATACACCAAACTATGCACTAAAATGGATGAATTTTATTGAATTTAAAAAATGCCTTAAAACTCCAAAGCCTGGCCAGGCATGGTGGCTCATGCCTGTAATCCCAGCACATTTGGAGGCCGAGGCTGGTGGATCACCTGAGGTCAGGAGTTCGAGACCAGCCTGGTCAACATGGTGAAACCCTGTCTCTCCTAAAAAATACAAAAATTAGCCGGGTGTGGTGGTGCATGCCTGTAATCCCAGCTACTCGGGACGCTGAGGCAGGAGAATCTCTTGAACCCGGGAGGTGGAGGTTGTAGTGAGCTGAGATCGCGTCACTGCACTCCAGCCTGGGCAACAAGAGTGAGACTCCGTCTCAAAAACAAAAACCCAAAGCCTGGTTGTTGGGGTTGTTGGAGTGTCTTTCAAAACCTTCGTCCCAGTGTCTGTGTGTGGTGGTCTCGGGGCCTGCCGAGAGGACCTTCTTTTTGGAAATAAGGTCATTCCAGGCTCATTTTCTTTCTCTTGCCTGATAGCAGTGGAACCAGCTGACAGCGACCAGTTTCCAGTGGACACCACAGTGTGTCCCAGCCGGAGGCGGATGGAAACAAGCTTGTGTCTCTGTCACTAACGATAGGAGCCTTCGTCGGAGTTGCTACCAGGCCATGTTGGTCGTCATTACACCCGTTGAAGACGAGAACAGAGCAGTAATGAGCTGGGTGTTATCAGCTCACAAATAATTTATAATGGGCAAACTAGGACAGGAACAGAGCTTTTTTTGGCTAAGGAGGTTGCATGTCACTCTTTAAAATCTAGGCCAAAAAATTATTTATAATGCATAGACACTCACTCTGAAAGTTAAAGGATTCCTTTCTTCTCTCCCATGTGTTTGAACATGGTCTTTTAGCCTGGACTAGCAACAAGACTCCGCAACATCTTGCTGCCACGCCTGCAGTTAGTGTGTGATGTGAGAGAGCGCAGGTAAAGAGAGTGGCTCGGCGAGGGACAGGGCCTTTGTAGAAGGCCAAGAACAGACAGGGAGGAGGGGAGAGGCAGGAAGAGACCCCTAGGTAAAGGGTAGTGACCACGCACGTTAGCTGAGCTTTGAAGAATTGCCCAAATGTTATCAGGAAACAGCCTAAACTGAGATAGGACCGGTAAAAGATGGGTTGTGAACATGTGTGTTGAAATAAAGGCAGGTTGTGTGCAATTAGGCAGGGGCAAACTGAGTGGTTATGGTCCTCGTGGTGTCTAGGGAAAGGGTTTTGGAAATACGTCCTTTTGTGTCCAAGGGCTGTTTATTGATACTGTTACCTATAGATACTTACACCTGCTCCAAGGGAGGTGAATCAGAATCCAGGTGCACACTCTGTCCTGACCACACATTGGCCAGGAGCCTCCTGGTGAAGGATTTGCTCCCCTGAGAACCATGACCCCGGGCCCAAGGTGCCTGGAAAAGCAGCAATGTTTTATGGGCCTGGCCTCTGGGGCCCCTGTTCTCTCTCAGAGAGTTGACTTCTGGAACAAGTCTGTCTTCAGTGAACTGGGGAGGAGTGAACCAGCTTTCTCAGCCCTGGATCACCTTCAAATACGTGGATTGTTGATGAAGGGCCTGTGGCGTGTCATTGAAGATGGAGGCCCCTCGAGTAGCACTGCTTCCGGACTTCTCAGGAGGGCTTTTTGCATCACGTGTTCCTTGTTCGTTGTTAATTAGAGCATCCCTGAGAGCCACGATTCCCTACTCAAGTTCCTGAGGATCTCAGGGTCCTCAGAGGTGCTTGGGTGGCTTGGGGGAGGCCCTTCCTCTCTAACCAAGCAGCTTCCCTTTGATCTCTCCTATAAGTGTGCAGCACAGGGTGTCACTTATTTAAAATATACTTTATTTTTTGAAGCATTTTTAGGCTCACAGACAAACTGAGTGAAAGACACAGAGCATTCCCATATCCCCCTGAGCCCTCCCTAGACACACTCAGCCTCCCCCATTATCAGCATCCCCCACCAGAGTGGTGCATTAGTTATAGCTGATAAGCTTACACTGATACATTGTTACCATTCAGAGTTAACATCAAGGCACACTCTTGTGTTGTACATTCTCCAAGTCTAGACAAATGTGTTGACACACATCCACCAGTATGGTGTCATATAGAGTGGATTCACTGCCCTAAAAATCCTCTGTTCATCCCTCCTAACCCCTAGCAACCACTGATCTTTGTGCTGTCTCTGTAGTTTTGCATTTTCCAGAATGTCATATACTTGCTATCATACAGTGTGTAGCTTTTTCAGACTGGCTTCTCCAACTTAGTAATATGTGTTTAACTTTCCTCCATGTCATTTTAAAAAGTGTTCGTCTGCTCTTAGCAGCTTGACAGCCATGGTGCAGTACCTGTCATACGTCTGCCCTGGGTCTGTACAGCCCTGGCTGTTGTAGGCAGGGTGTGTCTTGCCTCCCCCAACAGGGCGATGAGCTCTTTGGAGCAGGGGCCAGGACATATGCACTGGTGGCACACGGGATACCTGGCCACCCCGTGGGCCCTGGAACCAGGCTGGGTGTTCTGGATTGAAGGGGACTTGGTTTGAGTCTTAGGAAGGGCTCTCCGAGCACAGCCATCTCAGTCAGCAATGTGTCCTTTGCTCTCTGAAAGTGAAAGCTCTATGAAATCCGAATGAGCAGCATCCGGCCTCAGAGCTAATCTGTAAGATTTTGCGTCTGAGTCAGAACTTACTGGTTATTAATGCTGTCTGTCTTTGTGGCCAAGAGTCTAGCAAAACATTTTCTATCCTCCTGCCTTGGAAATGTGGCCAGCGTGACCTTCCTGAAAGAGTTTTTTGATAAGATAGATGATCACAATAGAATGTGCTCTAATAGAAAGTGCTTTTGTTTCATCACAAAGCCTTTGTGACGTGGAATGTTCCAGTAACCTGCTCGTTTTGTGTTTACAGAGCTTCTCGAAACAAGTCTGAGAAGAAGCGTCGGGACCAGTTCAATGTTCTCATCAAAGAGCTCAGTTCCATGCTCCCTGGCAACACGCGGAAAATGGACAAAACCACCGTGTTGGAAAAGGTCATCGGATTTTTGCAGAAACACAATGGTAAAGGTCACCCTTCTCTCTGTTTTTCTTCCACCCTGCCCTGTCCATGTGGTGATGACTTCACCAATCTGGGCTGCCTGGTTGGTTTTGTCTCCCCAGCCAGGCCCAGCCTTACTGGTCGAGGGCTTCCCATTTTAAAGGCACTCCACCCTCTATCAGCCCGTCTCTGGCTGGGTGGGGAGAGGGCACACACCTCCCAATTGCATTATAAGCCAGACGAGAGAATCCAAAACAACCTCACAGGTAGCACCCAGCCGAAGCAGCGTGGCATTCACAGTGACAACATCTTGATCAAAAATCCCTGGAACCAAGTGTCTTTTATTCAATGCTGAACAGATGCAGTGGCTGAATACTCACTTCCTGTGGGATCAGACTATGTGGGCCTTTTCATCCCTCTCTGCCACTGCCCTCGAACTCTTTGGTCTTTTGAGCTACATCATGAAAAAATACATTGAAAAGAATTAATTTTCTTAATGTCACATTCATTCTGTTTTTATTGAGATATAATGTTCATACCATAAAATTCACCATTTTAAAGTGTAGAGTGCAAGTGGTCTTCAGTATATTCACAAGGTGGTGTAACCATCACCACTATCTAATTTCATCACGCCAAAAAAGAAACCCTGTATCCATTAGCCATCATTTCCCATTCTTCCCCCTCCCTCCAGATCCTGGCAACCACGAATCTGTTTTCTGTCTCCATCAATTCCCCTATTCTAGGCATTTTATACAAGTAGAATCATACGGTGTGTGGTCTTTTGTATCTGGCTTCTTTCACGTAGCATCTGTGTTTTAGCATGTGTGAGTACTTCATTCCGTTTCATGGACCAACAATATTCCATTGTATGGATATATTAATATCATATTTTGATTAACCATTCATCAGTTGATGGATATTTGGGTTGTTTACAATTTTTGGAAATTATGAATGATGCTGCTGTGAACATTCATGTACAAATTTTTCAGTTGATATATGTTTTCACTTCTTTTGTTTGTATTCCTAGGAGGGGAATTGCTGCATTAAATGGTAGTGTTTAGCTTTTTGAGGAACTGCCAAACTGTTTTCCAAGGTGGCTTGTACCTATTTATATTCCCAGCAGCAATGTATGAGGGTTCCAATTTCTCCACATCCTTGTCAACACTTATTACTGTCTTCTTTTATTATGACTACTATTAATATAATCTCCCTAGTGGGTATGAAGTGATATCTTATGTGACTTTGATTTGAATTTCCCAATAACTGATCATGTTTTCCTTTTCATGATCTTTTCATGTACTTATTGGCTATTTGTGTATCTTCTTTGGAGAGATGTCCAAATCCATGGCCCCTTTTTAAATCATTGATTTTTCTTTTTATGCTGGAGTGGTAAGAGTTCTCCATGTATTCTAGATACTAGACCCTTATCTGGTATAGAATTTGAAAATATCTTCCCCCATTCTGTGGATTGTCTTTTTACTTTTCAAGTGATACTCTTTGACACACGAAGGTTTTAAATTTTAATCAGTTAATGTCAAATTTATTTTTTTCTTTTGATTACTTGTGCTTGAGGCATTCTATCTAAGAAATCATTGCCTAATCTAAGGTAATGAAGATTTATATCTATGTTTTCTTCTAAAAGGTTTATAACCTTTTTTCTTTTTTCTTTTTTTTTTTTTTTTTTTTTTTTTTTGAGACAGAGTCTTGCTCTTTCACCAAGACTGGAGTGCAGCGGCGTGATCTCGGCTCACTGCAAGCCCCGCCTCCAGAGTTCACACCATTCTCCTGCCTCAGCCTCCTGAGTAGCTGGGACTCGAGGCGCCCGCCACCACACCCGGCTAATTTTTTGTATTTTTAGTAGAGAAGGGGTTTCACCATGTTAGCCAGGATAGTCTCATTCTCCTGACCTCGTGATTCACCCGCCCCGGCCTCCCAAAGTGCTGGGATTGCAGGTGTGAGCCACCACGCCCAGCCTAAAAGGTTTATAATTTTAAACTGTAGGTTAAGCATAGATATTTGATCCATTTTGTGTTCGTTTTTATAGATGTCGTAAGGTAGGCTATGAAAATTCATCCTTTTGCATGTGGATTTCCAGTTATCCTGGCACTCCATTCTTTTTCTAACTTTGTAATACTTTATAAAAGTAACACATACAGAGAATATACAAATCATAACTGTACAGTTGAATTAATTATCACAAAGCAGACACAGCCAGGGAACCAACGACCCAGGTCAAGAAATAGAAGCTCCTTCCTGTCTTCCTCTGCTTTCCCAAAAGAAGGAACCTCTGTGCTGACTTCTAACCCCATAGGTTGCTTTTGCCTGTTGGAACCTTATTCAGATGGAACCATGAATTATACACATGATGTTTATGAGATTCCTCCCATCCTTCCCATGCTATTGCTAGTTCCCTTTCATTAGTGTATAGTATTCCATCACACGATCACCTGCATATGCCACTTGAACTCATCCTTGAGCTCACATCTTTCTCAAATCATTCTCTCTCCCTTTTCCTCTCCTTCAAGCACTTTTACCTGTTAGTGTGTGGTCACACCTACCCTGCCAGTCACCCAGGATGTTACAAAAAGTCACAGAATAGTTAAGAGGGCTCAGAACCTATTAGCAAGCAGGAAGAGCAGAATTCATTTTTCTTTAATCATGACACCAAACATAATAAGTCAGAAATGTCAGAATTAGTGAGGAAATAATTACAGTTCTTCCATACAGGCAGTGATGTGTCTCTTCCACTGAACATTTTCCTAGACAAGATGATTTCATAAAAGAGGGTGCGGCTGGGACATCAGAAAATTTCATTATACTTCTTATTCTTTTATTATTTCTTTGATGATCATATATACCTATTAAAAATGTGACAGTGATGATATATCCTCATATTCTTTTTTCCAAAGCTGCCCAGGAGAGAGTAAAGAACATGTTAATTGCTTTTGTTAAAAGTCAGGAAAGACCAATCAAGCAGGATTGGAACGAAGTGTTACAGCAGTATTTGATTGCCCTGATAATTTAATCAAATGGTTATATTTCCTAAATAATGATTTAGCCAAGTGAAATAGCAGGTTGGTTTGATTGCCAAGATATTTTGTGCAAATTACTCAAACTAGGTCATTGCCACCGAGAAGCAGGACAGCTGTTAAATAGGACAGCTGGGATCAAGTTCATCGGCCTGACATTTATGCCGGGCTCTGTCCACTGTGGAATTACAGAATTGTCGAATCTGGGCCCTGGAAAGGATAAGTCAGCAGAAATGCAGCCTCCAAATACCGGGAGAGCCTGCTTCAGCTCGCCTTTTTCATAAGATGAAGGCCTGCTCCGCACAACCCGCTTAAACACAATGAGGATCATGCCAGGATCTCACTCATCTCTGTGATTTCATATTCAAAATAAAGCAGAAAATTCATGGTACGTTTTTTGGGGAAGTAGAGTTGTTGGAGCAAAACTTGGATTAAAGCAAAAAACAAAGCAATCACTTTCCTTTACTTGCAGTCCAAATGGACATGAACTCTGCAGGCACCTGCAACAGAGTAGAGAATACTGACCGTCAGCATCTATTCAGGGCTTGCTATGAGCTGGGCAGTATTCTAAGAGCTCTACCTACAGGAACTCCTCTACATAGAGCTCCTCTTCATGGCAGCACTTTCTTTTGGGAGACAGAGTCTTGGTCTGTCACCCAGGCTAGAGTGCAGTGGTGCAATTTCAGCTTACTGCAGCCTCCACCTCCCAGGTTCAAGCGGTTCTCCTGCCTTAGCTTCCCAAGTAGCTGGGATTACAGACACGTGCCACCACACCTGGCTAATTTTTTGTATTTTTAGTGAAGACGGGGTTTTGCCACTTTGGCCAGCCTGGTCTCGAACTCCTGGCCTCAAGTGATCTGCCCACCTTGGCCTCCCAAAGTGCTGGGATCACAGACGTGAGCCACTGCACCCGGCCCATGGCAGCACTTTGAGTTAGTTCCATTGCACAGATGAGACACACAAGGTCAAGTCACTCATCCAAGTCAGACAGCCAGGAAAATGTGGAATCTAAGCCCAGCAGCCTGTCTCCAGAGCCCAACCTTTTAGCACTACACTCTATGGCTGCTCCACAAGGGGTGATCTACAGGGCTTCTTGTGGCTATTTATATCACAGCTGCACTCCAGCTGTTCATGAGTGTGTCCATTTAGACTGCTGGTTCTCAACCTTGTGTGCACATTTGAATCACCTGAAGAGCTTTTGAAAAATACATATTACCAGGTAACCCCCCACAGACCAATATGTCATGATCTCTAGGGGTGGGACCACAATGGGATACCAGCTTGCAAGAGAAGATTGTTCACTTTTCAGGAGTTTTGCAAGCCAGTTGACATCAAGTTGGTAGCTTGAAATCAGCCATGGTAGGCGTATTTACACCACAGAAAGGGGCAAACACTGCAAATCAGGGCTGTTTATTGTAGAGGGTGGAGAGCCTTTCACCAGCAGATGGCTAGGTAAGGCCCAGGCATCAGCATTTTTAAGGCCCCCAGGTGATTCCGGTGTGCAGTGAGGGTTAAGAACTATGAATTTCAACATGCTTCCTGCCGTCATGCTGAAGGGAGACCACATGATAAGTAAGGAAAGATGATTAGGTCCAAGTAATTATTATTTAGCTCTTTCCCTAATAATCTTTCAGCATTGCTATTTTCTCAGCTTCGGAAATGAATTTTAATCCTGAACTGTACACTTATTCTCTCTGAAGTAATCCAAATCAAAATGAGAATCTGATCATGATTCTTTGTAGCAAAATTTTGTAACAGTAGCTATTATAAGAGAGAAATCCCTAAAGTCTGTAAATAGCAGGACATATTGGACATCCTTATCTACATCCATCTAGATGTTCTAGTGGGTCAGGCTGGCCTACACATTATCCTCTTCCTGAGTGAGTCTCAAGCTGACTTAATGAAATTTTCTCCTAACATTAAATCCCATTCCTCATTCACACTTCTTTAATGTGTCTGTCTTCATGGATGGAAGGTGAGGTGGGGAGAGCTGTAGAACAAGGAGAAATTTCCCTATTGAACAGGGTAATATTTACCCAGGACAGCTGTGGAATTTCTGCTCCATTTTCCAGGCTTTTATTTGACCACATACATCCCAAACATATACTGCTTATTATTCAGATATACCAGGAGCAGTCGGGAGTTGAGCACTCTAGGAAATGGGTACAAGTGATATCAGAGTAGAATTTGGGGGGTTGGCTCTTAATCACAATGTTTTCCTACAAAAATGGCTCTCAGGTGGTTTTGTTTCCCTTGAAATTTGGAAACCACTTTGACCATAACACTGAATTTTACTTCCCAGTGTAACATTTTTTCCTCGATTCGAGACACCATATCTAACATATTTTTTTAATATGCTATGAAATGAACCTTAACTTCCAAGGAGTCTAATTCAGTTGTTGAAATACAAAGTGAATGAGATGGCTGCTTTCAGTGTTATTATGCTAGCGTTGACAAAATACCCAGTCATACAGAATGATCTAAAAATTACTTAAGTTAAAGAAATGGGTATTTCATTTTCCTTCACCATTAAGTTGAATGGATCTCTATTTAAATGAAATTTGGGCTGCCATAAAGACTCTTCTGCTAGAAAAACAGTTAGTCTATAGTTTGATCCTAGTGGTCAAAAGAGTCTCACAGATGAGTGTGCATATTGGGGAGAAGAGGAAAGGCATTTATGGGGTTAAATATTATAGCACATCTTCAGTCCCTGTCTTTTCTAAGTGGTCGAACTGTGGCAACCATCTGTTTGAAGAACTGGGAGTTGCACCCTCTCTTCCTTGCCTCAGCCAGCACCACAGAATGGATTCTGACCCACGATGTGCATGTAGCACCTGCCTCTGCTTCCCATGCTGCATTCCACCATGTGCATATGAGGCCCGACACTGGACGTTTCCCCACAGCGCAGCCCTCCCTCCAGGGGCCCTCTCAGTGTCGTTGGCTGCCTGACCACCAGCACGGTTTCCTCTCCTGGGTTTCTTCTCCTGGGTTTCTTCAGTGTTCTATTACCAAAGGCTCATAGCAGCTCTTTTCTGCCCCTTTAAACTCACAAAGACAAAAATCCAATTTTGTATAACAGCAGCAGCAACTCGTTCTTTCTGACATCTCGAAGGAAGGAATCTTCCTGGTGGAGACGAGCACTGCTGGGAACATTGGGTTTTGGAACAAGTGGAGGTTTACAGGGTGACGCGCATAACTCAGCTCTTTTTTTTTTTTTTTTTTTGACACGGAGTCTTGCTCTGTCACCCAGGCTGGAGTGTGGTGGCGCGATCTTGGCTCGCTGCAAGCTCTGCCTCCTGGATTCATGCCATTCTCCTGCCTCAGCCTCCCGAGGAGCTGGGACTACAGGAGCCCGCCACCACTCCCAGCTAATATTTTGTATTTTTATAGAGACGGGGTTTCACCATTAGCCAGGATGGTCTCGATCTCCTGACCTCGTGATCTGCCCATCTCGGCCTCCCAAAGTGCTGGGATTACAGGCGTGAGCCACCGCGCCCGGCCATAACTCAGCTCTTTACATCTTTTGTTCATGAGTAGCTGCTGCATTCACTCAGATTCATTCATTCAAATGGCAGAATGCATTCCTCATGCGCCACGTAAGAGAGATGATCAAAAACACAGGCACAAAGGAGAGAGCCTTGAAATCTTTCTCCTGGCTTAAAGTTGATGGATTATCTGCCTGGACCATATGCATTCTCCAGGAAGTTGTTAAACAGGTTAGTTTTATTCTCTGAGCTATGAGTCTTATGTTCTTACATTTTTCCTAGCACCAAGGAAATAATCTCTGAAGAAACCTCTTACTACGTGAAATGGAGCAAAATGTTGGCTTAAGATGGAGGATAAACTGAAGGAAAAACAAACATATTTGATATTACATTTGAGCCACCTATAATTATCTTATCAGAAATAATTCAATAATAGAACAAAACATTCTTTAAAAATGCAGAAGAACTAAAATATTTAAGGAGCCCCTTGTAGGCCAATGACTATTTGAATTTACAAATCCGCATAATGTCTTCAGTACAAGGCAGTTCTGTGAAATGGATAAACTATAGATTAACCCCAAAAAGTTTTGAGAAGAGTACATTCTGTGTATGTATATAGCACGCTGTATTTCAGTAATGGAAATGCTGAAAAATATGGTACATTCTGTATAACACAGTGGGTTATTTTCCACACGCCTAAGGTGTTTCTGGAATTTTTAAAATCCCACGTCTGTGAAGTGTTTTGCTTCACCTGGGCCATGAAGAAGCCACTTATGAAGGTGTCACACCATCCCAGTGTTTGTTCCTGTTGCCTTCGTAGGTGGTAACTACCTAATTCCAACTGTTGACGATGGAGTTCGTCATGTAGACATTCAGGGCCATGGTACCACCTGCAAGGGCAGGCACCACAGCCATAGAGAAGGTGGGGGATGCACCTCCCTAAAGCCTCATTAAGGGAGGTGAGAACATCCGAAGCTCCCAGTCCTTGGAAATCAGGGTAACATATTTCCTTCTGCTGGCTTCTTAAATTAAACTACACAGAAGTTTACACAAAATTACATAGAAGTAACATGTGCTTCATTTGTTAATTCCAATTTCTAGGTGCCATTGAATATAAAGGCTTATTTGTGTCTCTTTTCTAGAAGTCTCAGCGCAAACGGAAATCTGTGACATTCAGCAAGACTGGAAGCCTTCATTCCTCAGTAATGAAGAATTCACCCAGCTGATGTTGGAGGTGAAATGCACTTTCAAAATAGCTTAAACAGTTGCCAGTTAAAATGTCGCTACTTGTTGCAGATAAGTCCCTGTACCCAAAGGAAACTACTGTTCTTGATCCTGGGAAGACTTGACTTTGAAACAGATACCTCCCTGAGGCTCTCTGCCTGCTGTTGCCTATGGGCCGTGTCAACAAGAATCCCAAAATTGAATGTGGTCACGTGTTTTCACTACAGTGACCACAGGATGAGCCCCTTGATGGTGTCACAACCAGAGGACACCTTGCTGGGGAGCCAGGAAGGGTGGGTTCGAGGTAGGTAGAGAGAGGAGAAGGACAGAGGGAAGATGAATCAGCTTGCACTGTCATTTGACTCAGAGAGTCTTCTCTTTAGACTGCTATGATTATACATTTTTTGCCTTAGTAGAAACACGTTTTGAAATTAAAAGTTGTCTTTTTAAAATATGCTTTGAACTTGAACTCATGTTACATCCACATGGCATACGGATATCAGCCCCAGGGATCCCGTGCCTCCCCATCCAGCTCATGCCCTTTCTGTGCTGAGTGAGATACTCATGTTCCTCCCTCTGGGTCAGAGGCCCCATACTCATCTATAGGGCCGTATTTGTGAAAACCTGGCTGATCTGAATGAGTCCCCTTCCTCAACATCATGTATTTGTATATGGGTGAAACTCCTCAATGCAGATAAGCATAAGCCTCTACAGAAACAACTGCCAACGTGCTGTGGCTTCTCACCTGGGGATAAGTTTTGGAGTATATGGATATGGCAGTGGGTCAGAGAAAGCTCCAGGCATGACATATCCACGCCCACAACCAAGAGGAGGCAAACTGGGACAGATGAGCTCAGCAAAAGGAAGTTAGACGCTGGCTGTGACCAGTGGTTCCTGGCAGGGTGTTTGGAGAGTGGTTTCTGGGGATAAATCTTTCTCTCTCATATCTTATGTGCCTATATAAGACTGATGTAAACTTCAATTTACATAGATTAACTTGCAGAAAACAGAAAGTACTGGAGTAAGAAAATGCCAGAATGAAGATGTCCAAATATTATGAAATGTAAACGCATTAATGAACATTTGCATAAGATGAAAGATACTTAAATCTACATGTGAACTATATTTAAAGAAAATACAGAACTTTCTGCAGAAGCAATGCATTTTTAAGTATGTTAAATTTAAAGCAGCTTGTGAAATGTTGAATTAATGTATCATTATGCTAATTTACATAAATCGATTTATCTTTTAATTCTTATGGAAAAGTAGTTAAAACACATAACCCTATAGCAGCAGCCTTTTTTTAAGAGCCTGTAGCACAACCTTTTTTTTTTTTCCCAGTGAGTTTCAAACTATCAAAAGTATTTGAGGAAATAGGGCTTTTGTAAAGTTAAAAATGAATAAATTTCGGGGCTAGAAGACGGGACTGAGATTCAGGAGACTGGAATTTCTAGACAAGGAAGATTGATATTTGTATAGTCTTTATGCACTTTCCCTTGCTCCCGGTGTAGACTCCTAGAAGCCGGTGGAAAGGAAATCATGCTAGATGAATGAATTGGATCTGAAATTAAGCCTGCACAACCAGCAGGCCTTCTGGGTGAATGGCAGCTGTGAGTGGTCTGGAAAGTCCACCAACTAGTACTGTTGACCCTGACTGTGTCAGGCTTCTCTTCCAACCTGTTGCTCTTCAGTAGACACAGACCTAGTGCTGAGTGACTGGAGCCTTCTAGCATCTCCTCCCTGGTGGCCTGAGCCCCAGCTGTGGTTGGGGGAGATGGGGAGCTCCCACGGTGATGTCACCATTGTCCAGTGCAACCTTCCCATAGCATGGGTCTCTCTCCAGCTGCCCATCTCTCTGTTTTTTTCAGAGCCATTTCAGAGACTGTGAAGAATCCAGGTGCCATGTCTTAGTGGCCAGGATGTTCCCTTTCTAAAATGAGGACAGAGCCCAGGAGATAACCCATCATGTCCCTAGGGAACTGCTAATGCCCTCCAGATGTGACTCCCGTCTTCTTCCCTCTTCTCTCTAAGAGGCACAAAACCAGACTCCAGGAGGACTCACATAGCTGTGAAGTTTGAAAAAACAAAATTGACCTGGCTGCAGACCAGCCAAGCTGGTAAAGTATCAGCTGGCAAAGACTGTGGCTACCAGCATTGGAGCAGTTGCACTCAAAAGGAGCCAAAGTGCCTGTGGCCTGCGGAATAGGGAGCTTGTGGAATTTCTGAATTTTAATCAGAAAAGCAATCTCTTCTCTTAGCCCAGAGGTTGTCCCAAAGAACACAAGAAATGTTCCATCTGATTCAGGAATTCGCAGAAAGGGAAGGTTTCATTTCCCTCTAATGTGTGGCGGTTAGAAAATTCTGGGCCATTATGGCACCTTTGGAAACACCCCAGTCAAAATCACCCTTCCATGGATAGGGGCACAGCACTTTGCAATCACTTGCTGTTGAATCCCTTTCGGATGCTACTGATGGGACTTCCAGAACCACAGCGAGCTTTCTTAAAGCAATGACTCAGTGCAGTTCTCATAGAGTTGATGGAAATGCCAATGAGCTGATGGAAGTTATCTCCCGTCTATAAATACCTTCAGCTTTTTAACACCCGCTTGCTTTAGACATTCAGGAGGGACATGGGCTCACTGTGCAAGACGATTTGCACTGCCCTTGCTTTTCCCAGCTTTCCAATCTGCTTTTTCCAGAAAAGTCTCACTGATGTCATCAACAGTGCCCTTACCCCTTAAAAAAATTCACCTCCTAGAGGGCTTCATAGATGACTTTAAAACATTTTTAGAAAAATACCTGGGAAGGAAAAGTTACTGGGATGTACCTCTTCGTTTACTGTAACTCAAATCTAACCCAGCATTTCTCAATCTTGCACTGTGGTCATTTTGGACCTGGTAGTTCTTCGTCGTGGGGACTCTCCTGCATATTACAGGATGTTTGGCAGCACTAGATGCCAAAGTCACCCACTCCAGTGGTGACAATCAAAAATGCCTCCAGACATTACCAAAATTGCCCCCAGTTGAGAACCACTGATGTCATCCAAGAGGATGAGGTCCATTTAAGAAACGTACTTGAATCTGTTTTTCAGTCTAAATCCTACCAGCTGTCAGTGTAAAATAATAAATGAGTCTAGTGTTAATTTTCCTGGTGAAAAGAACTCCTTCCCCTTTCGGCATGGTATAAAGGTGCCCTTCATGCACTGCTCGTGGCCTCTTCCGGGTTCCCGCTGCCATGCACGTCAGCCACACCCTCCTAACGTGAAGGAATGAATTGTCCACACAGATTCTCAGACATCACGTGACTATCTAGTTGAGAGCATGCAACATGTTTCCAGAGCTTTCTAAGCACATATTTCACTTTTTTTCCTAAGCAGAAAAATGTCCAGATTCGGGGAAGATAGTCAAAGAAAAAGTCAGTGAACCGACAGTGACAGGTTTCCAGTAAAAGTCTCCCTGAGCTATTATTCCCTTAAAGACTTGCTTTCTGGAGAGGTAGGCTTCATTTCTAGTCTCCTCCCCCTCACTGGCACACCCTAGACAGCCAGTTGCCACTGTGATCCTATTCTCTGCTGAATTATGTCGTCTTTATTTTAGAAATCAACTATCAGATACATATTGTGAAAGCATTGCAAGCATCCACACAAAAATAAATCCCAATAAACAATCTAAAACCAGCAAAAGTGGCCGGGTGCAGTGGCTCACACCTGTAATCCCAGCACATTGGGAGGCTGAGGCAGATGGATCACTTGAGGACAGGAGTTCAAGACCAGCCTGGCCAATATGGTGAAACCCTGTCTCTACTAAAAATACAAAAATTAGCTGGGCCTGGTGGCATGTGCCTGTAATCCCAGCTACTCGGGACACTGAGGCAGGAGAATCGCTTGAACCTGGGAAGCAGAGGTGGCAGTGAGCCGAGATCATGCCACTGCACTCCAGCCTGGGTGACAGTGATAATCCATCTCAAAAAAAAAACAAAAAAACAAAAAAACCATGAGCAAAAGTGTCTGCTTTATGAGAAAGCATTGCCCACCTTCAACCTGTTATATCACAAGCACCCAGGACAGTGTGCCCAGCATAGAGTAGGCACTCAGTAGAGACTGTCAAATGCATGGATTTTTCAGACATTCTGAAATGCTTATGGATCCAGTTGAGTTACGCAACCCCCACACCCACCCAGCCCTGTAGAGTAATGTGAATGTTCTTTACAAACAGTCCCTTCAGTGGGCATTTCTCTTGTGGCAATGAATGTGAGCAGAGGCCTGCCTTGGCCAACAGGCACACTTTCTGTTTTTAATGCATCTGTCAGGTCTGATATCTTTATCAGGGCAAATGTTTACCATTGAACTCAAAGTGATGGCAGGGGTAGGGAGATGGGAACCATAAACTATGGCTGATGTTTTCTAATGGCAAGGGTGGTATTTCTGAATCAGGCTAATAATATGCTTATCATTAAACCTACTTAGGGAATTTCCATGGCTAAATGTTATTTGATTATGCCACTAGGTCACATTTTTCACCGATCCTGTAGTGCTTTTGCAAACGCTTTTTCTGGGCCAGACACATTCTCTGTAAGAAGCTGTCCTCTGTGGAAGGCCAAGAAGTGCCGTGAGGTTATTCATGGAAATATTCTGAGGATTATAAAACAAAGCCAGTGTCCTAAAATAGTGTCCTCTGCTTCAGTGACATGCTCCTCCATAAACGCATTGCTAAGGAGCTTTCAAATGTTGCATTTTCCACAGGCATTAGATGGCTTCATTATCGCAGTGACAACAGACGGCAGCATCATCTATGTCTCTGACAGTATCACGCCTCTCCTTGGGCATTTACCGGTGAGTTTCCACTCCAATGGCCTTTACCGGTTCACGTTATCATGTTTCTGTTGAGAATCATTAGATCTCAGATGGAAGGTGGTGCAGGTGTCAGGGGGCTGCAGGTGAGAAGGGGGTGGAGAGTAAAGGACTGCTGAGTTTTGGGGACAGGACCAGGCCGAGGTCAAGGTCCCAGGAGCCTTCCAGGAAAAGGGCAGATGCAGGCGTGTGCCATCCTGGAACAGGCAAGGCCTGGAGTGGGAGCTGTGGCTACAGATTCTTTTTCTGGGTCAGAAATGGGGACTGATGAGAGAGTCACAGCACTGTTAGTGGAGCTCAGAGCCATCATGGAGGCTGACAGACATCCAGGGTCACCTGACAGCTGATCAAGGGAGAGGACAACAGATGGCTTGGGTTGAAACATGGTTTGGGGCTTACTTGGGACATGTCTGAGGTTGCAAGTGGGTAGCAACACTTAGTGGTGGTAAGGGTTTGGCAGCAGGGCCGGTTCCTGGGGGTTGAACTGCTCTGGGAAGACTGATGTCTTGGAAGACCTTGGGGAGTGAGGAGTATCTGGGTGGACCAGGAGAGGGTCGGCTTTGCATTCCAGAAGTGCACGATGGAAGCTCCAAGGTGGCAGAAGGGGCTGTGGTATGGTCACAGGCCCTGACAGATGTCCCTCCCCACTCTTTCCCTCCTTTCCTTCCCTTCTTATCCCCTCCTCCCTCCCTCCCTCCTTCCCTCCCTCCCCCATTTCCTTCCTCCCTCGCTCCCTCCCTCCCTCCTCTCTGCATAAGCCTTGCTGGCTCTCTGGTAACCCCCGACACAGGATGAAGGGACTCACGGGTCTGCACCTGGCTGGTGGAGGACCCACCGTTGAGGCTCCCTCATGGGCATCTGGCCAGGCTTCCATCTCCTGCCACACCATTGCCTGTTCCTGTTCCTAGGCGGCAGCTTCGATCTGCACACAGCATCATTGTGAATGACAGCTGTACCAGGAGCAGCACGTGTGATGGACAAGAAAAAAATGTCCTCTCTCCGCTCTTCTCCCGATGAGCCCAGCCAAAACCTTCCCCACCACCCCCCACCCCTGCTTATCCATGGATGGGCGGCCAGTTTATGTGACGAAAAGAGGAAGGCTTGCCCTGGGTTCACACATAGGAAAGCTTGGGCCAGGATGATGCTGGAGGACCGCGGTTCCCTCTCCTTAGCTGCCCCTGCCCAGGGAACACCGTGGCCTTGTTCCATGGGCAGCTTCCATCTGCCTTGGGGTGATGAGCCCAGCTCTGCTGACGGCCCAGGGCTCCACATCATCCTGGGTCATACCTTTCCCTGGAAGCCACTCCCTTATCCCACCATTAGTGCAAATGATGCTGTGTGCAGATCGAAGCCGCTGCCTACATTTTTCTTTGCATTCACTGAGCCGTGGCCCACAAAAGCATTTTTTATGTTGCTAAGCGGATGCCTTCCCAATAGGCCCTAAACTAACCTAATCTGTCTCCCCTTTGTGTTCCAGCCCATTTCCTAAAACGAGGGTGCATCAGGCTGGTGGTGGGGAGCTGGGGGGCTCTCTCCTCTTGATAGCCATCAGAAGTGGCTCATCCTCACTCGGCCTGAAGGAGGAAGCTGAGGGTGCAGCTGCACCTTGATTTTCATCTCTGGCCAGGAAGCTAGTGATGGGGCTGACACCATGAATACAGAAGTGATCCCCATCATCACCCCAGAGAAGCTGGGCTGATCTGAGGGTGTCTGAGGACAGAAGAGGAGCTGGGGTATTCTTTGGAGGGTGCTTGTGTTTTGTATTGAATGGCAGGGGCTCGGCAGTGGTAGGCACTGACCGAAAGCAACCACACGTGGCCTGCTTATTGACCTGGGAATGAGAGACAGGAGCCAGAACTGTTTGGGTAAACAGGATTTGCACTGTTCTGCTTTATGCTCTTGTAATTATCTGATGACCCAGTTGCTGTACGTGGCAGACGGGACTTAGAAAGTAAGAGGGAAATTCATCTGACTTGAAATTATGGAGCAATTTAGGACCACTTTCATAAATTATTTTCTAACTCTACAAGGGCCAGAAATGACCCGACTCTAATTTATCAATGTTGGACCCACTTGAATGCAAACTAAGACTCTGTATATATACCCATGCCCAGACACATACAGTGAGTCAGCCCTCAACTCCCTGGTGCAGGTGAGCCTGGGCCAGGCAGTCCCCAAATTTAACTGCAATTTACTTTCAGCTTTCATTATCCAGTTTTCACCAGGATCTTCCTTTGCAAGTGGGTAGGCAAAGGCTGCTGAGGATGGAAACTTCCCTGGTGCAATCAGCATACAGCTGGTTGGGCAGAGGAGCGGATCTGGGAGTCAGACCTCTATGACTTCCACTATGGGGAAGAAGCCCCAGCGGCCCAGGCAGTGAGAGGCACAGCGGGGCTTACCCCAGGGGTAGCTGACTGCAGAACCCAGGCTGGTCACCAGTCTGCTCTGGTGTCTTTCTGATGCCCAGGATTTGGGTCATAATTTAGGAATTCTGATTTTGGTTTGGTTTACTTAGATGCATACTTAACTATTAAATATCACTCCTTGTGAGCCCCGGTCCTTTCCACAGATGATGCAACATTTCAAAACTTGTGAGGTTGTCTTTCCTTTTGCAATTTTGTTGAGAGATTTTACCCATTAAACCTTGGGTGACTAACACTGAGCACTTACAATGTAGCAGGCACCATTAAGAGTCACTCACATGCGTTAATATGTGTAGGCGCATAGAACCGTGCCTGGCCCAGAGCGAGGCTGTTTTATATTTGCTCTCCTCATCCTTATGGATCCTATGAAGTACATAGTTACCCAGTTCACAGATGATGAAACTGAGGCACAGAGAGATTGAATAATTTACCCAAGGTTCCACAGCCAGACAGTGAAGAGCTGGGATTTGAACTCAGGCACTTTGGCTCCAGAGCTTGGTGCTTAACCACTCCTCAGAATCCTATACGGGACACAGTAAAGCTGAATGTTCTCAGGGTGTGGGGCTCAGAAAGGGAGAATGAGGAGCTGAGAGGTGGTGGTCGGTCCTCGAGGAAGAGGCGGCTCTTGAGGTGGAGGTCGGGACACAGGGTAGCCAGGGGGCAGGAGGCTGTGGGCCCCAGCAGCAACGCCCCTCTTGGTGTCAGGCCAAGCACAGGCTGGCCTGCTGGGGTCCCCTCCCATGCCCCCTGTGTGACTGGGGATTGGAGAGCCATTGTAAGGGGGATGAGAGCAGCCAGAATTCCTTCCCACTTCTCAGGCTGTGGGGCTTCAAGTCTCTCTCTGTTTCCTTCACACTGCCAACATCTCAGATGTAACAGAAGCTCATGCGATAGATTTTCGTACAGCAATTTCTGATGAAATAGCCTAGAACTTTCTTTACCAAATTGGCAGAGAAAAAAGAATAAAATAGCTGAAAGTGAAAGTGATTTTAAGATGAGAACTGGCAGGCGCGGTGGCTCACGCCTGTAATCTCTGCACTTTGGGAGACTGAGCTGGGTGGATCACTTGAGGTCAGGAGTCCAAGACTAGCCTAGGTAACTCAGCAACACCCGTCTCTACAAAAAATCCAAAAATTGGTCAGGTGTGGTGGCGCATGCCTGTAGTCTTAGCTACTTGAGAGGCTGAGGTGGGAGAATCGCTTGAGCCTGGGAGGAGGAGGTTGCAGTGAGCCAAGATCACGCCACTGCACCTCAGCCAGGGTGACAGAGTGAGACCTGGCTCAAAAAAAAAATAACAATAATAATGAGAATTGTTCAGCAGTGGCAGCACCAGCACATTTTGGTGTCTAGAATTGACACAGGCAAGGAACATGAGCAAGACAGACGTGCATACAATGGAGGCCAAGGGCTCACGGGAGCCTCTGGAATGAAAACCTTGCGGGAGAGATCCAAGGGGCATGAGTCACGTGCCTTGGACAGAATGGGGAAAGAGTACGGCTGAGGCAGAACCAAATGAGAGACCAAAAGTAGGCATAATCTGTGTTTCCTGTTTGGGCTTTTATTTGACGTTTTGAAAGTTAGCTTCCTGGGTTACTTTCTGATTTGTTCCTAGATGCAGTGTTGCCTAATGAGCTGGATCGTGCTAAGCTCTTAAGGCAGACATCATATCCCCAGCCCTGAACATTTGCCATGTGCCTAAGTGTTCATTGAACGAGGGACTGAATTCATAACTGGGGTTATGAGCAACTGCAAGCAGCTTGGCACGGGTGGGGAGTGCCTTGGATGTGAGAACTATGTGCATGGATAACCCTACCTTCCCCAAAGAAAACAAGGCACAAGTGTTCATAAAACTGGAGAAATCTGCAGGCCAGAAAATACTTCTGTATCATGCTGGCTCGCCAGGTACAAGCCCCAGCGAGAAGAAAATACAAGACCAGAATGGGATATGGAGCCAAGTTCCTGTGGCAGGGGCACAGCAGGAGGAGATCCCAGGAAAGGAAAGCCAAAGCCCCTGGCCTGTGTTAACACAAAACACAGCAGCAAGGCCAAGGCCATGAGACACCTTTTCAGGAAGCATCCCTCTGCCCTTCCCACCCCACCCTGCCCTCACCTGCTGGAAGCTCCCACCTGATTGATCCACATCATTTTGTCAGAGGTGTCTCCGGGTCGGAGCAGAGCCCTGACAGGTGCAGCTGCAGCTTAGAGTTGATCATGGATTAAAAGATTCCAGGCCTCTAGTTAGATTTTTTTAATGCCTTTTGATTTTTATATGCCATAAATACAGATGTGTGTATAAAACATATGTTCAGTATTAAATTGACCAAGTGAACATACATGCAGCTGTCACTGAGGTGAGCAAATAGAACACGGCTGGGACCACAGAAGCTCCTGTCTGCCCCTTTTTCATCACACCCCCACCTTCCACTTGGAGGCAACCATTTTCCTGACTTTTAAGGTCATTGTTTGCTTGTTTTCCTTTGTAGTTTCACCAACTTTGACTTCACTGCTAAACTCTTTAGTATCGCCTTTTGTTTCACTGTGTGTAAATGGAATCATTGAAAATGGACTCTTGTGACTTCTCCTTTTGCTCAACATCGTTTGTGCTTCGCATCTGCCTCACACTGGCAGATGTAGCTGCTGTGGGCTCTTCTTATTGCTGGGTGTGTTCCATCGTAGGAATGTGCTGCAGTTCCTGCATTCATCCCAGTTAGGGATTCTTGGAAGGTGCTTCCATGAACATCCTGTAGTGTTTCCTGATGAACGTTTGCAAGCATCCCTGGAGAACTGACTAGATGTAGAATGGCTGGGTTGAGGGAAGTTCTGCCTCCACCTTTACTAAGTAACACCAGAATGATGCCATAGCGGTGGCACCAGTTTGCCCTGCACCAGCAAGGTGGAGACGTCGCAGTGCTGTGGCATCAGAACTTGGCATTGTCAGACTTCTTGTTTTTGTCAGTCTGGTACATGAAGGTGTCTCATGGAGTTGTACTTTGCTTTTCTCTCGATTACCAATGAGATTGAGTGTCTCTTTATATGTTTGTCAACCATTTAGATTTCATCTTTTCCGAATTACTTGCTCAGGTGTTTGGACATCCTCTTTGATTGGGTTTTTTCTTGCAATTGTGAGTAGGCTTTCTTTCCACGATCTGGACACAAGTTGTGGGCAGGTATTGTTTTAATTGCCTCTCATTCACCCCACCCTGGGGTAATGCGGATGTCTGAACACTCCACAGCTGACACTGGATGAGGCCAACAGCAGTTAATTAGTCACAGATACTCACAGCCCAGATGAGGACCACACAGGGCCACAGGGGGCTGCACGTGGGAAAAGAGTGAACCAGCAGGGGCTATGGGAAGCAGGCTATGCAGTAAGAAGAGGGTGAGGTGGCCCCTGGTTCCCACAGGAGGACATGATTGACATGTTTGAATAATTCCACAACCTGCTACTCAGGGATGAGCAGAAACTGTACCTGTCCCCGTGATAAGAGCAGGGGGCTTGGCTGGGGGACCTCATCCATGGGTCTGTGTGGGGAGGGAACCTGCAGTTAGGCCATTTGAGGCCCTTCCAATTTTACCAGATGCCGAGGCAGCATATAATTTAGAACCTTAATTTTGGGCCATACCACAGACGTATGTGTTGCAAATATCCTCTCTCACTTTGTGGCTTACCTTTCCCCCTTTTTTAGGGCATTTTGATGAACAGAGATTCTTTCTGTATAATTGGTACCTTTTATATCTCAATTAATTCTTACTATTACAAAGTCAAAGCCGTTCTCTACACTACCTTCTGAAAGCTTAACCATATGGCCGTTAGTTTGACTTTGAATCTAAACTGAATCTAAGTGGATCAAATATGCCTCCAACTTCCTGGACCTTCAGGGAGACCAAGGCCCCAGTGACTTCTCTTAAGCCGTTCTTTTCTCAAGGTGAAGTTTCTCCAGGGCTGCTCACCATTGCCTCTTCTCACTGCAGCCAGCACAGATCTTAAGCCAAAACTGCCAGAGCGCCTCAGGGACACTCTGGGAGGAAGTGTCCATCCAGCCCACTTCCAGCTCAGCCTCAGCGTGCTTTTAGTACAGGCTCATTTAACGTAGCTGGGTGTCCCTGCACTGGTGCTGCTGGTTCAAGGCCTGTCAGGCCGTTGGGAGAGAGGACCGCCCACCTCCACAGGCAGGTGACCTTCCCAATCGTGGGACTCGGCTGTGAAGACGGCTGTGGATGGCACATTCCCTCCCTTGTCTCCATAATTGCTATTATTTTAATAAACAGAACTCAGCTCATTCAAGGGACCGTTCAACTGCAGATGTAATTTTCTCCCCTGTAAGCACTAGGGTTAAAAATTTCAAGTTATCATTGTTTGTGTTGGTTTTCAGCATGTGGAAGTAGCATAATAGCAATGTACTAGCAAATACATGCAAGAGCCAAGCACAGTCTGGGGCCCTTTCTGTGTGTCAATTCACCATCCTCGCAACCTCCCACATATCATACCTGCCCCTACTTGCATCCAGCGTTCGTCTTTATTCTGTGCAGAACCCGTGTCCTGATATTGGCCCTCGGACCTGTATCAGTAAAGTTCTCTCACACAGGTGACCCGGCCAGGCAGCCACTCAGCCTTGCTCTCTGCCACACCCACCGTCAGGGGAAGTGGCTTCAGATGGAGCCCTCCAAGAAGAGGCCATGGAGTCACTTAGTTTTCATTTTCAAGTATTTGAAATATCTTTATGAAGAAAGACTACTGTCATCTGTGAACATGAGTCATCTTCTAAAAAAACTAGAGAGAATGGGCTTAAAATAAAACCAGGAACATCCGAAGAAACTTGGAGAAAGCCAGAATGAGAAATGGTAGCATAGACGAGAGAGGATCCTGGTAGAGTTTCGTCCATAAAGATAAAGACCGGTGCGTCCGAGCCAGAGCCTGGAAGCCATGCTGAGTCCTTCCTTTCCCTCCTCCTGTCCTCCGATCAGCCACCAAGCTGTGTCCACTGTCCTCACACCCACCGGAACACTGACTGCAGGCAGGGAGGGGCTCTGCCTGCTTCCCAACGTGTCTTCCCCATGCCCAACAGTGGCTGGCACATGGCGGCCCTCAGCAAGTATTGTTTGGACTATGATATTGATGAGTTGCCTGGGACTCTGTCTGCTCCTCTCCACTCCTTCCCCTGTCTCTGTTGGGACCCTGGCCATTGCCAGCCTGACTTCCAGTGCTCTCTCCTTCCAGACTACAAGCAGGATCTCTTTAAAATGCACGAGCAGTTCTGCCACCCCCTTCCTTCAGGTTCTTCATGGCTCCTCCTGGCACAGGGTCGAGCCCTGACTCCTCCGAGGCCTCTCTCATCTGGGCCCTGCTTCCCTGTGCAACCTCCTCTCTCATGGCTTCTCGCCCTCCCTGTTGTTCCCACCTTCCTGCAGTGCTGTCAGGGTACCCACCTTACGCCTCTGTGCATGCTGGAGCACCTTCCCACCCTGTCTGGCAGACACTGTCTTGTCCCCTGGTTCCCACTCAAGACTCCTTCCTCTGGAAATTGTTCCCCAGGAGTCTCCTCTACCCTTTCATTGTGGAGGCGGCACACCATCCGCAGTGTTCTCCGGGCACCTTGTTTTAATGCCTGTCATAGTGCTGGCCACGCCATTCTTTCAGCTGGTCAGTTCAGTCACCATCCTGGACATCAGGGATGTGGTGGTGAACAAGGCACTGGGCCCTGCTCTCCTGAAGCTCCTGTTGGAGAGAGGGAGGCGGAATGCTCAAGTCAGCACATAGCTGTACAGGAAAACGTTACTGTGGTGCAGGTGCCCTTGCAGTCATTCTTAACTGGTCATTCAGTGCCTAATCGCACTTGGCATTTATTGAATGTCTGCCACGTGCTGTTTTATCAGCAGTGGAGGCAGGTGAGCTCATGGAACCTTCATGGTTTCCTCACCTTGCAACTGAGGAAAATGCAGCATGGAGGGGTAGAACCTGCTTTCAAGCCTGGGCTCTGAGCTCTCACGCCTTGCCATGTCACCTGATGTCCCATCAAGGGGGTCATTGTCCCCTCAGAGCCCCTTAAATCATCAGTGGGGGTGGAGGGTGTCACCTGGGGCTTTCTCAGAGGAAGTGACTTCAAAGCAGGGGCTTGAAGGTTGCACAGGGCTTCGTTAAACACAAGGGGAGGGTGCAACATGTTCCTGCCTGAGGGAACAGCCCAGGTGAGGCTCGGGGAGAACAGAAGGCAAACTGGAGGAAAAAAGGCTCAGAAGGATTAGAGAAATGCTGGGAGCTGGGAGAGGCAGAGGCTGAGCTGTGAAGAGCCGTGAAATTGTGTTGAGCAGTTGAGGCTTTGTTCCTGGAGCAGTCGGAAGCCAAGGGACAGTTGTGACTTGATCTGATATGAGGCTCCTCTGACTGCTGATGGAGAACAAATTGCACAGGCACTAAAGTGGATTGTGGGAAGACCAGTTTGGCCAAATCATTCCCAGGCAAGAGAGGATGGGGGTCTGGACTAGGGTGGAAGCTGGAGAAATAGAAGTGAATGGAGCAGAGAATTTGAGGGAGAAAAATGGGCAGTACTATGGACACTGTTTGGTTTGAGGGTAAGGACGAGAAGGAGAGAAGACAAAGGCGCCACCAGAGGGTCTGGGAGAGGCAGGTGACCAACTGATGATACTGTTGATGGAGATGCAAACACAAGGGTTGGAGATGATATGGGTGGGAAAGAATGCCGATGTTCAGGACATGTGTTCATCTGTGGTCCCCAGGGAGCATCTGAGTGGCAGTTGGAAGGCTGAGGCTGGAACATGAGAGAGTTGGCTGGATATTCAAACCTGAAAGTGTATACAGATTGTGTTTGAAGCTGTGAGAGTGGATGGGTTTATTGAGGGAAACTGAGGAAGAGAGAGGTGCCTGTCTCCTCGGTCCACTGTGAGCTCCTACCTGCATATCCAATATGGTAGCCACTAGCTACATGTGGCTGTTTAAATTTCAATTCAAATTAAATGGGCCAGGCTTGATGGCTCATGCCTGTAATCCCAGCACTTTGGGAGGCCGAGGTGGGCGGATCACCTGAGGTCAGGAGTTCAAGACCAGCCTGGCCAACACGGTGAAACCCATCTCTACTAAAAATACAAAAAATTAGCTGGCCATGGTGGCAAACACCTGTAGTTTCAGCTACTTGGGAGGCTGAGGCAGGAGAATCGCTTGAACCCGGAAGGTGGAGGCTGGCAGTGAGCCGAGATCACACCATTGCACTCCAGCCTGGGCATCAAGAGCAACATGCTGTCTCAAAAAAAAAAAAAAAAAAAAGAAATTTAAAATTCAGTTCCTTGTTCACACTAGCCACGTTTCAAGTGCTCAGTAACCATGTGGCTAGTGGCTCCTGTTACGGGCAGCACAGATTACAGACCATTTCCATCATCACAGACAGTTCTGTTGGACAGCACTCAATCTGAACTCTACCTTGTATTTATTTTGTAACCACAGTGCCAAGGCACTCAGAAGAAAACGTGCAGTTCCATAACTTAAAGACCTTTACGAAGTAGACTGGCAGCCCTTTGCTGCCCTAAGGGTCAGGAAAGGAACCCTGTGGGCTCTTTGGAGCCATTTAAATCAATGATTGGCCTCGCACTGGGCGTGCACAGGGGCCTTGCTACCCCAGCCAAAACGCAGGAGTGTCAGCAAACAGCACTTCTCAAGCAACAGGAGGACTCAGTCCTTCCTACATTTGTCTGACTTCACTCTTAGTTCCCTCCTTGGCCCACAGACAACAGCACATATGCATTTGAACAAATACAGCCCTTTAGGTTACTATTTAAAACAGTGGAGTGATAAACTGAGAGTGTCCACAGAAAATCAGATATTGAACTTTCCATTTCAGAAACCAGTTCTGCGTTGCTGTGAATGTTCAGTTTTTGTTTTTGCTTCTGTTTTTCATCTTCGTTGAGGGTGTACCTTTGTCCTTTATTTTCTTTTTCAGTCGGATGTCATGGATCAGAATTTGTTAAATTTCCTCCCAGAACAAGAACATTCAGAAGTTTATAAAATCCTTTCTTCCCATATGCTTGTGACGGATTCCCCCTCCCCAGAATACTTAAAATGTAAGTTTAATTTTTCTGGTTTTACAAGCTAGAAAGATAAGAATTTTGCTTTTGAAAGGAGGTTAGAATGAATTAAGAAGGGAGAACTAATTTTAAGAATAATTTTCCTCATGACTCAGAACATTTCCAAGATCCTTAGAGGTATATTTTAGGTTTAAAGCTAAAACTGGAATTTGGAATATGTAAGACATTTGGCTTTTATGTGGAAAATTTGAAAGCAGAGAACTCAAGAATAATAATTTATTTTGTGTATATGATAAGATTTCTCTTTTTTTTTGCATGAGAGTCTTTTAGTAAGAAACAGTGCAAACATCAGTGAACAATCAGCTCATCGTGGAGGATACTAAGATACTAAATTCATATAATATCAAGAAACCAACTGAAAACGGAATAATTAGGTCAAAAATCCAAATTCTGTCCTCCTGAGGCTCTCACCTGGTTATTTATATACATTTTTGTGTTCTGTGGAATTCAGAAGTTTTTATCAAAATATTTGGCAACCTAGGTAGAAGGCTAACCTTGATGCCTCGTGAACCGCGTGTCACTTAATGAAGCATACACAATTGCATGAGGTAGCAAAGCTGCTTGCATCAGTGCAAGCCTGAGTCCATTTTCCATGAATAATCTGTCCTGTCGTACATCTGATTTTACTTCAAAGCAAAGCAAAAAGATTAAATTAAAGGGAGCAGCTCTATATGAGCCGCTTTATTTTAACATACCATATGAAAACAGCCGGAACTAATCAATGCCGACATTACCAACCACAGACATCTGGGAGCAAATTAAGACTAATTGGGTCCATGTATGGAATGCAAAATATCTATGAACTATGGAAGGAAACCCCTGTGCAGCAGGGTTACAAACCAGGTCCAGAAGTCAGTCGTAGTGAGAGAACTAGCCTGGCCATGTGTAGACTAAATCCCATAAGAGTTTTCACAGAGACGCTACTTGTTTAGAGTCTGTGCAATGCTCACGACCCCTTTCTCTCCTCTTCTTCCTTTAACGGCCCAGCTGACAGCGATTTAGAGTTTTATTGCCATCTTCTCAGAGGCAGCTTGAACCCAAAGGAATTTCCAACTTATGAATACATAAAATTTGTAGGAAATTTTCGCTCTTACAACAATGGTAAGCTTTAATTGTCATATAAGTGTGACAGTGTCTTTTCTCATGCAAACGTGCACATGGGGGCATTAAGAATCGCCCAGGGAGGAGGAGGGAGAACGCGTGCTTTTCACATTTGCATTTGAATTTTCGAGCTCCCAGGATGTGTTTTTGTGCTCATCAATGTTCTCTCCCATTCAAGAGGAACACACTCCCACACCTGTTTGTGCCAGTGCACACAGTCCCACTGAAACACACATTATTCGTTTATTTATCTTCGGGCTGATGAAATAATTCTGTACTGTGAGAAACAACGTACGGGGAATAAAGAACAGGCTCTGCCGAACAGGCCTTCGTGGTGACTTGATGATCCATAACCTTGCCTTCCACACTGTTTCCCTCCCCCTGCAGTACTGTTGTGAGCGTGTTTTAGTAGACCTGGTCCGTAGCTCTTCTGCTCACTGTGGCCCTCATGCACAGCAAGGGGGTCATTTTACAATGAGCCAGGAATCTGCATTGGATGAATTATCAAGCAGGATAAGCCAAGTAGCAAAGTCTTATTTTCTGAAATTACCCGGTTACCTGATTAACCAAACTCTGGCTACAGAGACAACAACTCTGAACTAGACTAAAACACTTATTTTTACTTTTGAACCATGCAAAATGGAAATGCAGGCCTGAGGCCAGGAATTCAGAAACCAAGTCCTAAGCCAACTTGGTTATGGGCTGAGCTCAGCATGGCCTGCATTTTGTTTTCTGGGCTCCTCCAAACTCAACACAAAACAAATAACTTTGAAACAGCTAACATTTCATAAAGCAGCAAAGACGGAAAAAAAAATAAAATAAAGCGTTGACAGGGAATGGGGGAAAAAAGAGGAAATGAGAAAAATACCAAAGGAAACAAAAACAGAAAGATGAGCTGCAGAAATGAGGGGGAGATGCAGAGAGCAGATGATGACAGCATTAACTTCTGCTGCGTTCTTGACCGCTGTTTCACTCTGGACGTGGTGGGTCTATTCCCTCAGTCAAATTTGTCCCAGGGTTTCTATTAGAAACAGCCAAAGTAATGGCACCAAGTCCTCACATCTAACCAGGATTTTTCCTTCTACCTCAGATGGTCCTTTGTTGTATGTTATTTGCATAAATACACATGCTTTGTTTAAAAGGCTCCAACTAGATGCTAAACCTTTAGTGTGATCCTGCCAGCATGATTTTCAGGTCCAGGGTGCAGGGCTTATGCCTGGATGGTGGGCTCCTTGGCCGACTGGGAGGCCTTTCTGGGAACAGACCCATCCAGGGCTTAAGATGGTCGGAAGTGGTGGGAAGTCCATCCTCCCAGGTGGGCCCCTACATCTGGGCAAAGTCAGATGAGGCCAAGGCCTAACCATGCCTCATCCTACTCATCTGAAAGGCTTGTCTAAACTTCATGAAATGAATGTTTAATGAACCACACAAAGAGGTAAATGGAAGCTCTCGTTGGGCTGCTCAGTTAAAGAAACTGACCTAAGAGGCACCTTGTAGAGAACCCAGCATCATACTAACCCTAGCGCAGTGGTTCTTTGGGTGAGGCAACTTGTTAAAATGCAGACTCTCAGCCTTTGCCCTAAAGAGTCTAGCTCAGGAGATGGGAGGGTAGGACCCAGGAATGTGCCGTTGGGGAGTACTGTGGGGTTCTGGTTCCAGGGGCCATGGACTTTGAAAAGCACTGTCCTAGTGTGATACCAGTGCCATTCTGTGGAGAATGCAATGGCCTTCCTCCCAGACAACTTTATCATTGAGTTAATGTAAACAGTGATTTGGAATTTGCTTTACGTGTGCACTCGTTCCTCAAAAGATTAAACATAGAACTAGCATATGATCCAGCAATTCTGCTTATGGGTATGCATGCAAAAGAAGGGAAGACAGGGACTTGAGAGATATTTGCACACCTGTGTTCATAGCAGCATTATTCACAATAGCCAAAAGGTGGAAGCAACCCACGTGTCCATCAGTGGATGAATGGATAAAGAAAGTGTGGTATATACATGCCCTGGAATATTATTCAGCCTTAAAAAGAAAGGAAATTCTGACATTCTACAACATGGAAGAACTTTGATGACATTATGCTGAGTGAAATAAGCCAACCAGCAAAGGACAAATATTGTATGATTTTACTTATATGAGGTACCATAGCCAAATTCATAGAAACAGAAAGTAGAATGGTGAGTGCCAGGGGCTGGAGGGAGGGGGAAATGGGAGTTGCTAAATGGGGACAGAGTTTCAGTTTTGCAGGATGAAAGGAGTCCTTGAGGTGGATGGTGGGATGGTTGCACAGCAGTGTGAATATACTCAGCCCTACTGAACTGTGCACTTCAAAATGGTTACGATGGCAAACTTTGTTATATGTGTTTTACCACAATTTTTAAAAAATGATGGCCAGGCGCGGTGGCTCACACCTGTAATCCCAGCACTTTGGGAGGCCGAGGCGGGTGGATCACGAGGTCAGGAGATCGAGACCATCCTGGCTAACATGGTGAAACCCCATCTCTACTAAAAATACAAAAAATTAGCTGGGCGTGGTGGTGGCGGGCGCCTGTAGTCCCAGCTACTAGGGAGGCTGAGGCAGAAGAATGGCGTGAACCCGGGAGGCTGAGCTTGCAGTGAGCCGAGATCGTGCCACTGCACTCCAGCCTGGTCGACAGAGCAAGACTCTGTCTCAAAAAAAAAAAAAAAAAAAAAAAGATGTGCATTGGCCATAATGGCAGCTACTGTGATAGCAACATACCCCGGTGGCCACGTGCACAGAGGGCAAAGGGCAAAGGCACCCTGGCCCTCAGGGCACCAAGACTGTGGGAATCATAGGATGCTGCTCCCTCTTGCCCCATGACAACAGTGCACACACTTCGGGCAGATCACCTGAGGTCGGGAATTCGAGACCAGCCTGACCAACATGGAGAAACCCCGTCTCTACTAAAAATACAAAATTAGCCGGGCATGATGGCGGGTGCCTGTAATCCCAGCTACTCGGGAGGCTGAGGCAGGAGAATTACTTGAACCTGGGAGGTGGAAGTTGCAGTAAGCCGAGATTGCACCATTTGCACTCCGCCTGGGCAACAAGAGCAAAACTCTGTCTCAAAAAAGAAAACAAAACAACAAAAAACCAGCCTGTGATTGGCTGGCGAGCAGCAGTTGTATCCTTTGTGAATTTACATTTCCACGATCTCATTAAGATGCTGCTGAATATCCCTTTGAAGCATCCTGTCATTTACCACATCTTGGAGGATTTCAAGGAAATAGGCAGGCTTCATTCTGAATACCTGGGACTTTTTTTTTTTAACTAGCAGGGCTCTACTTTCACTGTGGGTTGAGATAGTGTTTGTTTGCCTGAAAGAATGTGTGGAAATTATGTGTGAGGTTTTTTTTTTTTTTTGAAACTATTACTGCTGTAAACACACAGCACTGAATGTGGCAAATTTAAAAGAAAGAGTGCGGAGTGTCTTTTCAGGGTCTGTTCTACAAACCAGCATTAAAGAGGCTTTCTTGAGACAAGAGTTCCCGTGTAACTGTGGAGTACATGAAATATCATTCTAACTGGGATTAAAATAGCAAAAATTGTCAGAGACAAATGAATTTCTCAGATTAAACCCTATAAAGCCAGATGCAGTGGCTCACACCTGTAATCCCAGCCCTTTGGGAGGCCAAGGCGGGAGATCACCTGAGGTCAGGAGTTTGAGACCAGCCTGGCCAACATGGCGAAACCCCATCTCTACTAAAAATACAAGAATTAGCCGAGTGTGGTGGCATTAGCCTGTAATCCCAGCTATCAGGAGGGTGAGGCAGGAGAATGGCTTGAACCCAGGAGGCGGAGGTTACACTGAGTCGAGATCACGCCACAGCACTCCAGCCTGGGTGACAGAGTGAAACTCCATCTCAAAAAAAAAAAAAAAAAAAACACCCTATAAAATTGCCAACATTTAACCACCGTGACCTATGAGATATGCTTTAATATAAGAACTCAAATTTGACTTCATAGGTTTACTTCTGAATAAACATTGAACAATGAGGTAACAAAAAAAGCTCACCCTAGGAGTGCTTTCTAAGCACCCGGCCCAGAGTTCAGGCTTTGCATTGATCATGTAATCCTCGCCACAGCCTTTTGAGGTGGTTTATGGCATCATCCCATCTTCACAGAGGAGGAAATGGACACGTAGAAGGGTTGCATCTATGATGTGTGAGTGGGAAGTCAGGGGCCCACATTCACAGCCAGACCCTCTAACCCGGAGCCCACAGTCTTCACCCCAGTGCCTGCTGCCTTTCACACATCAGTGTCGGAATGAAACACACAGACACAGGCCCGCTCCGGCCTCCTGGCATTCTGCTGATCCATGATGCCTACAATGCCTGTGCATGTCAGATGCCCTGCACCCACACGCCAGGCTGTGTGAAGGGCACCCAAGATGTGTTTTAATCAAACACAAAGACACACAGTCATGGACTGTCATGAAGGGAAAGGTTCATGCTCTCAGGTCCCTGGGAACAGGAGGCACACATGGCCCACCATGCAGGGCCACACGGAGAAGCATCGGGGTTGGTCAGGAGTCCGAGGGAACCTTTATTGTAGATTCCAAGAGAAAGAATGGGTGAGAGAGAGTAGTATGAATAAGTGTAGTGGGATCTGGGAGGGAGGAGCTGTCCCTAATTATCTGGTGCCTGCCCGGGGATTGGTTAAGTCAGGGGACAGGGCCCAGGACATGAGAGCCTGAAGGACCTGGTTGGGGTGTGGGCTTTAGGTGGGTTGCTTTGCATATGAAAGCTACCTGGAAGGTGAGTTGTTTGTCCTCCCTAGGAATTGGCTAACCCTGGGAGAGGCAGTCCCTCCAGCACCAGCAAGGCCCCAGATGTCAAAGCATCGAAAACAGAAACCAGAAAATGTGGGCCAGGCACGGTGGCTCACACCTGTAATCTCAGCAATTTGGGAGGCAGAGGCGGGCAGATTGCCTGAGGTCAGGAGTTTGAGACCAGCCTGGCCAACATGGCAAAACTGTGTCTCTACTAATAATACAAAAATTAGCTGGGTGTGTTGGCACATGCCTGTAATCCCAGCTACTCGGGAGGCTGAGGCATATGAATTGCTTGAGTCTGGGAGGCGGAGGTTGCAGTGAGTGGAGATTGTCCACTGCACTCCAGCCTGGGTGACATAGTAAAAGTGTGTCTCAAAAAAAAAAAAAAAAAAAAAGAAAAGAAAAAAGAAAGAAACTAGAAAACATAGCTATTACACAAGGCTCCCCATACGACTTCTCCAACTCCAAGTTCCCAGGTGTGGTGACAGTTGAAAAAATAAGATGTAATATTAGTAATAATATGTAATATGTGTAGAAGAAAAATGACCACTAACATCATTTTTTTGTTGGTTTTTTTTTTTTTTAGTTTTTTTTGAGACGGAGTCTCGCTCTGTCACCCAGGTTGGAGTGTGGTGGCGTGATCTCGGCTCACTGGAACCTCTGCCTCCAGGGTTCAAGCGATTCTCCTGCCTCAGCATCCCAAGTAGCTGGTATCACAGGCATGTGCCACGATGCCTGGCTAATTTTTGTATTTTTAGTAGAGACGGGGTTTCGTCATGTTTGCCAGGGTGGTCTCAAACTCCTGACCTCAGGTGATCCCACCTTGGCCTATCTGTTGTATTTTTATAGGACACTTGCTCACACCTTAATGAACTATTTAGGAAACCCACCTTGGTCCATTACTGTGAAAAGTCTTAGCATTTCTGCTGGGCAGTTTAGTTGGTGGAGTGTTACATGGTACATTCTTATTTGATGCCTGTCCTTTTTATATATATGTATAAATAATGGAATGGGAAGGACAGCAACCCTTACTGTACCCGCTTCCTGGGCCTAGCATGGTCCTTACCCAGCACATAAATAAGCAGCGGATAAAAATAGGTTGACCTAAAGTGAGGCTTGATCTTGGCCCCGGGACACAGCTGGTGGAGGGCAGAGCAGGGTTCAGACCAGACTTGAGGCTTAGAGAGCTTCCCTAGGAGCTAACAGAGCTCTCTCCTCGACCAGCTCCACAATACACTCTGGGGATAGAGTGCACTTATATGCAGAAGAGCTGCAGTCACTTCTTTGGCCTTAAATCCAAAGTGGAGATTGAACACAGGTGGGTACGCACTGGGTTAACTGGATTGTGTCACTCCTGATGCCTTGTGATTTGTCCACACTGAGGGCCTCTGAAGCAGCAGTGAGTGGCTGGGGAAGTTCGTCTGTGGGCTCTGTGCACTCCCCACCCACTCTGTGCCTCCCACCACATCAAGCCGCCTCCTCACCTCAGCTGCTTGGGTGTTTGGAGGCCAGTAGCCCCCTTACCTGATGTCCCTACCCAGGACTCCCCACCCCATGCTCCTGACACCCTCTCTCTCTTTTGAAAATATTTTCAGTTTTTTGTTTGTTTGTTTGTTTGTTTGTTTGAGACAGGATCTCACTCTGTCACACAGACTGGAGTGCAGTAGCACCATCATGGTTCGCTGTAGCCACCACCTCCTGGGCTCGAGAGAGCCTCCCACCTCAGCCTCCCGGGTAGCTGGGACTACAGGCGCATGCTATAACAACCTGGCTAATTCTTTTATGTTTTGTAGAGATGAGGTCTCACTGTGTTTTTCAGGCTGGTCTGAAACTTCTGAGCCTAAGCAATCCTCCCGCCTTGGCCTCCCAAAGTGCTGGGATTACAGGCACAAGCCACGCACCCGGCTTAACTTTTATTTCAGATTCAGGGGGTACATGTGCAGGTCTGTCACATGGGAACCCTGCCTGACGCTGAGGTTTGCAGTACCAATAATCCTGTCACCCAAGCAGTGAGCACAGCACCTGACAGGCAGCCCCTCAGCCTTCACCCCCTCCTTCCTTCCTCCCTCCAGCCTCCAGCAGCCCCCGGTGTCCACTGCTCCCATCTTTATGTCCATGTGTACTCAATATTTAGCTCCCACTTACCAGTGAGTGCATGTGGTATTTTGTTTTCTGTTGCTGTGTTAATTCACTTAGGATAATGGCCTCTAGCTGTATCCATGTTGCCACAAAGGACATGTTTTCATTCTTTTCATAGCTGTATAGTATTCCACGGCTAACGCGCTCTCTTCTTGCTCCTCTGATCAACTGAGTTGGCCCAAGACTGAGAGAGTCCCTGGGCCACCACTCAAAAATCACATCAACAGGAAGCCTCAGGCCCCAAACCAAAGAGAGATGTGTAGGTTCCAGGGCAGAGGAGAGAGGGTGAGGCTGAGCTGGAGAGTGCTCTGCGTGAGCCTTGAAGCACACAGACGAGGATCCCATCTTGTCTGCTCGCCCACATGGCTACCCGGGATTTGTCAGGCTCTGTACGCAACGTGATGGGGCTGAGTTCGTAGGAATTTGAGGGGAAGGGAGGAACAAAGCCCCTTTGCTCTGGTGAACTAGGTGACATTACACTCTCCAACTGGACATGTCCAGGTTCCCCAGTGGAGGATGCCCCCCTCTCCTCTGCCCCCATTCACTTTGGCAGTGTGAACACACCAGCCATTGCTCAGGTCCTTCAGCCAAGTGGAATTTTCCCCTACTTCAATGTTTGCACATTTTGGTCACTCCTTAGGACTTCATCATTTGCCACAGATGTTCTGGGGGCAGGGGAGGGAAGACGGGACTTCACATCTTTAACCTAGATTTTTAATAAATGTGAAGAAATATGTGTCAGGAAATGGGACAAGAAAGTAGTCTTTTTTAGAAGAGTTTCACTTGAGGACAGTTTCTAACCCAGTCTGTGCAAAGCCTCTTGGAGGGCTCTGAGCTGGGATATGTAACCCCGTGTCCTATTCTCTTCCCCTGAAAAGCCCACGCTGGACCTGGCCAGCCAGCAGCACTGGCATGGACCACTGGTAGGAGCAGCCCTTTTCTTCCTCTAATTGACTGTTTCCAGAATAGAGCTTAACAAGATGATTTTATTTAGGGCTATGTTTGCTTGTAACAGATACTTTAAACAACAACAACAACAAAAGAGAGATGCTTTCAGACAAATACACAATTTCCATCTCTTGCTTCTCCAGCGAAATAGTGCCTCCTTTCTCAAACCCCAGGTGCCCAAGTCCTGTAGCCCCACCTGACCACTCTTAGTGGAAAGAAACTGGCCGGGTGATTTTCAGAGGCATGGGGAAAGGTCCTGCCGGGTGCGGTGGCTCACGCCTGTAATCCCAGCACTTTGGGAGGCCGAGGCGGGCGGATCACGAGGTCAGGAGATCGAGACCATCCTGGCTAACACAGTGAAACCCCGTCTCTGCTAAAAATACAGAAAAAATTAGCCGGGCATGATGGCAGGTGCCTGTAGTCCCAGCTACTTGGGAGACTGAGGCAGGAGAATGGCGTGAACCCGGGAGGCGGAGCTTGCAGTGAGCTGAGATCGCGCCACTGCACTCCAGCCTGGGCAACAGAGCTAGACTCCGTCTCAAAAAAAAAAAAAAAAGGTCTTTGCTTTACGGGGTCCTAATATGCAGGCTTCCAGATCCTGAAAGATAACTTCATGCAAGAAGGCAATCCTTTCTCTGAGCCTTTTTGCTCCTCCTCCAGACTTGGATGTAGATGTGTGTCTGACAAATCCAGAAAGCAGTATTTCAAAAGTTGCTGGTGTGGTTCCAAATAGGTCACCCTCGGCAAACATTCCACCCTGGGCTTTCCAGAAACCACACACCAGAGTATAAAAGTTTCCCTGCCCTCGTTTTACCTACTCGCCTCTAACCGCACAACCAGATTTGAAATACTGGCAGAAGTGGAGGCTTTTCAGCTTACAACACTCGATTTTGTATGTTCCGTGGGATTTCTGGAGGTTGCCTCATTTTATGGCTTTGGGGTGGTTTGAGTTTTTTCCTTGCTGAGCTTAATTGAGATGCCTCAGTAAAAGGGAACAAAGCGCATGCACGCCAGACCTCACTGGGAATGGAGACGCGAGTGTGGACGGCTTCGTGGAAGGAGTGTCTCATCTACTCAGGACCCTAAGAGTGGGAAGCAGAGTGTCCCCTCCACCCAGCAAAGAATCAGGCCGTCCTTCCCCTGTAGGGGTCAGTGCTGCCAGAGAGATCGCAGGGGAGTTAAAATCACTGTAAAAAAAAATGTGCCCCAGGAGCGTCATCCTGCACAGACACCTGGGGTTCATATTAAAATGGAACAATGAGGAATGGTCAGGCTTTTAAGCAACCTCATCTTTCTGCTCGTTTCAGTCTGGGAGTGGGGGGACCTTTCATACAAGTTGTCCCATAATCGTGATAAAAATGTGTGTGAGATATCCACTTTGAAGACAGGGGCGAGGGAAGTTCACTTTCCTGAACATACAAATAATTTGGCCCATCCACACCAACCGTCTCGTGGATATCTTCTCAACGCCATTACACTCTTCTGGCCCCTAAAAATACTCATTTTAATTAATAATTGCCAGAGGAAAGAAGAAATATTTGAGTAAGACATGTAGTTTCCCTTTAGAGTCATTTTTTAATCCAGCAAATTGCAAAGCCAGGCCAGGCACGGTGGCTGACACCTGTAATCCCAGCACTTTGAGAAGTTAGATAATTTGAGCTCAGGAGTTTGAGACCAGCCTGGGCAACATGGTGAAACCCCGTCTCTTCAAAAAAAAAAAAAAAAAAACTGAAATTAGCCAGGCATGGTGGCTTACTCCTGTGGTCCCAGCTGCTTAGGAGGCTGAGGTGGGAGGATCAGTTGAGCCCAGGAGGTCCAGGCTGCAGTGAGCCAAGATCGCACCACTGTGTTCCAGCCTGGGCAAAGAGGGAGACCCTGTCTCAAAAAAAAAAAAAAAATTTGCAAAGCCCCAGCTCTCTCTTGTGGCTCCTGCCTTTTCTCCAACATTGCTCTTCTCTATGCAAAACACAGCTGAAAGAAAGGAAACAGAAAGGAAAGGATCAAATATGCCCTGGGTAAGGTAGGCAGTGCCCCTGCCAAGAAGTGGGCAGGATTATCACGGTGCTCTCCTAGGAACCCGGCCACCTGGCTATTCAGAACACATTGGGTCAAGCACATTGTGAAGAGAGAAAAATAAGAGTCTGAAAATAGTGCTTAATTAGTGGGAGATGATTCCTCATGAATGTGCAGAAAGTTATTTTCCCCTCAACATTCCAAAGCCATAGCCTGAATGTTTTGGATGTTTATCACGATGGGGACTTAACAACTTTATTCTTCCTGGAGCGAAACCTCATCACTGATAGTTTCATATCTTCTCAGACACCTGTCAGACTTGTTTTTCATTTGTTTCGAGAAGTGCCGAGAAAGCTATTTGTCACTTCCTTGTGGACTATTAGTATGTTTTCCTCCAGCCATTGCAACTAATTTATCATAAGCAGGTCATCTCTGATGAGAATACTTAATTGTTCTGATGACTGAGCTGGTAATTCAGTGGAACAGAGCCAGACATCTTTCTCCAGCTCTTTGTATTCTTTTGCTGTTAACTAATGCTATTACCATTTCTGCATCTTCCTTGCTCCTTCCTGAGCCCTTTTGAAAAAAGTTCTCTACCACCTGAGATCTTCCTGCCCTCATAGTCATCTTTTTCTCCTCATCATGGCTGATTTGGGAGCTCACCTTTGCCATCAGACAGACTTGGAAGCCAACCTTGGGTGCTTCCAAATGAGGCAGACATGATTCATTCTGAGTCCCAGGGACTCTCCTGGTTTTGGAATCCCAAGAATACCAGCCCAAGACAAAACTTTCTCAAGGTCTCTGAAGTTAGAGTGTAATGACAGTTTCAGGACGTGATAACCTGTGGACTGTTTTAATAGAAAGACGATCATGAAAGCACGAGGCCGGGCGCGGTGGCTCACGCCTGTAATCCCAGCACTTTGGGAGGCTGAGGCAGGTGGATCACCTGAGGTCAGGAGTTCGAGACCAGCCTGGCCAACATGGTGAAACCCCGTCTCTACTAAAAATACAAAAATTAGCCCTGCATTGTGGCACATGCCTGGGGCACAGAGCAAGACTCTGTCTCAAAAAGCAAGCTAGCCCTGCATCTCCGCAAGCAGAAGTCCACGCCACGCACCTGCTGCTCTGTTTTCCATCACAGAGTGGTGATTGCCGTATGCTGATTTGCAGCAGTTGCCCTGACCAGGCCTCCTGCTGATCAGTGTTAATGTATCAGTCGGGCAGTGAGCTCACCTGCCTGCCAGTGGAACCCAGGCCATGTGCTATGGGCACCTCCCACAGCTGGCAGAGTGAACGGGCCACCAGCAGCACCAAGGTGGGTCACACTGCAGAGGGGAAGCCACCTTGGGGTCCCAAGGTCTGTGTGCTAGTTGCTGGCAAGGATGAGATGGTGTCTTCCCGAACTGGACCTTAAGCTGGGATTTGGAGATGAGCCGGGCCATCTCATGGGAGAGTCATCTGATAAACACATGTTGAGCACTTGTTGTGTGCAGGACACCTGCTCAGAGGTGGAGACAGAGAATGAGCCCCAGTTCCTGCCATGGGGAAGGCTATATATTTAGCTTTCGGCAAGAGTAAGGTCAATTTTGAGTAAGATGACCCTAGGAGGGAAAATGTAGCAAGAATGAGTTGCTTTTCTCTATATTGTGAGTGGTCAGAGATCTGAGCAAACAGGGCTGCTCCTGCAGTTAGTGGGTAATCCTGAGAGTCTCAGGAAGCCAGTTGTAATTAGATATATTCTTTCTATTACTTAAATTGAAACAACTAATTGAATCCTTAATTAATGTCTTTAAACTACCTTGAGATACAAAGTGCCAGAGAAGTTATTCTAAGTGCTAAATATGACTAGGAAGTTCCAGGGAGCAGTTTGCACCTGTGTTGCCTCTAGAATATGCAAGAAGACTCGTGCTGCAGGAAAAAGTTATTTCAAATGCAACTGGCAAAATGTTCAAAGTATCTTCTTTGCCTTAGTTTTCCCCAAGGTTTTCTCCTTGGACTCTATTAAAGCATTCATCCTTGATTTATTATCACCCTTGATCATGCCCTCAGTGTTTTTAAGTTTTTTGGTGGGAAAGGCATATTGAAGAGAGAAGTTGCCCCGTTCTGGACATCTGTAAAATATCTAGCTCATCAAATGCAGGCTACAAACAATAATGAAACTTCCTTTTGGGGGGTGCATTTTTATCTTTAAAGACTTAGATGCTATAAAAGGGCAGATAAAACTGCACTGTGGGGGCAGCCAGGCCAACAGTAAGCTCTGCAAAACATCCACCTAATGTCCATGGTCCAGGTCGCTGCTGCCCTCGAAGAAGCAACCAGGGCCTCCCACTTCACAATCTTTTTCTGTCCCCTTCTCCTCGTCACAGTGAATCAGGGGAAGGCATTTCTGACAGAGCACAGGAATGTAACAGCTGAAAGATCGTTCAAAGATGTTGCATCGTTTAGAGATAGATTAAGGGGGAGGCCTCCTCTTAAATTCCTGGGAGGCCCTCAGAAGTTTGTTTGGAAGGTCTTGGTATTCTGAAAGAGTCAGAATTGTATTAGTCATTATCTGGCTGGGTAATATGTCTTAGATTCTAGCAGAGAGAGTATTTCACATCTGGGAAGTTTTCAAATGTCTCTTTTTTTTAATTATGCGGATGTTCACATCTGTAGAACCGTCCCTTATGTGGAATTGTTTTCCTTCCCTTTGATAAGTTTCTTGGCTCATCTTACAAATTCATTCGCAATAGCCTAAGCCAACTTGTGACAGATGTAAGCTCTCCAGAGACCACTGTTTTTTATTTTGCCCACTTTATATTCATGTTTGGAAACATTAGTATTTATGCGAATGAATTCAGAGAATATGTTTGGTAAAATGAATTTATTCATGTTAGTGGAGAGAAGACCACATTATAGAATCTTTTAGAAACCTATAAATATATATATTTTAAAAAATGATTGGAAAGCTAAAATCCAAAGAAAATCTTGCAGATTTCATTTTATAATGATTTAGCTTTCTGATGCTCGATATGTTCCTCATTAACTTGGAGAACATCATGATATTCCAGTTCAGAATGTGCAGGATATAATTGTGAAAAACGCAGCACAGATTATCAGCCCTGGGATCCTCAGCCTGGCTGCACACTGGTGAACCTGCAGAGCCTTTGAGAAGGCCAGTGCCTGGGCTTCACCCCAGAGTTTGTGAATTAGCTGATCTGTTTAGGGCCCAGGCAGCGGTGCCCAGGGTCCCAAGGGAACCCCACCCGTGGACGACTTTGAGAGTTCCACGTACATAGTAAATTGGCTTTTCTCCTATTTAACAGGGTTCTTTATCCCACCTAGAAAACTCCATCTAAAAGTAACTAACTTTTTCTCTGGCCCAGAAGGTCAGTCCGTTCTCCACAGTTGCCCTGGAGGCAGGGACCAAGTCACACAGAGAAGACTCTGCCGAGGCTACTGGAGGTGTGAGACGGCATCATGACGTGGGCCCATGGCTGTGGGCCTAGGACAGTCCCCCCTCTGCCCTGTTAGAACCCTGGGCCTAGAGCCCAAAAACTTGATGGCATCCCTGCTGTTATTTCTGAGTGACCATGGTTAATTATAGAACCATTCTGGGCCTAGGACAGTAATGCCCTCCTAGATGTTTGAGAAGACATAAGATGCGTGAGAGCAGATTTTGTCACCTGGGCCATGCTAGGGAACTAGCAAGTTTTGTTGTAGGTGTTGTGTTCCTCTGGGGATGACCCTAAATCCTGAGCTCTGTCTCCTCAATGGCCCAGACCCAACCCCTGCATCAGCCTGGGCTCCCAAGGGGGAGTTTCAGGACAGAGGCCCGTGAACCCCATGTATGCCAGCCAAGACAGGGCCAGGGAAGGGGGTGTCAATGATGCCGAGACACCCCTACTTTCCCTGGGACCATCAGTATCAGGAACACTGATTATAGAATTCACCTTAAAACACTGGCTGGAGTATTCAAACCGTTACTGTAGAATGAGGCTGTCTTCTCACTTTGTTTTTTTGTTTGTTTTGTTTGGTTTGGTTTGGTTTGGTTTGGTTTGGTTTGGAGACAGAGTCTTACTCTGTCACCCAGGCTGGAGTGCAGTGGTGCCATCTTGGCTTATTGCAACCTCTGCCTCCCAGGTTCAAGTGATTCTCAGCCTCCCAAGCAGTTGGGATTACAGGCACACACCACCATGCCCAGCTAATTTTTGTTTTTTTGTTTGTTTGTTTTTTAATAGAGATGGGGTTTCACAGTGTTGGCCATGGTGGTCTCGAACTTCTGGCCTCAAGTGATCTTCCCGCCTCAGCCTCCCAAAGTGCTGGGATTACAGGCATGAGCCACTGTGCCCGGCCTGTGTTCTCATTTTGTAGACTATTTTTCCCAGCATTATAAGCCATAGGGCTAGTGGAAGTGAGAGGCAGTGCTGAATGCTGGTGACCAGCATGGGCACAAATCCCAGCTCTAGCAAGCTTTTTGGTCTTGCGCAAGTTACTTCCCTCTGTGCCTCGGTTTCCTCTTTTTGCAATGGGAATAATAGTTGACCTACCTCATCCAGTTGTTGTAAGAATGAAATGAGTTAATATACTCTACATAAACCCTGGGGGCAGCGCTTGGCTTACAGTTAAGTGCCAACTAGGGATTGGCTGCTGCCACCAGACAGGGCTAACCTATGTGTCCTCTTCTTCCCAACCCTCCAGTGCCTAGCCCCTCCTGTAATGGTTTTGACAACACCCTTTCAAGACCTTGCCGGGTGCCACTAGGAAAGGAGGTTTGCTTCATTGCCACCGTTCGTCTGGCAACACCACAATTCTTAAAGGCAAGTACCTGAGAGGCAGTTCATTGTGCGGAGCTGTTATGATTGACTCACATTTTGTTATATGTAATTAATGGTCTTTTGGGAGGGAATAAATTGCAGTGAAGTTGTCACTGGCTTTGAAAATCGAAGTGTCTGGCTTCTGTGCCTGCACACACGCCCTTTCCCCTGTCCCGTTTCCTGCAAGTGGTTCTGTTTGAAGGCAGCATCACTTGCTGTTCAGCCCGCAGAAGTGCTGTTTGATAACTGTAAATCTTCCCACCTTTCACACCGGCGTTAATACCATGCAGGGCAGGCCTGGGTGAGAACCGAGTGTTGGAGCGCTGGGGGTTTGTCTGCCTTCTCTCATCTGTGATTGCTTCAACATCGATGGCATGAATGTTGAGTTAAATGAGTAATTCAGATTCCGATGAAAAGCCATTTTCCACATGTTTGCCACTTCTCGATAATGGGAAGGGATGGTGTGACATTCTGGCTCCTAGGTATCTTTCCCCAGCTTGTGAAATAAATTTAGTATCAGCTAATACCGAAATTAGCTACAGATGATGAGTTTCAGTCCAACACGACTTGGAGACTTGCTCGAAATGATTTTAACTTCTGTTACCCACCATGCGTTCCTCTTGAACAAACCTAGGGTGAGCATCTGGCACCCAAGCAACTTTTTTTTTTTTTCTGCTTCCAATACAGGAAATGTGCATAGTTGACGAACCTTTAGAGGAATTCACTTCAAGGCATAGCTTGGAATGGAAATTTTTATTTCTGGATCACAGGTTTGAGAAAAGAAAAACATATTTGGGTTGGGCCCTTCTCAAGTCTTGTTTGCATGAGCCAGGCTCTCCTTGGGAGAGAAGAGTCGGCCCTGGTCCATTGAAGGAGAAGGACTCTCTGGCGCTAGGAAAAGTCGTCCCTGCCAAGGGTGGGTGGTTTCCCTCCAACTTCATCTGCCCCATCGTGAATATGTTCTGTGTTTGGGTCTGATGGCTCAGCCCCGGGCCATCTTTGGGATGATCCTCACTTGAGGCCCTTCCCGGCTCCCAGTAAGGCAGCAGCAAGTGTGAGAGAAATCTCTCATCTCATTTTTTTCAACATCCTTTGATCCTTTAGCCCAATCTTTACTGTTTCTTTTGTAACATTATTTGCAGTTGAAGAACTCCAAATCTCCCCTCCCCACCCTTTAATTTATATTACACTTTGGTGTTGGGCTGATCCAATTTGTAGCTGTTTTTAATTACCCAGTAGTGATAAAGCTTATTGTTATTTGGGCCAAGTTATACCAAGGGAAAGGAGTATCTATATGCCAAAAAAAAAAGTTGAGCCCTTTGGAAAACACAGCCTCTCTGGTTTTGACCATTGCGAAGTTATTTTTCTCCCCTCGTTCTTGAGAAATGAGGCCTCCATGTTGATCATTATGGAAAGGCATGGCCACCAGGGTGAGCCCTGCAGTGTGTCTCCTCCCTGATGACAAGTCCTCCTTGTCCTTGTGCAGAGCACCTCCAATCATAGGATACCTGCCTTTTGAAGTGCTGGGAACCTCAGGCTATGACTACTACCACATTGATGACCTGGAGCTCCTGGCCAGGTGTCACCAGCACCGTGAGTACCACTGCCCAGCCCAGGCATGGGGGCCTTGCGTTCACTCCACTGGGGCCCAGCAGCAGGGCTCTGGGACTCCAGAAGCCTCTGCTCGTTACCTGGTTTCTTTTTAAGGTGAGGAACTTGGTTTTCTCTGAGATGATCTGGGGGCATGGTGGAGGCCCCTTATCTGCGTCTACCCCCATGTCACTGGAATTCACTTGGCCCCAAACCCTAGCACCTTCCCACTGTCATCCAGATAGGTGCCCTGTTTAAACCTAATTAAGAAATTAAGGTGATGCAGGGATTTTTTTTTTAAGTTATGCAATACATTTCAGAGATAAAATACCGAATTCTCATAACTGTTCTTTCATCAGCAGATATGTATTGGTCACTAACCATAGGCCAGATACTGAGTAGGCTGGCATATGGGGATGATCAGTACCTACTTGCTGTCCCGCAGGGCAGGTCTTCTGGGAAAGCCAGAAATGGGTGACTTTGTGGGATGTGGTCGGTGCATTGAAGGGGATGTACACAGCATACTCGGGGACTCAAGAGGACCCTCACAGCTGGGGTTCGGGGAAGGCTGTTTGCCACATACGAGGCGAACACATTAGCAAATGTATGGGGGATGGGACTTATGATGTGGGGGAGTGAGAATTACAAGCTTGTCCAAGTTCTCACTTAGCAAGTGGCTTCAAGAATTAACCACTTACAGCTGTATTTTCAGTGCCAACTCTTAACTTTAAACAGGAACACTGACCTATTGATCCTGATGCATGAATCGACCACTAATATTGTGCTTTAAAAGATGTCTCACCTGTAGTACCCATTAGAACTTTTTTTTTTTTTTTTTTTTTTGAGACAGACAGATTCTCGCTCTGTCACCCAGGCTGGAGTGCAGTGGCGCAATCTCGGCTCACTGCAAGCTTCACCTTCTGGGTTCAAGCAATTCTCCCACCTCAGCCTCTAGAGTAGTTGGGATTACAGGCGTGTGTGCCACCACGCCCAGCTAATTTTTTGTATTTTTAGTACAGACAGGGTTTCACCATGTTGGCCAGGATGGTCTCAAACTCCTGACTTCAAATGATCTGCTCACCTCGGCCTCCCAAAATGCTTGGATTACAGGCATAAGCCACTGTGCCTGGCTAGAACTTTATCTTCTGTGGAGAGGGAAGGAAGAATAGGCTTGAGTTCCATCTGGATCGGCTGTTAGAATTTAAAACTAATCATTAAAACTGTAACTCATTGCTCCTCAAAGCGTGGTCTAGGACCACACTGCATAGGCATCACGGGAAGTTTGCTTCACTTGTAGAATCAGGCCTACTCAATCAGAGTGTCTATTTTAACAAGATCCCGAAGTGAAGAATTACATTCAGCATTTGAAAGGCTTCTCCATGGCTTGGGCAAGACCTCCTTGCCCTGTGGAGCCCACACCCTCAATCTGCTGGGCTTATCTCCTCTTCAGATAATCACATTCTCCAAGTCAGTGTCCTTTTTTTTTTTTTTTTGAGACAGAGTCTCACTCTGTCACCCAGTCTCGGCTCGCTGCAAGCTCCGCCTCCCGGGTTCACGCCATTCTCCTGCCTCAGCCTCGTGAGTAGCTGGGACAACAGACGCCCGCCACCACACCCGGCTAATTTTTTGTATTTTTAGTAGAGATGGGGTTTCACCATATTCGCCAGGATGGTCTCGATCTCCTGACCTCATGATCCGCCTGCCTCGGCCTCCCAAAGTGCTGGGATTACAGGCATGAGCCCCTGTGCCCAGCCGTCAGTGTCCTTTTGTAGCGTTAGTTTCCTAGTTGAGATTTCTCTTAACCATTTACCTAAAGAGGTGCTAAGTTCCAGGCACTATGGCAATAAAACCCAAATCATTCTTCTTCCTTGGATCCGTAGTCCATCTTTCTGCCCTGCCCAGGCTTGATACACCATCAGCATCCATTCTGCTCTGGACACCCCTAGAAAAGCCACCAGCAGACATCACTATGGGGGTGCTGCAAGCAGCTCTGGGGAAGGGGGAAGCCTGGGGTGGAGGCATCTGTCCCCGACTCTTTATTTGAGAACTGTGTCGACTGGGCATGAACTGCTGACTGGCAGCCACAGAATCCGTCCAGAGGTTGCTGGCTGGCAGGTCTGTTTTCGGGCCAATTCTGGATGCTCTCTCCTGGGCTCCTGCAGCTCCAAAGACAGCTCTGCCTGCAGCGGGAAGATGAGCACCAGGCAAACCTGGGCCTCTCTTTCATTAAACCTGCAGTTTGAAAATCCGTCTGCATCTGCCCTTATCTGAGGATCTCTTTAAGCTTCTGAGCATTTGGGAAAGTATATGGATCACTCTTCCACTGTTTAAGAATTCACGACAGTGTACCGTGATCCTGACAGTCACTTAAAATACAGGGCAACCAGGGAAACAAGCCATGTTTGGTATTGTCTTTTTTGAAAGCTTATCTTTACAATAACTCTTGGGGAAAAGATCATTTTCATATTAACATTGGTTATATGCGGAATCCATTTTCTACTGACAGTGATGCAGTTTGGCAAAGGGAAGTCGTGTTGCTACCGGTTTCTGACCAAAGGTCAGCAGTGGATCTGGCTGCAGACTCACTACTACATCACCTACCATCAGTGGAACTCCAAGCCCGAGTTCATCGTGTGCACACACTCGGTGGTCAGGTACCGCGCACGGGCAGGGGTGCGGCTGCGTCCTTGTCGCACCTGGGGGAGGGGTGCAGGGTGGCGTGGCCCCTGATGGCCAAGTCAGATCAGCAGTCACTCAGGTGTTCCCCATTTCGAAGATGAAGCCCAGGCCATCCCCTGCTGTTAACAGCACAATTCCCAGAGCTCAGCTCGCTTCCAGGCACCACTGGCTCTGCCCTCCCAGGGCTGAGACTCCTTTCAAGCTCTCAGTCAGGCCCCTTTGAACGCCTCATGGACTCTCGCAGGCTGCCAGGATATTACTTAGTAAGTGACTGCTTCACTGACCTACTTACATATTTTCCCATCTCTATCCAACCCACAGCCTTCCCTTGTTCCTGCTTTGAGTAGAAAATTTAAATTTTACCTCTAAATAACTCAAACACATATTCCCCTTTATTTTTAATGCTTTAAAAACCCCTGCTGGCAACTGAGGCAGTGTTGGGAAAACAGCCTGGCTGCCAGTGGGCGCGGGTTCCTGGGAGGTCCCTGCTGGCCTCAGGGAGCCCTGCACCCAGGGCGGGTGAGCAGGACTTTAAAGAGACGCGGCATGCCCAGGGTTTCATAGATGCTGCCTTTGTGGGGTCACTGCTCCCAAGGATGAAGGGGAAAATGGTCTTCTCCCCGACTACAGAAATTTTAAGAACGTAAATTAGTTTTAAGCTGGCCTACAGAAGAGCCTTGGAGAAGGGCAAAGAAAGAAAAGTTGGAAGGACAGCATGCCTTTCTTTTTTTTTTTTTTTTAAACTTTAAGTTCTGGGACTCGTGTACAGAATGTGCAGGTTTGTTACATAGGTATATATGTGCCATGGTGCATGGTGCCATGCACCTATCAACCCATCATTTAGGTTTTAAGCCCTACATGCATTAGGTATTTGTCCTAATGCTCTCCCTCCACTTGTCCCCTACCACCACCCCTGTCAGGCCCTGGTGTGTGATGTTCCCCTCCCTGTGTCCATGTGTTCTCATTGTTCAACTCCCATTTATGAGTGAGAACATGCGGTGTTTGGTTTTCTGTTCCTGTGTTAGTTTGCTGAGGATGATGGCTTCCAGCTTCATCTATGTTCCCGCAAAGGAAATGAACTTATTCTGTTTTATGGCTGCATAGTATTCCATAAAATTAGAAAAACCTACTTGAAATTTCATATGCATTTCTTATATACAGCCACTTGCTGCTTGATGATGGATATGTTTCGAGAAATGTGTCATTAGGTGATGTTGTCACCATGCAAACACCATAGAGTGTACTGGACACACCTAGATGGTGTGGCCTACCATACACCTTGGCTATACCGTATAGTGTATTGTTCCTAGGCTACACACCTGTACAGCATGCTATTGCACTGAACACTACAGGTAGTCATAGCACAGGTGTAAGTGTGCACCTAAACGTATCTGAACACAGAAAAGGTACGGTAAAAATACAGTGTTCCAATCTTAGGGAACCACCAATATGTCCCATAAGCACATGACTATATATATGTAACAGACAGATGTAGACAGACAGACACTACACACACGCACACCATACATGTATCAGGTCACCAAATCAGCCATTCTTCCTTAACATGCAGAAGAGGGGAGAAACACTAGTTTTCAGCAGCAAATGACCCTGATTCTACTTGACCACACTTCATGCCTTCGCTCAGGGACTTGATCTTAGATTCCCAGCCCGCCACTGGGCGTGCAGCAGCAGTGGTCTCTGACTCCATGGCAGCCGCCTGTTGCCACCCAGCCTGGTCCTCTGCCCGAGGGCCCCCTACCCCCAGGGAAGGCTGGGCAGCACTCACCCCTCGCCCTTCAGGCTGTGCCCTCTACCAGCTCTTCTCCATCCTCCACCTCCCAAATCCTTGGAAGAAACTCTCAGAGAAAGGAGGAAGAGAACAGAGTGAATGAATCAGGTGGCAGGCGTTCCGGAGGCCCAGGAGCCACGTTGCTTTCCAAGGCCTCTTGCCCCAGGGTCTCCACACTCGGGGCAGAGGCACTGCAGGGTCAGTTGGGCGTCCCTGTGTTGAGTTGATTTACCCACATTGCTGAAAAGTGGGCCCGTGGGCTCATCTACAGTCTGGATTTGGCTAGTCCGGGTTGGTTTGAGAGGAAACTTTCTGAGAAATGTAACTACTAAAAAAGTTTTGTGTCACTCTTCCATATGCACGGTCCAGACTGAGCAGGTTTTAAGAAAGGCTTCTAATTATTTAAAGGCAGAAGCTTATCCCATAGACGAAAATGTGTTTTTTAAAGACAATTACAATTGGAGATTTCAGGGAAGTAAAAAGAATAGTAAATGAGAGGGGAATAAAGACATCCTGGAAATAAAAAGATTTTGAATGTAATATTATAAGTCACTCAGGTAGAATTTAAGGCAGAGAACGACGGTCATTCCTTCCAACAAGTCACAGGCTAGGCTCCTCTGTGTTGACAGTTGGGGGGGCAGGGGTTACGTAGAGAACCTCGATGTACCTTGCTGTCTGTTCAGGTGGTGTCATCCCTTCCTGGAATGCCCCATCTCCACTGTGGTCTCTTAATTTCCTGTGCAGTTACGCAGATGTCCGGGTGGAAAGGAGGCAGGAGCTGGCTCTGGAAGACCCGCCATCCGAGGCCCTCCACTCCTCAGCACTAAAGGTATGCCCATCCCTGCCAGATGGATACGGCAAAGGTTGGCTAGGAAGAAAATGCGGCCAACCAGTCTCTGAAACAAGGGTTTCTTTTCATCAATGGAAGGGTACCTCCAAGCTATTCAGGAGGCTGAGGTGGGAGGATCCCTTGAGACCGTCACATTGAGGCTGTGGTGAGCTATGATTGTGCCACCATACTCCAGCCCGGATGACAGAGTAAGACTCTATCTCAAAAAGAAAAAAAAAGAAAAAAAAGAGCCTGCAGAGCTGGGCTAGACACAGCCCCTGGACTCAAAGCACGGCTCGGCGACTTTCCAGCCTTACAAGCATGACTCCAGTGAGTCCACTCGGCATTTCCTCCACAGATAAGACACTGGGGGAGTTCCTCCCTCCCCGGCTGGGTTGTGGAGGAATTCCAGAGTCCCTGGTCTTCCTTTGCTTGAGGGCCATGGCACTGCCTCCGGGACCCAGGCACCCTATGGGGAGACTGCCCTCACGCCACTCTCCCTGTCACCTGTGCTTTCTATTTCTGTGTCCAGGGGTGTTAGTGAACATCATGCTGGAGCCAGCTCTGGGTCAGCGAGCCCTGCTGTAGAAAGGCCTTCCCTCCACAGAGTCCCTTCCATCTTTCCTTCCACACACTGAGCCCTCTGCTCACCTCTGCCTAGCCAGACGTCTCTTTGTCCCTGGTCCTGGTCCATCACACAGCTTCAGGGAACCTTGGGGACCATCTGCAAGTAGACCAGAGCCCTGTTCCTCGGAGTCCATTCTTAAAGCAGACACAAATGTTGGGAGAAAAAAAAAAGCAAGAAAGGGAGGGCGTGTTGTATTTCATCAAAGTTAAGGAAGGTGTCAACTGGAAGATCCATATGAATTTTTCTTTTTTTTTTTTTTTTTTGAGACAAAGTCTCGCTTTGTTGCCCCAGCTGGAGTGCAGTGGTGCAATCTCGATCTCGGCTCACTGCAAACTCCACCTCCCAGGATCAAGCGATTTTCCTGCCTTAGTCTCCCAAGTAGCTGGGATTACAGGTGCCCGCCACCACACCCGGCTAATTTTTGTGTCTTTCAGAGAGACAGGGTTTCACCATGTTAGCCAGGCTGGTCTCGAACTCCTGACCTCAAGTGATCCTCCCACCTCAGCTTCTCAAAGTGCTGGGATTACGGGTGTGAGCCACCGTGCCTGGCCTCCACATGATTTTTTCTCCCACTAAGAGAAAAATTGCTGCCAACCAATCTCTGAAACAAGTGTTTCTTTTCATCAACGGAAGGACACGTCTTAATTTCAGAAGTGTTCAAATGTGAGTGCTGGAGAGGGGAGTACCTCTTAGAACTGGTGAAGCTCAACTTCCAGGGTGCCCAGTGACTGCGAATCCAGAGCCTTGGGCCAGAGGCTGGTGCCACAGCAATGGTCCAGTCTTTCAGGCTGTCTGTGGTCCAACAGAAGCATCTCTCACCCCTGAAGGGCCAAGTTGGGAGGAAGGAGAAATCACCTTTCAAGATCAGAGAGCAGTGGGTGCCTTCGCAGAGCCTCCCCGGCTGCTGTGCCATGTGGTGGTGTGTTCCATGGCAATTCATCACCAGCACACTGATAGGACGCAGCTGACATTGTTTATTACCCAGCTGTGTCACACCATACATTATGTATCACGTCATAGAAGGGAATTCAGCTGCTAATAGGCAGATGTTAGACACACCATACATCATCGCTGAAGAACAGATGTAGTGTGTATCATCCAGTCGGAAATTTATCATTGAGGTTTCTGATCCTTGGGGAGTCCTGGAGCCCTGCGAAAGAATGTCTTCTCATCAAAATGCATATATGTATAAATACAAACGCAATCGCCAGGCACGGTGGCTCACCGTGCTATAATCCCAGCACTTTGGGAGGCTGAGGCAGGCAGATCACAAGGTCAGGAGTTCCAGCCCAGCCTGACCAACGTGGAGAAACCCCGTCTCCACTAAAAATACAAAAATTAGCCGGGCATGGTGGCGTGCACCTGTAATCCCAGCTACTCAGGAGGCTGAGGCAGGAGAATCGCTTCAACCCAGGAGGCAGAGGTTGCAGTGAGCCGAGATTGCGCCATTGCACTCCAGCCTGGGCAACAGAGCGAGACTCCGTCTCAAAAAAAAAAAAAAAAAATACAAACACAATCTTGGGAACTGGGTTAAGAAATCCCTTTAAAGTAAAAGCTCCCAAACTATCCGTGGTATTGAACCAGTTTGGTTTTTATAGCTTTGCTGTCTGTCACTGTGCAGTGCATTTGTAAAATGCAGATTCCCGTGTGTGGATGTGATGTGCAGAGATGTCAAATGGGCATCAAGGTTCCCCTGGGCTTATTCTCACTTCCTGGACCGACTTCTCTGCTGACTAGGAACACATAATTCACAAACAGCCATGGTCCAGGGACCCCGCTCTAAGGAGCCTGGTCAAAGGCAAACTGTAACCAAGCAGCAAGGTCCCCAAATTGCCATTTACCTCAGCACATCCAGCCACATCTGGTATTTCTGTTTTGCACAAAGGCCCGTAGGTCACATGTCAGTCACTTCATTCCTACTGTACGTGTACAATATCCACCCCCCACTGCAGCCGTGACACAAAAGACAAAACGGCCACGCAGACGCACGCATGGGATTTCATACCCAAGGCCATGGGACACAGACCAGCCCATTGACATAGCCCAGAGATGCTGGCAGTTTCCATTCGTCTAACACTAGGTAGGAATGCGGCTCAGGAGGGTAATCACTGTTTTGTTTTCTTCTTTAGCTTAAAAATTATCCCAACCTTTGTTTGGTTTATTATTATTTTTTTAGACGGAGTCTCACTATGTTGCCCAGGCTGGAGTGCAATGGCATGATCTCAGCTCACTGCAACCTCTGCCTCCGAAGTTCAAACCATTCTCCCGCCTCAGCCTCCCAAGTAGCTGTGATTACAGGCGCCTGCCACCACGTCCAGCTAATTTTTGTATTTTTAGTAAAGACGATGTTTCACCATGTTGGCCAGGCTGGTCTCGAGCTCCTGACCTCAAATGATCCACCTGCCTCAGCCTCCCAAAGAGCTGGGATTACAGGCGTGAGCCACCGCACCCAGCCCCAACCCAACCCCTGTTTTCATGTGCCTATAACAGCTAAGCCACAGAGGATGGAAAAACGGTCCCTCGGAGTCAGACTGTCACAGCTGCTTTCTCGTCACACTGTATTTGAAGCAGAGACATCCTGGGAGCCAGGGTCAGTCAGGAGCGAGAGGTCGAAAGACAGGAGACCCCTTGCCCTCCCCGGTTCTCCACTCCAGGGGACACTGAGGCTGCAGAGAATGAGTAACAGGAGAAAGCCTGGGAAGGACCCAGGAAGGTCCAAAGGCACCTGTCCCAGTGGATGAGTTTACAGTCCACTGCCAGCAGCAACCTTATTTCTAGAACCTCTTTCCCCCTTCTTGGAAAGTCAAGATGCTAGGTGGTGAGGTGACAATGTTGAGGAAATAATAAAATGGAAAGTCAGTTACGAAAATGTAAACAATAAAAACAAAAGGTGAGAAAGGGTAATAAACGCTGCTTTTCGGCTGCAAGCCTCTCTGAGGCTTTAGGTTACGTATATGTATATACTCTACCCAAGCATCTTTGGAATCGTCCCCAAACAACTATGGTATTTGTCTCAGCAGCTTCTGAGGTTGTCGACGTATTTAGAACTAAAGTCACGCCCACTGATTCTTTCCTCTTGATGCTGACATGAGGACTGTTTGATGTGTGTGTTTCAGGACAAGGGCTCAAGCCTGGAACCTCGGCAGCACTTTAATGCACTCGACGTGGGTGCCTCGGGCCTTAATACCAGTCATTCGCCATCGGCGTCCTCAAGAAGTTCCCACAAATCCTCGCACACAGCCATGTCAGAACCCACCTGTGAGTGCGAGTCCCTGGATGGGGAGCGGGATGTCCCCATCAGACCAGAGGGACAGCCCCACAGAGGGTCCCGGGCCCAAGTGGAATCAGGGCAGTCTGTGCCTCTGACAGAGGTTGCCGTGCAGTTTATACTCCCTTTCCTTTCCCAGACTTCCCGCCTCCTGATCACCTCTCCACACTCTGGTATCCATTCATTGCCAAGCAAAGACATTGAATGGGTTGTGCACAGATCTGATCCCTTGACTGCTTTCAGTAATTCTGGGGAGGCGTCTGATCAGGCAGCTCATTGGACCAAGCAGCCGAAATGAAGTTTAGGGAGTGTTTGTGGTGTCTCCTACCTGCTCCCAGGCTGGGCTTCTGTGGTTCAGCTCAACCCTGCATGGTGGACTTCCTTTATCAGAGATCCCAAGCGAGCTCTTGTGCTGGGCACACCACGGTCATGGGTCCCCTCTTCGGATGAGTACATGCTAAGTACATGGAAGTTAGAAGGTCATTCGTTGCTTTCTTACAGCCACTCCCACCAAGCTGATGGCAGAGGCCAGCACCCCGGCTTTGCCAAGATCAGCCACCCTGCCCCAAGAGTTACCTGTCCCCGGGCTCAGCCAGGCAGCCACCATGCCGGTAAGTGTGTGACCCCAAACTCCTCCACGGGGGTACGCTACAATGTGGTGGGGGCTGCAGAGCCACAGGCGATGTGCTGCGTCTCTCCAGAGAATCCGTTTTACTTAGGGATTGAGAGTGTAGGGTGGCAGATGGGGGTGGGAAGTTAAGTAATTTAATTGGCAACTAATTTTAAACATTTGCATGACAAAATTAACATGGATGCATATCCATAGAATACAAAATCCAAGTGAATTTTAAGGATTAAAGGCAAAACTGCAAACCCGGGGTCATACCCTCATACCCCCAGAGCCCCTGGGGCTACACAATTAGGATTCTTCTGTTTTGAATCCCCTTTCATGCTGGTGAAAATATTTGAGCAGCTCAGTGTCAACAAAAATGTACCTCTGCACATATCAGGTAGCGTCCCCAACATGTGCCAGATCCTTCCAGAACATCGGGATGTATGGCCCTGGCTATATGTAAAGTCACTGGCATGCACCACTCTGGTCATCTATTGCCAGGTAGCAAACTACACCTAACTTAGTGGCCTAAAGCAACCACATGTATGAAGTTCATGGAGTCTGGGTCAGGAATTCAGAAAGGGCATCATGGGGATGGCACTTCTCTGCTCCTTGGTGTCGGGGATCTCGTGGGCCTAGGCTATGGAATGCACCCACCAGATGGTGTCTGCACATGAATGTCCAGCAGCCGGGCTGGGTGGCTGAGGGCTGGGCTCAGCTGAGGCCATCCGTCATTGACTTGCATGGGCCTCTCAAGCCTTAGGCTTCTCCTGGCATGGTGGTGGACTCCAGGTTCCAAGAGGAGACACCTGGAGACGCAGGCAGGAACCATGCAGACCTCTGTGACCTAGCCACGGAAGTCATATAGTATCACCACTGCCATACCTCTTGGTCAAAGCAGCCCCGAGCTCACCCATGAAGAGGGATATAGACCTCCACTTCTAGATGGGAGAAGTACCCAGGAATTTTAGGGGCCACCTCCAGATAGTTGCCAAACCCCTCCCACCCACACTTCACTGTCACTTTGGAGATGGAGTGAACGTGCCACCTTCCTGCTTGCTGTCTCCATAAAGGCTGTGCGCACCCTGCTTGAGAAGCTTGGGCGATGCGTTTTATTTTCAAGTAGAATGTGGCAAAGACCACTTACTTTCTCTCCAGCCACCTCCAGATGCGCTTGCAAGCTGTGCCTGCCATTCTTCCAGACTCTCCTGTCCAGTGTGACTCACTTTGCCAACAACGGAGGCCCAGAGTGCTTCTGTCTCCTCCCAGCTGCACAGGGAAACAGAACCCAGACCAGCTTCTGGATCAGCCCTGTGCCTGAGACTTCTCACTGAAACAAGGTCTCCTGGTGTCATTTCCTCCCAGTGCTGTCCTGGGTGACACTTTCCATTTGAGCTGCTTTTTTATATAGGCCCTAGCAACTAGGGGCCGTGTCAGAATAACTTCAGATGAGTCCTTTCACTGTTCTTTAAAAAAAAAAAACCACTAGCCCGTGAAGCAGAGTGTTTCATTTCTTGTTACTATACATTGTCTCCCCCACCCACCCGAGTGATCAGGGAACACAGATGTGACTCAGCTCACTTCCCAGGAGTCTCTTAAAAGGTTCTGGGCAGAGGCTGGTGAAATTGCCCCAGTCCTCACTGCCTAGATGAGTTCATGGACAAACATGCATGGCGTGTCTGTCCATCTGCATTAGCGCTGAGCAGAAAAGATACGGACGCACAGCAGCTCATGGTAGCAGTCCACGCACGTCGTCCTGCTTGATGACACCGCTAAGAATTAATCCGTTTGGGAGGAGAGCAACCAAATCCACCCACGGCGGAGTCCAGGACAGCAGGCAAGGGAAGGGAAGTAGAGCTGAGCTACCAGGCTTGGGCAGGTAGCAGCAGCCTGGCAGAGCACACTGTGGTGGGGCGGAAGCCTGCACCGGTTGTGCAGGGGCTCTGCCCGTGTGCCCTGCGTAGGAAGCAGTGCAGCCAGGGAACAGACACCTATACTTTCTAGAACTCTTGACTTGCAGCTGTTCACCCCAGTTGGGAATGCAGAGAACCCACCGGACCAAGAGACCACATCCCTGTCCCCTGGAATGGCAGAAGCAGTGGTAACAAAGCCCCTTTCTCTCCCGCAGGCCCCTCTGCCTTCCCCATCGTCCTGCGACCTCACACAGCAGCTCCTGCCTCAGACCGTTCTGCAGAGCACACCCGCTCCCATGGCACAGGTGAGTCTGGGACCCAGGAAAGGGCAGCCCCTCTCAAGCCAGAAGCCCGCAGTGTGCTGCGCTGATGGTCTTGTACACTTAGGTCCCAACCAAGGCCCTGACGTGGGGGAATGTCCCTCCCAATGTGTGTGTGGCCTGTGTCGAGCCATGAGGTTCCCCCCACACCCACCCTCTCATCTCCAAGTTCTTTTTTCCAGTGTCTGGGGTTTTCTTTTTTTAAATTTCAATAGTTTTGAGGGAACAGGTGGTGTTTGGTTGTATGGATAAGTTCTTTAGGGGTGATTTCTGAGATTTTGTGTACCTGTCACCCGAGCAGTGTACACTGTACCCAATATGTAGTCCTTTATGCCTCACACCCCCCCCACCCTTGCCCCACCAGTCCCAAAGTCCATCATTTCATTCTTATGCCTTTGTGACCTCATAGTTTAGCTCCCACTTAGAAGTGAAAACATACGATATTTGGTTTTCCATTTCTGAGTTGCTTCATTTAGAATAATGACCTCCAGCTCCATCCAAGTTGCTGCAAAAGTCCAGAGTCTGTTTTTTTAATTCTTTTAACAGTCTCTGTTCACCTCTTTGCCACTTTTCCACATTCCTCTTGTTCTTTACGACTCCAAATTGGCCACGGTATTTTAGAAAAGGTCTGAATTGGGCTGCATGTCATAGAAAGACTGAAAGGATCTAAAAGCCGTGAGTCCAGCACTATAAATATCACATTTGTTTAAAAAAAAAAGAAAGAAAGAAAAGAAAAGGATTACGGCTTTGCTGAGTAATTCCATCCTTGTTTCAACAACATTCGGTGAGTTACTATTTGGGTCAGTGAGCGAGGTGTTAGGGATGTAAAGATGTAAGTCAGCCCTTGCTTTTAGTTCTCAGAACTAAAGGGAGAGACAGGCATGTAAACAGAGACGCCGCCGTGGCAGGGCATGCGTTTTTATAGAACCATGAAGGAAATATTCTGCCCAGGGAAGTCTGACGTGGCTTCCTGGAGGAGGTGACGCTTGAGTTGGCCCCGGAAAGGTGGGTAGGAGGTTGCCAGATGGTGCGGCAGGGGGACAGCAGGGATGTGCTTCAGCAGGGAGTTCTGAACACGGGGAGTGACAAACCCTGCCCAGGCCTGAGCTCTGACTTCAGTTCCCTCATAGGAGACTTAGCTCTGCCCAGACCATGGCCACAAGCTAGAGCTGCGCCCCAGACGGCGGTTCAGCAGCAGGTGCCCCTCTCTGTCTTGGCACACATCTGTCACCACTGATGAAAACTATTTCGGAACATATGCCCTCTTAGTGGGGGTCTCTCATGCATTCCTGGAGTAAGACACATGCTAACGCGTGCTGCTTGCCAGAGTCAGGCTTGAAGATTGGTGTAAAAAACCTGCCCTTCTGGAATCTACTCATTAAAACTGCCTATATTCACCCTCATTAGGCCAAAAGAAAAAAAACCTGAATACTGTTTTTCTCTTTAAATTTCCAAGGCCTATTTGGTAAGAAATTAGTAACCTTTTAATCCAAAGGGGCATAAAATGAAAATGTCTTTAACTTCTGGGTCTTGCATTATAAAGAATGTCTGTGTTTATAAGACACAACAGTGTGATGCAGTCTCTTTTGGAATTCTGATTTTTCATTTATTGAACTTCTTAGTCTGTCATGTGTACTATATTTAATTATATATATATATATATATATATATTTTTTTTTTTTTTTTTTTTTCAAGACGGAGTTTCACTCTTTTTGCCCAGGCTGGAGTGCAATGGCAGCATCTTGGCTCATGGCAACCTCCACCTCCTGGGTTCCAGCGATTCTTCTGCCTCAGCCTCCCAAGTAGCTGGGATTACAGGAATGCACCACTACACCCAGCTAATTTTGTATTTTTTGTAGAGACGGGGTTTCGCTGTGTTGGCCAGGCTGGTCTTGAATTCCTGACCTCAGGTGATCCGCCCACCTCAGCCTCCCAAAGTGCTGGGATTACAGGCATGAGCCACCGCGCCCAGCCAATAACTATATTCTTTAAGACATCCCTGCATAATACTGACTTTCCAAGTCACACAGTTCTTCCCACTTCATGTGAAATACCCACTTCATGTGAAACAACGAGATTCTGGGATTTTTCTCTCATTCCCCTCACCCTTCAGGGAAAGAAGGGAAAAATGAAATCCAAAATCTGAGGAGCGGTTATCTGGGTAACTGGTGGTTTTCCAAAAAGCCTCTTTCTTCATACTATGGTTCTAAAATGTCTTTAAATTAGAGTAGCTCTCTTTATCAAAAACATCACCATCAAGAAGGTAAGGAGGGCCTAATGATGGGGTGTCTGGGAGGCCTTGAAAAAATCCGAATAACGTGAGAGGCAGCCACCATCTCCTAACCCAGCCCATCGCCACTCCCTTTCCAAGCCAACTCGGCACCCATGAGCCGCCTCCACTGCAGGTGGAAGGGGCAACGCTGAGTTTCCCGACTTTGTAGAACCTGCCAGAGAAGCTTTTGTGTTTCGTTAAATACTTGGAATAGCTCGTTTGCTTTCTCCGTTGAATTCTCTTTCAAAATCCTCACAGAGTGGTCTGATTAGTCACAATCTGACTGGGATTTTTGTGAGTCTGGGATAGCGCAGGTTTTTTTTTAATTTTTGTTATTTTTGTTTATACATATATTTTTTGAGACGGAGTCTCACTCTGTTGCCCAGGCTGGAGTGCAGTTGTGCAATCTCGGCTCACTGCAACCTCTGCCTCCCGGATTCAAGCAATTCTCCTGCCTCAGCCTCCCGAGTAGCTGGGATTACGGGTGCCTACCACCACGCCTGGCTAATTTTTGTATTTTTTAGTGGAGATGGGGTTTTGCCATGTTGGCCAGGCTGGTCTCAAACTCTTGATCTCAGGTGATCCGCCCACCTCGGCCTCTCAAAGTGCTGGGATTACAGGCATGAGTCACCACCCCAGGCCCAGCACAGGTATTTTTAAATGCATGGGTAGCAACAGAACCTTCCTTTTAAAGGAAGTCTGAGGTCAAAGCCACTCTGGTCAAGATGGGAGTGTCTTGTGGGCAAAACTTCTTGGCCTTGCTCAGCTCCTAAGACTTGGGATTTACATGTTGGTGCTGCCACCATCTCGCTGTGTGACTTCCAGCAGGGTGCAGCCTCTTGGGGTGGCATGGGCTCGTCGTGAAGAAGCACAACACACGTACCTCTACTTGCCTGGGGCAGCAGCTGGCACCTGAGGGTCTCTGCACATGTCAGCACCTGCTATTCTTACTCTTACTGGTTCTTTTTATTATTATTTTGCTGCTTCAAAAGCTATGCTTTCAGTTATTTCATCCTGTTTCTCAACTCTCCTGCTCTCCTTGCCTCCCTGTGTCTGGGAGGTCAAAGGGCAGAGGAAAAGAGAGAGGCCCTGGGGGCATTTGCAAAAGACAGCGGGCAGGAAACAGACTAGGGAGATTGTTGGGCTAGAGATTGAGGGAATGGGGGTTAAGTCATGGTAAAAAGGGAGAAAGAGAAAAACAGAATGAATCTAGCAAACTCATTTGCCTCAAGATATGGGAGTCATAGCCCCGAAGAGCCCAGAGCAGGGGCTGCAGGCCCCTCCTGCCATCCCTCCCAAACAGTGTTTCCTGGAAGCGGAGGAGCCTGTGTTGAGGGAGACGGGACAGGAGGCAGAGACTACCTGCAAGTTTCCTAAGGCCAGCCTCCTTCCCCAGAAAGGATTAAGGGTCCAAAGGAAGGGGAGACCCAAAACAATCACCGTGTCTTTACCCCGAGGTCAGTCACACTGGAGAGGGGGCCCTCGGGCAAAGACTGGGTGATTGTTTTGTTCGTTTTTTGCACAGATTTCCAAGACGTGCATAGTAGCAAGTAAGGCTGGAGAGGGGAGGGTGAGGGGGAATGATAAGTTCTTGGTGATCCCAGGCTGTTTTGGAGAGAGCCAGGATCAGATTTAGGATAATGACCGGACCCAAAAATGCCTGTGAAGCTGTCACATACAAACTGCTATGCCCTAAATGAGGGGGAAAAGGGACTCTCTGATGCCCTGCTTTTGACATTCATCTCCAGAACGATTTGTTCATCTCTCTAAATTTGGAATATCAGTTTGTGAACATTGCTTACAAAATCCTGTCCCAATTCTGTGGCCCTCCCGGACTGCAGGGCAGTAAGTCAGGTCTGCAGATTCAGGCGGGCCTGCTGTCATAGCCAGCTTGAGAAAGACTGGCACAGGGGCCCCCAGGATGCCCAGACCTCATCTGCAGCCCCTGTTCACTGCCCAGGACCCAGCCGTGGGCTCCTTAGGGATGCTGGGAAAGACGGCTAAGGGACGGAAATGAAGTGTACAGACCGAGCAGCAGCAAGATCTGCCTGCAAGGCTGAAATAACTCTTTCATCTGGTTATGTTTTTCGGCTCCACCTTGAAGTTTTCGGCACAGTTCAGCATGTTCCAGACCATCAAAGACCAGCTAGAGCAGCGGACGCGGATCCTGCAGGCCAATATCCGGTGGCAACAGGAAGAGCTCCACAAGATCCAGGAGCAGCTCTGCCTGGTCCAGGACTCCAATGTCCAGGTGATCCCCTTCCCGGGCTGGCCTCTGTCCCTGCTGCTGTGTGGGAAGGGGTCCTGCCGCCATTTCCGGGCAGCCAGGACTTCCTCCCAAGCCCTGTGCACTGCCCTGCCAAGCCCCATTTGCTTATGAAAGCATATTGCAGTCTCTGCAAAGGACAAGGAACAAATCCCGGTCCCCATCCCTGCCTCCAGGCCACACCCCTGATGTCCTCTTCCCTCGCCCCTCACTCTGGCAGACACATCTGCTCGCTGCCTCCACCTCCGTTTGCACTTGTGCACTTGGCGTTGGATTGCCCTGCATGGATGCCTGCCTCGGTCCTGGGTAGTACCTCCCTGCACCTCTATAACTTTGCTTTCCTAGCTCCCAGCCCAGGCTGCCATCAGGAGGAGATGGACGCAGCTCTGTTGTTTCTCATCCAACGCAGGCATCCAGGGAGATGTGGGAAATGATGATATCCATATCACAGCCTACTGGGGACTGCAGAGGGAGCTGGGTGGCACCCCATTTGTGGTGTGCCAGCAGGGAAGCTCTGCAAGGCCTAGCAGCAGCAGCTCTCACTGTGACCCCCAGATATTAGAATTGTTTGGAGAGGTGTTGTTTTGTTTTGTTTTTTGTTTTGTTTTGGAGGAAAACCTTTACGTATTGGATCTCTCTTAATAATACATGATGTTTTACTTATATTAGTCCAGGACTGTGTATCTTCAGAAGTGCCTGATTCTGACCCAGCCTTTGATTGTAAATGTAACTCTAGCTAACCTTGGCGTCTGCCCTGGGAGCGCTAAGCATTTGGAGACCCTTAGAAGGGACAGAAAGAAGCAGAAATAACATCTCTGCCGGAGCACTGTCCCTGTTGCTTCCCCCATCACCATCTACGCAGACCCTCCCCTGGCCACACAGCTTCCGAAGTGCAGCCACACCTACCATAGGCGACAGGCGGGTTCTGTCGGGGCACAGCGCCCTGAGCCGGTGCACGCTGAGATTAATACGCAGTGGTGCAGGTGTCTGGGGGCTTAGGGAGATGCTCGTTTGGCCATCCTGCCTCGCTGAGGTCCCAGCAGCTCCGCCTGGCCCTCAGGGGCACTCCTGGTGGCTTTCTAGATGCTCACTGTCCCTCCCCTTCCTGCCCCTGCACAGGCCTCTCAGAGGTGGCTGCTCACCTTAAAGAGAAGAGCCCCGCCCTGGACAGGCCACCTCCCCACCTGCTCCCCTCAAGACACGGCGTGTGCGCCTTGAGCAGGCTTCACTCAGACAGCCTGGGCCATGCCAGAGCCCTGCTGCTCTCCCCACCTCCTCAGTGCACCCTTAAATTGACCAGGAAAAGGCTCGGCCTTCTCGTGAAAAGAAATGGAGTCACCGAGCTGCCATTCCACCTTTTACCAGAATAGGTAAAAAGTGGCTTTTGACTTACGCCTTCCCAGCTGGAATATTTTTCTCACTGATCCAGGGCCTGACTGGGAGCCCGATGCTTGCCTGACTCCAATTACTTTAATGGAATTTTTACACTAACAGGAAGGGGGAAATCGAGCCAGAAACTGCTAAAATTGAGGTAGGCGTATGAACATCCCCCTCAGTGCCTGGAGTTTTTCTACTTCCTGCCTTTTCTGAATTTTAAAATAACAGGCAGCAAGGTTATCGCTTTCACTCCTGTTATAACAAAGTATTTTTCCTCCTTGTGACCCATGCCTTTGGTTAACCCCAAAGTACCTATGCCACAGTGCACTGAGGGACGTTCTGAGCTGGCCGGCATGGGAATTGCACCCTCCGGTGCCTTCCTGCCCTGTGTTCATTCCTGAGGCTTTATCTTTGCAGTGGAATTTTCCAGAGATCATGGAAATCCACAGATAGTCAAGACAGAGGATATTTCCTCAAGGAGCCTGCCTTGTTTTTTTGTAAGACTTAAAGAAATATGTTCCAAAATGTGATATTTGTTTTTTTTAAACTAAACTGTGTGATTCAAGTGTGAAGAATAAGCAAGTAGAAATGACTCCAGCCCACCCCCAAAAGTAGAGGGATAGATAAAATAAGAATGACAAAACACTGATGATTGTTGAAGCCTAATGGTGATGCCAAGGTTTCATTATATTACTTGTCTATTTTGTATACTTCTAAAATGTCCTGTAATGACAAGTATTTGTAGAAATAAGCAGATAACACTAATGAAAAATCATCTGTGAGTGTAGGATTGGTTTGTTCTTGAAAATTAGAAGTTGTTGGTTTGTTTTCTCTGATAACTTTTCCCACTTGGAGAACTTTTTTTTTTTTTTATGTTTTCTATAAAGTTGACCTCAGAGCCCTTTTAAGTCACCATCTCCTTAAGCCACAAAATTCTACTTTATTGTTGATAAACAGAAGTACGGCTGTGCCCAGCAGCAAACCAGGAACCAGTCCCCCACCCCGTGGCCTTTATCCCAACCTCAGTGGACTTGTGATGCTTTACTTCATTGCTTCAAAACTTTCGTCGAGGCTATATGTGCCTGTGATGCTTACTATTTTTTTTTTTTTTTCAAAAAAACGTTGGGTTATGAGGAAGAAGTCCTGAAGGGCTGTTGGTGTTTGCACCTGGATGGGGTCATGAAAATGGGGCTACCTGGACAAGAGCTGTTGTGCTGAAAGGCCCATCATCGCCCCCTCCAAGGCTGCCTCTTGCTCTTTTTGAGAGCATGCGCACCCTCTGCTGGCTGCTCAAAGGAATGCCTAGAAGGACACCTGTAGCAATGGCAAATGACGTGTTCCTCAACTGGTTCATCCATCCATCTATCCATCCTTCCTTCCATCCAGCCATCATCTATCCATCCTTCCATCCAGCCATCATCTGTCCATCCTTCCATCCGTCCTTCCATCCAGCCACCATCTATCCATCCTTCCATCCATCCTTCCTTCCATCCAGCCGCCATCTGTCCATCCTTTCTTCTAGCCACCCTCCCTTCTATACATCCTTCTGCCCGTCCTTTCTTCCTTCCATCCATCCTTTAGTCCATCCATCCGACAGACACCCTTTATTTACCAGGCACGTGGTTAAGCACTGTGAGGATACAGAAAGATAAACAGGACAGGGTTTCTACTGTCAGAGGATATACATCGATGGGACAGAGTAGCACACCTTGCTGTTACAGTCTGTTACATAAATAACACCAGCAGACATAGTTTGCCCTTCTCTGAGTGAAAGCACCATTCATATGTTTATTCATTCATACATGTATTTATTCCATTCATTCATTTATCAAACAGTTTTTATATGCCCAAAGAGGCGAAGGAGGAAAAAGCTCCTTTTTTCATTTTGAATGTTATTATCTGACATTCATTCAGTACTTACTATGTTTCAGGTCATTTATATGCATTAACGTCATTTAGTCCTTAATAAGATATATGCTCTTAATGTCACTATTTTTTTTAATGTCACTACTTTTTACTAATGAGGAAACTAAGGCTTTGAAAAGTTATTAAAATTGCCGAAGGCCATACTGCTAGTAAATGGTAGGGTGGGAATTTGAGCTAAGATAGGTCTGCTTTAAGGTAAATTATACTGCCTCTCATCAATAAAGGTTGGATTTATTCGAACTCTAATCAAAAGGTAAATTGTGTCCTACCAGAAAAACGCATGGTAATTGGGTTTGACTAACTAGGTTTTTGCTGAAGTGATGAAGTATAGGTTGCCCTATGTGCTATAAATGAGTCGTATTTTAATAGGGAGCTGGGATTGCATGAAACATGAATCCTCAAAATGTGTAAAATGATGGATACCCAGAAAATTCTTCTTAATTTCTAAAGTGACAAGGAGTCCTCATTTCAAAACTGCAGGCTTCTCTGTGGTGGGTGGGGCATGAGAGGAGTTTGGGGAGGTCCCGTGGGATGGTAGAAAGATCAGAACCCAGCCCCAGCTCAGCCACCTGCCCATCTCGGGCCTCTGGTAAGTGGCTCGACCCCACCCATGAAACAGATGCTTGAGCGAACCGATCCGTAAGTCTCCCCAGCGCGCCTGCCTCTCCAAACCTGCGCTGACACTCAACAGATGTCAGCCTGTGGGTCCTGTACTGCATATGAGGTGGGACTGCACTGAGTACAGGAATGGGGTGAAAAACGTCAGATGCTGGGAGCCAGAGAGCCTTCCCCCTAAAGAACTCCAAGCTAAGGGCCTGATGGACTGGAACAGTGTATGTTGAGAATCATGATAGATACAGTGCCATCTGATGTTTTTAATACCCAAGAGGTACTTTTGTTTAAAAAGCCAGTTTCAGGTCTGTCATTAAATTATTATTAAAATTACAAAAGTTGTCTTTCTTAAAACTTTAGAGTCAACTGACAGATTCCGTTTTATTTATGAATCTACTAATTTGGTCTAAAAAGAGCAATGCTCTAACTAGATTTTTATTTATGTTCAATTAGTTGATAGGTTGATTGTGAATAATCAACATTATCTACCAAAACTATTCATTTACACATTTAATTTATCTGAATCTTTCAAGCATTTTATGTACCTAACAAGGCAGACTTACAAAGCTAAGAAGTAAAATCTTTCTAAGCACCGAAACAACTGTTTTATTTATTTATTCATTTTTGAGACAGAGTCTCACCCTGTTGCCCAGGCTGGAGCGCAGTGGCACGATCTTGGCTCACTGCAACCGCCGCCTCCCAGGTTCAAGCAATTCCCCTGCCTCAGCCTCCCAAATAACTGGGATTACAGGCGTGCGCCACCATGCCCAGCTAATTTTTGTATTTTTAGTAGAGACAGGGTTTCACCATATTGGTTAGACTGGTCTCAAGCTCCTGGCCTCAAGCGATCTGCCTGCCTTGGCCTCCCAAAGTGCTGTAATACAGGTATTAGCCACAGCGCCCAGCGTAAACAACTGTTTTAAATCAAATACACCAAACTTATTTGAACTAAATCAGGATTCTCAAGAACACCTCAAATTCTCTTAAATCTTTCAAATTAAAACCACCAAGCTAATATCCCGTGGCCTTTTAAATGTCTCTGAGACACCTTAGGTAACAAAACACAGAGATGATCATGATGATTACAAAACTTGAACATAATTTTAAAGTGCATGGACTTAATGTTATGCGATCATATCCATGTTATTGGCCTGCCTGGGTATGTGGTTCCTTAATTAATGAGAGATCTGCCATCTCACCTGAGAGCACTGGATTGAAGATTCTCAACAGTAATGTGGGTACAGACACGAGTCACTGGTCAGAGATTCAAGGGCAAACACAGAGTCTGGTCCTACTGCGAGGGCAATGTGGCCCATGCCACAGGTGAGCCATCCCTCTGCCCCTATATCATTAGGCAATATTATCATGACTGCATCATGCATTCCACTCACCAGGTATTTCTCCCTTCTAGGAAGAAGCTGGTAAGCCAACCTCGACTCTAAACAAGTACATCACATAATTTACAGAACATCTGGGTCTAAACAGCTTTCACATTGTTAGGCCTCAGTCACTTGCCTGTAACCTTCATGAAGGCAGAGAGAGTGTCTCTCCAGCCCATGGCTCTGTGGCCAGTGCCTTACACTGAGCTTGGGGCATCACAGGTGCTCCATGTCCACCAGTGGAGTAAATGAACTATTTCTAGGCAGCTCAGAGCAAGAAAGTTCTTACTGGCACAGGGAATGCAAAGGAGGTGCACACTGGTGAGGTACCCATGACCCCAACTTCACAGGCATTTCTGTTCTGCTCCCAGATGTTCCTGCAGCAGCCAGCTGTATCCCTGAGCTTCAGCAGCACCCAGCGACCTGAGGCTCAGCAGCAGCTACAGCAAAGGTCAGCTGCAGTGACTCAGCCCCAGCTCGGGGCGGGCCCCCAACTTCCAGGGCAGATCTCCTCTGCCCAGGTCACAAGCCAGCACCTGCTCAGAGAATCAAGTGTGATATCAACCCAGGTAAATGTGCTCCTTGCCAGCTTCACTCCTTGCCTCTAGAGCAGACACCCTCTTGCAGTTTGGGACATACTTGATTCCTGCAGCCTACGTGAACTGAGGCCTACTGCCCTGTTCCGTTATGGACTGGGGGTAGATTTGGGAGTGAGCCTTCTTTTCCTTCTTCTGTTAAAGTCACTTTGAAACCCCAAGTTGTATTGGCTTCCTTCTGTGTTTTATAAATGTCCACCTCAGTCCCTTGCTCTCGTGCTTAAAAGATACCACTCAGCTGAAATGTTCACCTTTGATGCTGACTTAGGGTTAGAGGCAGGTATGGCCATCCCAGAGACCCACTGGCAGCTGAATGTCCCAATACTCAACATCCACGGTCCCTGTCATCTACTCTGGTTTTAACCATTACCCACATGAGCAGCCACTGCTGTTCACTGTCCCTTGCCCCAGGTGCCCCCTGCTCCTCCAGGCGCCCCCTGCTCCTCCAGGCCCCCACTGCTCCTCCAGGCCTCCCTGCTCCTCCAGGCACCCCCTGCTCCTCCAGGCCCCCACTGCTCCTCCAGGTCTCCCTGCTCCTCCAGGCCCCCACTGCTCCTCCAGGTCCCCCTGCTCCTCCAGGCCCCCACTGCTCCTCCAGGCCTCTCTGCTCCTCCAGGTGCCCCCTGCCCCTTCAGGCCCCCACTGTTCCTCCAGGTCCCCCTGCTCCTCCAGGCGCCCCCTGCTCCTCCAGGCCCCCCTGCTCCTCCAGGCCTCCCTGCCCCTCCAGGTGCCCCCTGCTCCTCCAGGCCCCCCTGCTCCAGGCCCCCCTGCTCCTCCAGGCCCCCCAGACTCTTTGCCAAACCCTTGTAGCCATTTCCACCTATTCCAAGCCACCAGTGACCTTGCAATTGGACAAAATCGCCAGCAGATAAATGGCACTCAAATGGAATGGAATTCAGAAGTCTGGAGCAGGGCTTCTGGAGGATAACAGATGGGAAGGCAGCCTTTCCTCCAGCCTCACATTCCCAGGCCCTCGTGGCTTTGGTAAAGTCAGCTGAGCTCCTGAATTCACCAAGACCCAGGGGAACAATGATGAGCAAGAGTTGTCCTGGGCCTCGAGGAGCTTGTAGTCCAGTAGAGAATCTGGGAACTTAGATAACCTGCAGTACAATACAGATAAACACATATGGAAGTGTTTAGGCCATCTTTCTTCAAATGTAAGGGTTTTGCTTGAAAATACAGCCTTTTGATTTAAAAGGTCATCAGAAAAATAGGTGAGAAGAGCTAAGAAAATTTTGGAAAAGAGAAAACTGAGGAAGGATTTATACTATCTGATATTGGAAAATTTTGTAAAAACTAAGAATGAGAGCACTGTGTTATCGGATGAATGGACAATCAGTGAAATAGACAGAAAACCCAAAGCAGGTGCAAGCCCACTTCCTCACTCATTTATTATTTCACTCAGCTCACTGCGTGCCAGGCACTAAATTCTGAGCACTGAGGGAAAGCAGTGAACAAAAAAGAAAAAAGAATTTCTGTTCCAAGTGAGGAGAGAGACGAACATGTGAAAATTATAGTATGTGCAATGGTACAGGAATGCTGGTGAGGGCCAGGAATGGCTGGAGGTGTAAAGAGGTAGCCAGGTAAGGCCTTTTGAAGAAGATAATATTTGAGTCAAGACCTGAGGGGGTGAAAGAATGAGCCATGTCAATGTCAGGGGAAGAGCATTCTACAGAGCAGTCAGCTCGTGCAAAGGCCCTAGGGCAGGAGTAGGCCTGGTGAGTTGGAGAAACAGCCAGGAGGGCCATGTGTCTGCAGTAGAATTTGAAGCAGAAAGTAGTTCAGTTCAAGGCACATTTGCTACTTGCCTGCCTGGAGTCCGGCACTGTCCTAGGCCCAAGGGATTCAAATACAATCCAATGGGGAAGACAGTCACAAGATCAAAGTAATTCAGTAGTTGGGAGGTTCTGATTTAGAGGAAAGGCAAGGGTAGGTAGAAGGAGGAGACACTGGGAGGTTTCCTGGAGAGATGGCCCAGGGTTGAGTCCAAGTCTTACCTTTCTCATTGAAATGATGCTCCAGGGTCCAAAGCCAATGAGAAGCTCACAGCTAATGCAGAGCAGCGGCCGCTCTGGAAGCAGCCTAGTGTCCCCGTTCAGCAGCGCCACAGCTGTGCTCCCGCCAAGTCTGAATCTGACCACACCTGCTTCCACCTCCCAGGATGCCAGCCAGTGCCAGCCCAGCCCAGACTTCAGCCATGATCGGCAGCTCAGGTACGAGACTGCCCTTGTTTAAAGGATAACCCAGGCATCATTTTACCCCATTCATTTCAGCTCTACTTTCTGCTTTAGACGGAGGCAAAGTTCAGACAGATTCTAAAGTGTCCACAGTTGATCTCAGCTAAGGAAGCAGAGGACAGGGCTTGGGATCCTGAGGTCCAGGGGAGGTTACCCGCTGCGTCCATCATCCTCAGAGAATGAAGCCAGGAGAGTGGAGATTAGAGTCAACCATAAAGGGTCCAGCCAGGCTGAGCAAGTGCTGCCACGACCAGTGGGTCTGTGGTTCAGGTGCTGATCAGTTTCCTATTTCCCCACCTCTGCTTAAAGGCTGTTGCTGAGCCAGCCCATCCAGCCCATGATGCCCGGGTCCTGTGACGCAAGGCAGCCCTCGGAAGTCAGCAGGACGGGACGGCAAGTCAAGTACGTGGACCCTGGCGGGAGGCAGGAGGCAAGCGCTGGTGGAATGGTTCCAGGCTGGCCAGACTCACCCGCCTGGGCCAGCAGCACTCACATGAGCCTTGCGCTAAAGGCAGGGTCTGAGTGTGCCCACAGCTGTGAAGGGGACGCTGCCCCTCAGCTTTTCTTCTACCGTGTCCCAATTAAGCAGAAAAAACTCAGCGCTCCATGCTTAGAGCAGCACTGAATGAAACAATTCACACCCCACCGTTTGCCATCATCTTCCGACTTCTTTACACCTGTAAAGCCCTCTAAAGCCCTCACCCCTGGAGACATCCCCCTTCCCAAGGACCCTCCCCCAGGCTCCAGCTGACATGCCGCAGGCACACTTGGTGCTCCGTGCTTCTGGCACTGTGCTCGGGCCCTTCTCTCCCAGACAAGCAGCCCCCTCTCTGCCTTCCCCAGCCTCCTCCCCACTAGCACCCGTAGGACCAGAAGCAGCTTTACTCAGCTACTTAATTACTAGGGACAACGGTTACTGGAGACACAGGGGAAATAGTTTAAAAGCTGCTGGAAAACAGTTTCTAGCCCTTGGGAATGAGGCAGAAATAGAGCTATCACACAGACATCTCCTTCATATTAACACTGGTTGACTTTGTGTCCAGAGCTAACCAGGGCAGTGCTAGCCGATCAGGCCTGGGATGCCCTCATGTAGAAGCCTCGCAGGCACCCCCAGGCCCCTCTCCCTAGAAGTCCTTCTTCTGTGCCCTCCTTCAGCCAGGACAGAGAGTAACGGCAGATGGTTACTGCCTTTCTGAGGGTCAGGGTCTGTATGTTCATTATTTAATTTTATCCTGATAAAAACCCTAGGGTGTAGGCACATGCTCGGTTTTGTTTGTTTGTTTGTTTGTTTGTTTTGTTTTTTGTTTGTTTTATAAACCAGTGAAGAGGCTGGGCTTTAAAGGGGTTAGATTACATTCTTGAAGGCCACACAGTGCAGATGGTGGGGCTGGAGGCCAGCTAACTCCAGGCCACAGGCCCCTTGGGCTCCCTGAATCTTCAAAGTCCACCTTGTTGGCCCTGTCTGGGGTCTCCCTATGCCTCAGGATAACTTTCTAGGCAGCCTCTGCCCCTGAGACTTTCTAGCCCTCCCTTTGGTCACAGGAGGGTAAGGAGGGACCTGCAGGTTGTGGGGAGCCATCTGTAAAGTTCCATTCATGTCTATCATTAGGTGGGAGGAAGTGGGCTGGTTTTGCTTCTGGATTTTACCTGTTCTTCCTAAATGATCCAAATAAGTGGAAATAGGCTGGGCGCAGTGGCTCATGCCTGTAATCCCAACACTTTGGGAGGCCAAGGCGGGCAGATCACCTGAGGTCAGAAGTTCAAGACCAGTCTGGCCAACATGGTGAAACCCCCATCTCTACTAAAAATACAAAAATTAGCCGGGTGTGGTGGCACGTGCCTGTAATCCCAGCTACTCAGGAGGCTGAGGCAGGAGAATCACTTGAACTTCAGTGCTCTGTTGGTGGGAACTGTCCAGTGCCGCAGCCACTGTGTTAAATGTCGGCTCTGTGTCCCCACCAAAATCTCTTGTTGAATTGTAATCCCTAGTGTTGGAGGTGTGGCCTGGTGGGAGGTGATTGATCATGGGTGGGGACTTCCCCCTTGCTGTTCTTGTGATAGAGTTCTCCCTAGATCTGTTTGTTTAAAAGTGTGTAGCCCCTCCCCCTCGTTCTCGCTCTCCTCCCGGCCATGTGAAGTTACTTCCTGGTTTTTTGATAATCACCATTGTAATGAGTGTGAAGGGACATCTCATTTTGGTTTTGATCTGCTTTGCCCTAATGGAATGGCTCGTGATGCTGAGTATGTTTTCATGTGTGTGTTGGCCATTTCTAGCTTCTCTTTGGAGAAATGTCAGCCCCAATGCCCATTTTTTGATTGGGTTGTGTGGGTGTCTTGTTGTGGAGTTGTAGGCATTCTTTATATATTCTGGTATCGGTCTCTTATTAGATATGTGATGTGCAAATATCTTCCCCTACTCTGTGGGCTGCCTTTTCCCTCTGTTGATAGTGTTGATAGTGTCTTTTGATGGACAAAAGTTTCTTTTTTTTTTTTCTTTGAGACGGAGTCTCACTCTGTCGCCCAGGCTGGAGTGCAGTGGTGTGATCTCGGCTCACTACAGTCTCCACCTCCCGGGTTCAAGCTATTCTCCTGCCTCAGCCTCCCAAGTAGCTGGGACTACAGGTGCCCAACATGACACCTGGCTAATTTTTATATTTTTAGTAGAGACAGGGGTTTCACCATATTGGCCAGGCTGATCTCGATCTCCTGACCTTGTGGATCCGCTTGCCTCGGCCTCCCAAAGTGCTGGGATTACAGGCATGAGCCACCGCGCCTGGCCAAAAGTTTCTTATGAAGTCCAACTTATTTGTTTTTTCTTTGTTGCTCGTGCTTTTGGTGTCGTATCAATACTGCTTTCTTAAAGGACCTGTTTTCTCCTTCCCACGTGAAACAGGTACGCACAGAGCCAGACCGTGTTTCAAAATCCAGACGCACACCCCGCCAACAGCAGCAGCGCCCCGATGCCCGTCCTGCTGATGGGGCAGGCGGTGCTCCACCCCAGCTTCCCCGCCTCCCAACCATCGCCCCTGCAGCCTGCACAGGCCCGGCAGCAGCCACCGCAGCACTACCTGCAGGTGGGTGCCACGGCCCAGGGGGCCCCCGTGCAGGCCTGGGAGCCGGGCCACGCTCCACACCCCAAGTCTCAGAGATATTTTATTCCCTTGCTTTCAAGGTTGTTCTATCCCTAGTATAGAAGTAAGCCCCAGAAAGATTGTTATTTGATTGTTTTTCATGCTTAAAGTTTATGAAGTCTATGTCTACAGAGTACGTGAAATTACGAGTCGGCTATTATGCCTTATGTGGTTATGTGCTAAAAAGGTTCTTTTTTAAAAAAGTAGTTTTTACTCAAGGATTTGCATCTTGATATGTTCATAGTTTTTAGAGTAAAAGTCAAAAAACATTGATGACTATGTTGGACTTTCCAGTGTGTTTATAAAGTCCTATATAAACATAAAGTTAAATCACATTTAGTTAAAGATCCATTAACCTGCCTTCATAAATACAGTGATGTGTGAAATTGGGCTTGCCAGGAAAATTTGGAGCTCATTTACATGTGGTCACTACTTCGAAGGCAAAAATTACTTCAAGCAAGTGCCAAGTATGTCAAAAGCAGGGAGGGTGAGAGCCACTGGTCCGCAGGTTCACGTGGGAGCCACACGTCTGCGTCTCCCAAGCTCCAGAAGGGCCTGGCCTTCCCTCACCCATGTGCAGGGTGCCCCTCTTCACCCCAGCCCTTCCCTGTCCTGGGGGGGGCTTCCTCCCTGGCCTGCAGCCCCACCTGCACCTGCAAAGCCATGGAGAATGAGCAGTAGCTGAGACCTCTTGAGTACTGTAGATAGTGATGAAGATAGCTGTCCTTGCAGTTCTAGAATGTAATTTAATTCCAGTGCTGCTAAGCCATCTGTGCTATAATTTTCAGATCTCCCTGACCCCACACATAGTGGGAGTCAACTCAGACTTTGGCTTTGCAGATCTTGTCAGTTCTCGAGACCCAGAAGTGATTTTGGATGGGAAATCAGCAACAGACAAGTTTGCATGCACCTGTTGCAGACAAGATGTAGGCTATGAATACAGAGAGCGCTTCGGCCCACTCACTGCCCTTAGGGGCTTGGGGTGGGGTGCAGAGAGGTGGGTTAGCACAGAATGCAGTCAGGCTCGGATTTGGGAACAGTGGGAGTGCTGTGGTGGGGAAGCCTTTGTGGAGGAAGGGACTTGAGAAGAGGGAGGGCTCAGAAGGCACCCACTGCAGAGTCTGATGTCCAGGAAATGCCCGAAATGTGGGTGAGGGTGAAGATAAAGGGACAGTGTTCCAGCCAGACAGCCTGAGCAAAAGTTCAGGGCAGCTGTGCCTGGGCAGCTTTGAGAGCAGGGGGGTGCTGGGTTACTTGCAGGAGGAGATTTCATGGAAGGGAATAGTGGGTGATAAGACTGAAGTCTCCAAAGTCAGGCTTTGGTCAGTCAAAGCTTCTAAACTTCCAATCAAGATGCTCCTAGTAGGTGCTGGTGAATCTGGAGGTAGCTACGGGATCAGGGACCAGCAGTGAAAAGTGTGCAAACTGTATGTGTGTTTGGATTCTGCCCTGTCAACTACCTGCATGTGGCCTCAGGTTCCATCATCCAAAAACATTGTGGCTACATGTAGATCATGTGCACGTGTTTACGAAACCGTTCCCCATAGCCATAGCCACAGGCCTAGGTCGATTGGGCCAGAAGGTGCCCCCACTATTGGCGGAGAACTTAGCTTCAGAATTCACCCTAAGGTTCCCTTAGTCCCCATCCCCACCACACCCCCAGGTCTTGCCAGAGCCACCTCTCCCCACATGACCCCCCAAGAAAGACAGCCCTATAGTCTAACTCAACCTGCAGCATGCCCCGCACTGCCTTGTAAGACAGTTGAGGAGCGGACATCAGAACCACCTCTGAAGCCCTTTGTTCTTTTTTTTTCTAGGTACAGGCACCAACCTCTTTGCACAGTGAGCAGCAGGACTCGCTACTTCTCTCCACCTACTCACAACAGCCAGGGACCCTGGGCTACCCCCAACCACCCCCAGCACAGCCCCAGCCCCTACGTCCTCCCCGAAGGGTCAGCAGTCTGTCTGAGTCGTCAGGCCTCCAGCAGCCGCCCCGATAATGCCCCGGCACTGAAGTCGGGACACAATCAGCTTTAACCAATGGATGAGGGGGGTGGCCACAGGAGATGGGGAGAGGAGTCTGAACTAAACCCCTGGCTTTTGTGCACACTGCATACGTTTCAGAACTCCTGGATGGTAACCATCTCTGGAGTGCAGCGCTTGCTGCAGTGGAAATGATCAGGAATACTGACCGTGTTTCTCTTGCCTCCGAGGTTCTTGGGCACACTCTATAGCCATACTGGACAGGAACCAGGTGCCCCGTGTAGGCATCGTCGGTCGGTTTGCCGTCAGAGATGGCGCATCTCGCTGCATCCCCCGAGAGTACACCGGTTGCTCTAGCCACCTGCGGCTCGCCCATCTGCGCTAGCTGGCCTTCACGCTCTTGATCGTCTTTCCTTTGTATTGGAGAAGGACTGGGTCAGAGATCTGTTGGAGAGAGAGAATAAAGAGATTATTTTTCATTATTTTTAAATGGTTGTTTTTGTTTTAATTTGCACAGCTACACAGAGGAAATAACTTAGGCACTTTCTTTTTTTTTTAAAAAAATAATAAGGTCTCATGGCTTCATTCAGAGACCACAGTAACAACAGCAGCCCACCAATCAGAGAAGCTGGTTGTTATTAACCAAGCTACAGATTCACACTTTCTGGCCTAAACCCTAATGGGATGAGGCTTTTCACCCCAGGCCATGCTGGTGGTGATTTTTTAGCCCCTAAATAAAACACTGGACTATTTCCTGTTTACTTCATTGATTGCAACTACAAAGGTGGACTCAAAGCAAAGCACAATCATGCCAGCCAACATTCCAGAATTCTGCTGAGAACTCCAAGTCTGTGAGGGGAGAGGTTTCACAAGCCAGACAGGCCTGGGGGACTGCAGTCCCCAAGGAGACCCTGCCACGTGCTGGCCCTTTGAGTGAGAATGCTGCATCTTTCTACATATCTTCATGAGAATACTGAGAATTGGATTTTCCTTTTCAAAATGCACTTTGCTTTTTTTGTATGTTTTGTTATGTTGAGATGTTTCTAAAGAAAAGATTTTATGTAATTATAAGATGAAGCGTAGTGAATTGTACAGCTGTTGTAATAATGACCTATTTCTATATAAAATAAAATTGTATGGCTTATGTGTAAATTATTTTGTATCTGAGATACCAGTTCCTTTTCCCAAATATAAAAGTATAAAAGTTTTCTTGTGTTTTTCTGTGAGTGAAAATTTTGTAATAAATTAACAAATTTGTACAATTTCCTCTGTCCCTTGTTATACATCCCTGCATACATGTTTTCACCAGTAATTCTTTTTTTCTAATTTCAAGATGTTTGAAGGATAATCAAAGATACGGAAAAGATGAAAGCAAGCCATCAGCTTTTTGAGCTGCAATATGTGCATCGGCCTATCAGGTTCTGATCTTTGTATTAAAGTTTGTGCCCGAAAAACAAATGGTTTACTGTAGAAGTGACAGCAAAACAAAACAGAAAAAGTTTCTGGAAACATCTCAATCTTTTTTGTTTGTTTGTTTTGAGACAGCGTCTCTCTCTCTCTTGCCCAGCCTGGAGTGCAGTGGCACAATCTCGGCTCAATGTAAACTGTGCCTCCTGTTTCAAGTGATTCTCCTGCCTCAGCCTCCCGAGTAACTGGGATTACAGGCACCCACCACCATACCCCACTAATTTTTGTGTTTTTAGTAGAGACGGGGTTTCGCCATATTGGCCAGGCTGGTCTCGAACTCCTGACCTCAAGTGATCAGCCCACCTCGGCCTACCAAAGTGCTAGGATTACAGGTGTGAGCCACCATACCCAGCCAACATCTCAGTCTTGACACAGGTAAAATCCATGGAGGTGACCAAGACATTCTCCACCAAAGCATTCATTTATAGCCCATCATTAAACTCAGCCTGGAATTACATGGGGTTTCGCCACCAACACTTAGATATCAGTGATGTGGGCAGCGTATGTGTGTCTCCATATAAGATGTGTGCACATATGCCACGTTGAGGGTGGGGGCATAGCCACAGCATCTAGAAGATTTCTGCCAACTACAGACAGCCACCCCATCATGAGGCTTCATGGGCTGAAGGAGGGTACCCTGGAGTACTGTGGTTGAGAACCACTGCAATGGCAATGCCCCTTCCAAAAGCATTGGCCCAAGAGAGCAAAGTTCCTTTCCCTGCTGCATTGCTATGGCTCTCTGCTCCTACTCCTCCCATGTAGAATGGGGATGGCTCTTCCCAGTTCTATGACTAGGATCAGTTTTGGATGGCGTGAGAGGGTGCCGTATAAATACATCCAAAAAGTTTCATTACTCACACAATTGTTCTATTCCTGAGAAAAAGGTAAGTGAAAATATTTTGCACGTACTAAAACACTAACTCTTTAAAGGAACCAGAAATGAACCCCCTTCTTAAAAATGCTTTGTGAAACTGGATTAACTATTTTTAAATGTTTTATAAATTCAAAGGTTTCTAGATCTGATTTGCTTGTAATAGAATTTGTAATTTAATTTGCTGTCAGCATTTTTTTAAGCAGAACAAGATTTTTAATGGACAGCATATTTATTGTCCTAGGATTTTCTAGCTGGAAGTCATTAAAAAAGGGCAGAGTGTGCCTTGCTACTAATTTGATTTAGCCTTGCTTAAATCTTACACTTGTTCAGAATTTGGATAAACTCGGAAAACTCGTGTAATATTTCTTTAAACCCACATGCATCATGGGAAGTTTAATCCCTAAACTTTTGATTCATTAAAGTTTGCTCATTCAAAGGCTATTTTGCAACCCTGTCCTATTTCCAGAAAAACCATGACCTTTCTATTTGTAAAACTATAAAGTCTTGGCTCGTGAAATGACTGAAACGCGAACTCAAGTACACTCAGTTTATGATCTTTTCAACTAACTCAGTTTACTGTCTCTAATTCAACTAAAATTCATTACATTAATTTTAAAATGTTGTTTGTGCATGCGACATGGGGAACTAGCCAACTGTTCTAAGCCATGACATTTTACACTCTTGTCTAAATTATCTGGTAAAATTTGTTTTGGTACAAGACTGCTTTGGTTTCTCTCTTTACTTAGTGTAGGCACAGCCTGAAGGTCTCCAAGTCTGCCATTAATGTCCCAGATAAATAACTAATTTGGATCCTCTAGAGATACCTGTTAGCAGCTTTTTGGGCAGACATGCATTAATTTCACACTATGCATACAAACAGCTTTATTTTTCTGGCAAAAAAAGCTCACTGGAAACACAAAACAACTCTCGTAGGATTTTTGCCTAACCACACTTAGGCACATCTATGATATTGATTCCTTTTTTAAATTACAATTATCTTTTTTATATTTCGTGTTTTATTTTAAGCATGAAGTTAGGAACTCATGGCCTTTTATGGACTCAACTTTTCTAATTGACCATTGTTATTTATTTCATGCTCAAATTGGTACAACCCGGCCAGTGAGAGCCAGCTCCTGTGTTTGGCTCTTTTCTCTTTTTAGCATTGCCCATCAGAAATCAGATTCCAGATCTCCTTCTGGGAACAACACAATCGAGGCCCATACTGATTTATTTATTTATTTTATTTTTCCTCTCTCAAAGCATGCAGGCGACTACCCTCCAAGGAGTCCTGATTCCTTTTAATTAAAAAAAAGAGATTAAAATCTGGACACCTAGAGTAAGACTAAGAGCTGGTATTGGGTCAAGCGCTGCCTCTGTTGCTGTTATTGGGTCATCCTGTTGTGATGGAGCTGAAAACATTTTCAGTCATGAAATCACATTGATTTCTGCAATGTAATATATATTATACCGTAGTCTACTTTTCTAATGTGATTTTGTTCAGCACTTTCTCCTAAACTGACATTCCATATGAAGTCAGTTATGAACTGTTTATTTTAATTTCAAATACTTCTTGTGCCATTCCTCTCCTGTCACATTAGTTGCTGCCTCATTTGGGCCCCATTTAGGCTGGGTCACAGAAACAGCCTCCACACTGACCTCCCAGGCCTGGTCTCCCCACACTACCTCTTTAGCACCTCTTCAGCACCACGCCTCTTTCCTTGTAAAAATCTTTCGGTGGCGCTTCTTGGGAAGTCCCATTGGACCTTCCTGGAGCTCAGTCCAGGATGAAACTGCCAAGGAGGACTCCTTTAGCCCCTTAGGTTTGTCGCCCCTAAAGCTGGTGGACGGGAATGCAACCTGTCTACTTTCTTGCTGCCCCGACAGGGAAACATTCAGATCTTGTTTCATTTTATGGATTCTCTGCTCATCAGTAAAAGTAAAAAGACGTGAGTGATTAGCCCAGCTAACAAACACCAGAGAGTTACAAAGTTCCTATTATATGGTTCTGGTCTCTTCCAGGCCCAGTAGTCACTGACCTGGTCCCTGGGGCTTGGGAGGGAAACAGAAGCTGGAAGAGTCTGCAGAGCCCCAGGCAGGCAAATGATTTTCAATCCTCAAACCTAACAGTCTTTATTATATGTCTGTTCAACCTTTATGTAAGGCAGGAGAGTTGACATCTTAGGGGGATGTTTTGTAGATTCCCACTGGAAGGATCTATTTATTTCAACAAGTGGTAGGATCTACTCACATTTCATCAGTTATACGGAAACTTGAGTCAGCTGGCACCAGACTTCTTTCTGATTTATTACAGTAACACTTTTACTACCTCTAATGGATGGTACCCTAGAAAGCTGTCCCTTAATCCCTCTCTAGGTGCTGCGAGCCAGATAGAAGGGGCAAGATCACATCTTCAGAGTGTGATTGCAGGGAGTCAGGATCAGAACAATGATCCCAAAAGGGCCATGGGGTATGAAAGGCCTGAGGCAGGCTTTAGGGTGCCTGAGCATGAGGAAGAGGAGGCAGAAAGGAGATGAGAGCAAGCATCATTTGGTTGAAACAAATTGTGCCAGCCCCTCTTCTTCTTTGTTAACAGAACCCCACTTCTGTGCATTAAAAGCAATGTGTCTATCTTGTAATCCTAGCACTTTGGGAGGCCGAGGCGGGCGGATCACGAGGTCAGGAGATCAAGACCATCCTGGCTAACACGGTGAAACCCTGTCTCTACTAAAAATACAAAAAATTAGCCGGGTGTAGTGGCGGGCGCCTGTAGTCCCAGCTACTCAGGAGGCTGAGGCAGAAGAATGGCGTGAACTCGGCAGGCGGAGCTTGCAGTGAGCCGAGATCGCGCCACTGCACTCCAGCCTGGGCGACAGAGCGAGACTCCGTCTCAAAAAACAACAACAACAACAACAACAAAAGCAATGTGTTTAGCCCAGGCCACAAAATACACAACCCATCATTAGGCCAAGGTAATCATGACAATCCCATTTGCTTTTGGCAGGCATGTGCTCTCCCAGCCTAACTGAAATGGAGTCCCTAGTCCTAACCAATGACAGGCAGAAATCTACTGGAGGTTTCTGGAAAGGCCTTTGGAGTCTGATAAGAGACATGGGGGGAGGCTTGCTTGTCCACCACCATCTCTTGCCTTTGAGGACTGCTGGGATACCTAGAAGTGCAACATCTACCCTGATACAGGATGCAAAGATTCCTCATGAGATCAGAGTTCCTGTTCCAGCCCTGAAATTGCCTGCCTCCAGTCTTGTCTGTGAGGTCTTGAAACATGTCCATTGCTGAAAACCCTGTTAGTAGGTTAGGGGTGACTTGGTCCGGGCATTTTCCCATTCACCAAAGTGCCAGGCATTAAGTGGGCCCTTTCAACTTGGAACATCAAGCTCCTTCGTTCTGGGAAATTTCCTTAAATTCAAGGTACCATCGTCATGAAATTTCTGAACTTTAAAGAGAAGATCCTAAAATCTTTCAGAGAGAAAAAAATGACCCATCACTTCTCACCACACTGAAAAACGGAAGACAATGAAGCCTGCCTTCAAAATGCTGGGGAGAAATTCTTTTCAATCTAGAATTCCATACAAGCCAGAATTTAAATTTGAGGGTTGAATAAATACTCAGGTATTTGAGGGCTCATAAACTTTTTAGCTAGTGTACTCATCTTAAGAAACCACTAAAAATGGTGTGCTCCTGTGAAAGAAGGGAGTTTGACAAGAAAAAGGAAGACATGGGTCCATAGATCCAACTGTCTCCGAATCTCTAGACTGGTGACACGCAGTTCCCAGTTCTCTGGGGACCTCCTCAGATCTCCCTGTCGTGTCATCTCACATCTGTCATCTCTCGGGTCATATCCAACACACTGGGCCACCCACGCACAGGGACGACGCGACAGCCCTGTGGCTCCACCGCACAGGACAGCCACGACTGGCAATCCTGTGCCAGCCCTGCTCGACGCAAGCACCTCCAGCGCCGGGTTGCGTCTTAGTGACCCTGGGGCCGCCAGCCAGGCACCGCGCCCGACGCAGGCTCAGTCAGTGTTGGTCGGATGCATGAATGAATGGGAAAAACGAAGTCTCTCTCCCTGGCCCTGCTCCCATACATCTGTAGGCCTAGGTCTTGGTTTTATCCGAAGACTTAGAGAAGGGACGCAAGTTCCTTCCCGGAGCCAGAAGGAATCCGTCGAGAAGCGGGACCTCAAGCTCGCGGCCCAAAAGCGCGGCCCCGCCACGACGCCTGCTAGCTGGCCCCACTTCGGCGCGCGCCGCTTACATCATAGCTCGCCTCTCCCCTTCCCTAGCCACACCCCCTTGCCTGGCGACCCGGAAGTTGTACTTGCAACTGCGGCTTTCCTTCTCCCACAATCCTTCGCGCTCTTCCTTTCCAACTTGGACGCTGCAGAGTGAGTATGGGTGGCGGAGTCTGGGCTCCTGGAATCCAGCGCCATCCTCCTTTGGGATTGTGCTAACTGGGACCGCAAAATCTCTCCCGAGCCAGCCCGGGGCTCCGGTTGTGGGGAGATGGGAATACACCCTGCTTTTAAAGGCTCCCAGAGCCTGAGGAGGAAAGTGACCAGGCTTAGGGGAGCCGGAGCGGCAGGGATTTCCGGGTCGGAGGCATCTGAGGGGCGCAGGGGCGCGGGTGCGTGGGCCACTGGGTGACCGACTTAGCCTGGCCAGACTCTCAGCACCTGGAAGCGCCCCTAGAGTGACAGCGTGAGGCTGGGAGGGAGGACTTGGCTTGAGCTTGTTAAACTCTGCTCTGAGCCTCCTTGTCGCCTGCATTTAGATGGCTCCCGCAAAGAAGGGTGGCGAGAAGAAAAAGGGCCGTTCTGCCATCAACGAAGTGGTAACCCGAGAATACACCATCAACATTCACAAGCGCATCCATGGAGTGTGAGTATCCCTGTAGCTGCCCTGGGTCTCGAACTCACGCGTCTGGTTGTCACTGAGAGATGTGCCGAATCACCTCCACCCCAATCTTTTCCTCTTGTGGCCTTCCCTGTTTCATTCATTGGCAATTTAACAAATCCTGTGGGCTCTACCCTCCGAATACATTCACAGTCTGACCAGCTGCATTGGTCTTTCTGACCGCCCCCATTATTCTTTCTTACCCGAATGCGGACAGCAGCAGCTCCCTACCCCTGTTCCCTTCCCTACCCAAACATGCGTGGTCTATTCTCAGATCCTCCATCGGCCTTCTATCTTAGGTTAGAAATCAAGAGTTCTTGCCATGATCCCACATTGGCTGACCCGCTTAATCATACCGGGCATGCTTCTGTTTCAAAGTAGCTACTTTGTTGAATTTTTACTCTTTTTTTCCCTATGCCTGAATGTTTTTTCCACAAATAAATGCTTCGTTGCCTTCAGACTTTGAGTCCAATATCACCCTGGCCATCTGTTTTGTTCTGTTTTGTTTGAGACGGAGTCTTGCTCTGTCTCCAGCCTGGAATGCAGTGGCGCGATCTCGGCTCACTGCAACCTCCGCCTCCGTGCCTTAGCCTCCCGAGTAGCTGGGATTACAGGACCCCGCCACCACACCTGGCCCACCTTGGCCGTCTTATAGAAACTTGCAGTCCCCTTCCCTAATGCTTTATTTTCCCTGGTTTGTCTTTCTCTGTAGTACTAGATACCATCTGATGTACTCAATAGGTTGCTTACATAAGCTGTGTGAAGAACAAGGGATTGCCAGCTGCTGTTATTTCTAGTACCGTTTACTTCTGGATGTTTTAAGTATTTAAGTGAAGTGAGCTTGCTTGATGGGTTCATAGCGTTAACTACTGCCATTCATCATACTCAAGAAGCAACCTGTCTGCACATTTCAGGCCCCTGCTCTTTAAGCATAGATGAAGTCAATAGCATTGAATGATCTGTTCCAAAAACATGTCCTGTCTTAAGACATGACATTTAATCAAATTTAGTATTTTGATTGAGGACTTCAGAAAGTGGATTATGCATTTTCTTGTCCTAAGTATTATGCTAATTGCTGGGCATTGCACACTGGTGGGAAAAAAGGATTGTTACTGCCTAGTTTAAGGTTTGGTTTAGGCTGGTTTTAGGAGGACATACCATCTACAGTAAGTCTTCACTGAGCTTTAAGCACACTGGCCTACTGCATGCTGTAAAAACTTGGTTTTGTTACATAAGACGTTGCTTAAAGTCAGTTTCCAGGAGCCTATCAACGACATTGAGGATTTCTCACATGTACCTAATTTAGTTTTGTGCTCCTTTAATTTGTTCACTTATGTTTGAATCGTAGGGGCTTCAAGAAGCGTGCACCTCGGGCACTCAAAGAGATTCGGAAATTTGCCATGAAGGAGATGGGAACTCCAGATGTGCGCATTGACACCAGGCTCAACAAAGCTGTCTGGGCCAAAGGAATAAGGTGCTAAAGTTATCTGTATTCGAAGGTGAACTTTTGCAATGATACCAGCTTCACTTAACCCTGCAAGAGCCCGTATCAGTTCAGTAATTTGGTTAATGCATGTGGAAGTATAAAAAAAAAATACTGTGACCATGACTTAGGGTGCGTAGTATCTGCAGGGAAGCCCCTTAATTTAGTGGCTTCTGAACTGAGACCCAAGGGAAGGAGCCAGCAGTGTAGGGTGGGAAAGAGCACTGCAGAGAGAGGAAGCTTGGCAGGATCTGGGAGCGGGGTGGTGAACGCAGGTAAAGTGGAATAAATCACTGCGAGCCCAGTGGAGGAGGGAGGGAGGGGTGAGGGCCGACCCTGTAGGGTCGCTCTAGACATCATGGCAAGTCCACCATGAGAGAAGTGGTTCTTGGCCTGCGGCAGTTTTACCTGTCCTTCCCGGGGTTGTGGCGGGGGTGGGGGGCAGTGTTTTTTGTCACTACTGAGGGATACTGTGGGCCAGGGACTACTAAACATCCTACAACTCATGGGGCTGCTCCCTCAACAAAAAATTGCCTAGCTCAGATGTTAGTTCTGATGTTGGGGGACCCTGCTCTAAAGTGGAACCAGAAAGCAGGGGAGGCTTGTGCTGTAAAGGACGTCATGAGGTGCCAGAACAGAAGTGGAGTGAGGGGCAGCTAGAGGAATGATGACAGTGTGGACTAGTTGATTCTGGAAACGGGTTGGGGGAGGACTGTCGGCATCTGTGTGGTATTTAAACCTTAGGATTAAGTGAGATGAACAAGACAGGGACCTGAGACCTAGCTCTTCTGTGGGTGGACATTTAAGGGTGCAGCAGGAGAAGTGTCCTCCGATGCCTGCCTTGGGATAAGAGGAATGGGATTACAGGAGCCAAGAGAAGTCCTGAGTTTATAGGAATCCGGGGCCTAGAACAATACCCAGCATCGATAGAGGAAAGAGAATCAGCTGTGATGCTACGGAGAGGGTAAGACAGGACAAGGGGATTGCATGTGGAAGACAGAGAAAAGAGTATGCGCCTGTGGCAGAGTTTTTAACACTGTTTTTTGTTCGTTTTGAGATGGAGTTAATGTTGCCCAGGCTGGAGCGCAATGGCGTAGTCTCAGCTCACTGCAACCTCCACCTCCTGGGTTCAAGCTATTTTCCTGCCTCAGCCTCCCAAGTAGCTGGGATTACAGGCAGCCGCCACCACGCCTGGCTCTTAGTTTTTGCATTTTTAGTAGAGAGGGGTTTTACCATGTTGGCCAGGGTGATCTCGAACTCCTGACCTCAGATGATGCACCCACCTCAGCCTCCCAAAGTGCTGGGGTTACAGGGGCGAGCCACCATGCCGTTTCTTCATATTTTAATGTAACAGAAAAATCACGTAACAAGTTTCTGGTGATAGACAAAAGACTAACACATTTGGACCATTTGGACCCAGATATCTGCTTAGGATTAACCGGTTGGGTATCAATGGTGGCTACCTTAACATGTCTTCAAACAAGCATCCCTCCTGTGGTAACAGCATTTAATGTTCACCTGGGGGTTATGTTTCATTTTCCAGGGAACTGTAAGTTCTAGGTTGGTCAGAGTAGAGCAAAGGACAGCATTAGAAGCAGGCATATGAGATATGTGAATACAGCTAGTGGCTGCTTGGTTGAAAGGAGGCATTGACTTTAGCAACACAATTATGTTTTTATTAGGAATGTGCCATACCGAATCCGTGTGCGGCTGTCCAGAAAACGTAATGAGGATGAAGATTCACCAAATAAGCTATATACTTTGGTTACCTATGTACCTGTTACCACTTTCAAAAGTAAGTTCTCCATCCCATAAAGCCATTTAAATTCATTAGAAAAATGTCCTTACCTCTTAAAATGTGAATTCATCTGTTAAGCTAGGGGTGACACACGTCATTGTACCCTTTTTTAATTGTTGGTGTGGGAAGATGCTAAAGAATGCAAAACTGATCCATATCTGGGATGTAAAAAGGTTGTGGAAAATAGAATGCCCAGACCCGTCTACAAAAGGTTTTTAGAGTTGAAATATGAAATGTGATGTGGGTATGGAAATTGACTGTTATTTCCTTTACAGATCTACAGACAGTCAATGTGGATGAGAACTAATTGCTGATCGTCAGATCAAATAAAGTTATAAAATTGCCTTGTTTTTGTTCTTTTTAGTTGCAACATAATGTACTTGTATATCCCTATCCTAATTATGGGATCATTTGAAGAGCTTTTCCCAAATTGATGGCCTGTGCTGCCTTCTCCCTATCCCCTGGGGTTGAATTTGTGGACAGGGTCTAGGCAGGTTTTTAAAGTGATTTCAAACTGCAACCTAGTTTTAGAACCACTGTTCTGGGTAGTTGGGATACTGAAGGCATATTGTTAATTATTCTACTTGTATGTTTTGCTAATTCTAAGATAAGCATTTTTCCAGAAACCAGGATGTAGAATCCAGTTGCCATTGACATCTCAACATTTTAGGAAACAACTTTAAAATGATATACTAGCTATCTATCTATCTGTAGCATCTTAAAGGTAATGAAATTAATGTGGCAGTAGGTCTTTTAAGCTTCTGCCTACATCCATATTGAGTATAGTTGTTGTCTTCTAAAATAATTGATTTTTGGTGAGATAATCAGATTCATATTTTAAGCCTTTTGTAATGGCCCCGTGGTACCTGGAGTCAAGGTTCAGAAGTAAAAAGTTCCTTAAGGTATCAATAACAAAAATTTGTATTAATAGTTCAGTCCTAAAGCAGTGTTGCTGAGATTATGTTTCACCAGCATTTACAAGCTCTATGTTAAATGCTGCCATAAAGAGGTCTCTGAAGCCGTAGGGCACACCCAAGGCAGGGCTGAGAAGTACCTAGTAGTGTTGCACCACCCAGAAACCATGGATGGGCAGCAGCAACATCTCCAGCTTACCCATTCACTGCCACAGTCTACAGCTTAAGACACTTAACTGCAAGGTAAAAGAAAAGGACCAAGTAAATACAAAAAGTTTCTTATTAAAAAACTTGGAAGCCAACATTGAAAGCATGGTTTGTACACAACAACATTTTTGGAAGGACATATAAAGTGAATACAACCAAATATATTAAAATGGTTTCAATTACCAGCATTGAAACAGTGCAAAAAAAAGCCAAATACAATTGCACAGATAGTGGACTCCCTTAGATCTTGAAAGTGAACTTGATTCCTGACCTCTCCCATTGTCACTCCAAGTGAAAAATGAAAGCATGGGGCTTTTCTTGCTTCTTGGTTAGTATGGCACAGTGTGTTCATCTGAGAGCAAAATCAACACTAGCATCACAGCAGAAGTGCCCATTTCAGCGAATCCGGTAAAAATTGTAAGTCGGCATCAAGGGAACCAATGGATACCTTAGGGCACTGACAGACAATTCTCAATACATAGAAATGCTTGAGGGTTGTGTCGGTTCCCCTGGCCACAGTTTGTCAGGTTGTTTAGCCAGATGCCCCATTGGTAAGGTAGACTGAAATCTCGGTTTAGGGCTGATCCCAAGAAACAGTCTGGTTTGTGCTTTGGTATGGTGGACTCCAGTGTGCATAGCAGCTGCTATCTTGCTACAAGTTACTCAGCTTAAGTTCAGATTGTGATTGGTGGCTCATTTCAAAAGTTTTGAGATTGTACTGATTGATCTTGGCATTTTCAAGTTTGGATTTCATGTCCAGTGGCTTTTCAAAAAAGTTGACTAATGACTGTTCAGTCAGAAGTGAAGCTAAAATATGTTCAAGGGAGACAGTCCAGTCCCCTTCTGCCGCCTCTGGAAATGCCTGGGAGTCCTGGGGCGTCTTCCCAGTGTCTGCAAAAACCGAGTCCTCAGGAGAAGGAGCTGAAGCCCGCAGCTCCTCCCCACACTCCTGGGAGCAGCTTCCAGAGCTGCTGCTTCGCTGCCCCACCTCCCCGATCTGCAGCAGCAGTGTGGTGACTGTGGCGATGGCTTGATACAAATCATTTTCTTCTGGATCTTCATGGAACATACTGTACAGAGTTTTACAGAACTGGATAAATTCTCTCTGAAATTGAAATAAGTCTTAGGTAGCAGCAGAACCAGGGTGGAAGTGTCATTTTTTTTTTTAAACATACCTGTGAGCTTTGAGAAAACGACACAGTATTTTTGAAGACACAGAATATAAGAAAAGGTAGTCTCCGCCTTTCCACTCTAAACTATTAACAGTGGTGATTCCTGGGAATTTCAGCACAGACTTGGAAATGGGTAGACCTTCCTAGAGGATGTGCACACCCTTTAACAAAGCAATTCAAGAAACCACAGCAGGCTGGGCACAGTGGCTCCCGCCTGTAATCCCAGCACTGTGGGAGGCCGAGGCAGGCGGATCACCTGAGGCTGGGAGTCAGACCAGCCCAATCAACATGGAGAAACCCCATCTCTACTAAAAATACAAAATTAGCCAGGCGTGGTGGCCCATGCCTGCAATCCCAGCTACTTGGGAGGCTGAGGCAGGAGAATCGCTTAAACCCAGGAGGCAAAGGTTGTGGTAGTCAAGATCACACCATTGCGCTCCATCCTGGGCAACAAGAGTGAAACTTTGTCTTTAAAAAAAAAAAAAATGAAACCACAGCAATGTACAGATTTATCTGTAGGGATCTTTAAGCTAGAGTTTATAATAGGAAAATGCTGGAAACAGCTGAAACGCTATAAAGTTAGGGCATGTTCCTGTGGTGGGAAGGCCATGCAGGACCTAAATGTAAAATGAAATGGAAGAGTGATGCCTGTTGTTTTCTCAGTGTAATCTGAGACACTGCTGCTGAAATTGAGAATACGTAATGTGAGGACAGGTGCTTTAGGTGGAATCTAGCTACACAATTACTCCAAGAATAGAAAAACGGTTGGGTATGGCCGGGTGCGGTGGCTCATGCCTGTAATCCCAGCACTTTGGGAGGCCGAGGCGGGCGGATCACGAGGTCAGGAGATCGAGACCATCCTGGCTAACACCTGGCTAACATGGTGAGACCCCGTCTCTATTAAAAATACAAAAAAATTAGCCGGGCTTGGTGGTGGGCGCCTGTAGTCCCAGCTACTCGGGAAGCTGAGGCAGGAGAATGGCATGAACTTGGGAGGCGGAGCTTGCAGTGAGCCGAGATCGTGCCACTGCACTCTAGCCTGGGTGACAGAGTGAGACTCTGTCTCAAAAAAAAAAAAACAAAAAACAAAAATGAAAAATGCTTGGGTACTAATATAACAAATATTTATTTGGGGGAAAAGATCCATGGTTATTCTGAAAGGAAACCTGAATATGAACATGGCCCGTTTTGTTTGAAACATCACCTATAGAAAAAAAAAGGTTATGTGTATCAGAATGTTAATACTGATAGCTCTGAGTGATGAAGTTTAACTCATTTTGATCATATATCCAGAGAGTAGAATGAGCATCTGAGAGCAATTCCCAGCACAGCAGACAAGCAGCATTTCTCAAACATGCTATGAAACACTAATCCCACAAGATGTTTTGTGGTCAAAAGAAAAAAAAGACTGAGAAACTGCATGCTAAATTCTACTCTTGAATGGTCGTAGTCCACAGCACCAAAATGACTTAAGTCCTATAAAAAAGGAGCTTTTTTTTTTTTTTTTTTTTTTTTTTTTTTGAGATGGAGTCTCGCTCTGTCGCCCAGGCTGGAGTGCAGTGGCGCGATCTCGGCTCACTGCAAGCTCCACCTCCCGGGTTCACGCCATTCTCCTGCCTCAGCCTCCCGAGTAGCTGGGACTACAGGCGCCCGCTACCACGTCCAGCTAATTTTTTTTTTTTTGTATTTTTAGTAGAGACGGGGTTTCACCATGTTAGCCAGGATGGTCTCAATCTCCTGACTTCGTAATCCGCCCGCCTCGGCCTCCCAAAGTGCTGGGATTACAGACGTGAGCCACCGCGCCTGGCCAAAAAGGAGCATTTTTAACTTTAAGCCTACATTTCCTAAACATTGGGAGGAACCATTTTCAAAATGAAACAAACCATATGGAACCGGAATATGGCACAACCCTTTTCTGGAAGATGCTCAGAAGTTTTAGAGACTCCTCTATCAGTACTGTGTATCATGCAGCCAGTGATTTCCCAGGAAATGGAGCAAACACAGTATTTGAAGGGAAGAATGCTGTATCCACAGTGGCCCCAAATACTTCTACCTCCCAGAGGAATAAATCTGTATCACAACCTGGATAAATGAATTTTATACAAAAACTCCTCAAAGATGTGAAGTGTGTGGCAGCCTCCTGTTTTAATCACTATGATGTTCCACTACCTGGACTCTGCAGGTAAGGGGCCCAAGCTTGATTCTCAGATTAATCATCTGAAAAAACAGTTAATTCTCGGTTGGGCGCGGTGGCTCACACCTGTAATCCCAGCACTTTAGGAGGCTGAGGCAGGCGGATCACAAGGTGAGAAGTTCAAGACCAGCCTGACCAACATGGTGAAACCCCACCTCTACTAAAAATACAAAAATTAGCCAGACGTGGTGGCACACGCCGGTAGTCCCAGCTACTCAGGAGGCTGAGGCAGGAGAACTGCTTGAACCTGGGAGGTGGAGGTTGCAGTGGGCTGAGATCACGCCACTGTACTGCAGCCTGGGCGACAGAGCGAGACTCCATCTCAAAAAAAAAAAGTTAATTCTCTGCACTGAAGAAAGTCCATACCTGGCTCATTTTGGGCAATTCTTTCTCAGTTTTATCTTTTTCTTTGGCTAAATCCTTAATCATCTGCTTCAGCTGTTTCTGATAATCAACTGCATCACCTTGAAACAAAGGAAAACAATATGTGGTTTAATTTAAATAAATTCAGTGACAGCAAAAAGGAAACTATGTAGGAGAGAGGAGCAAGGGGGTGAGGAATTCCACTAAGCAAATTCCATACAAAACTGGAAAGCAAGAGATTCCCCTGGAGAGCCAGTGGGTGGTAACTGGGGGACTTCTGCTCTAGGAGGACCTGTGAAACAGCAAACAGGAGGAAGGAACTTGGTGGTGGGGGCAAGGGGCAGCCACCCAGCAACACCCCCACTAGGAGCACTTCTGTCCTCTAAAGGCAATGAGTTCGGTGATAATTCATTGGACGAAGGGAAAAGACAAGGCTGCTACAAGAAGAGGGATGAGGGCAACCCGGGTGCCTCCCGCCACTGCAGTGGTATGCCCAGGGGAAAGCAACAATGAAAAGAGGTACGTGCCATTGGGTTTCCCGAAAACCAGGGGTCTCGATGTTGACAACAGAGGATTCTTCAACGGCGACTGGCTGTCTCGGTCATTTTCAGTGAGTGCTTTAAAAAAGATGAGAGGTTTAAATTAAACAAATTTTCTGCCTTACCAAAACTGACAGTAATGTAGCTTTCTAGGCAACTAAAGGCTAAGCCAGCAGCTCCCAGCCTGTGGACTGTAGTTTTTGCAGGGTCCACGAACCCAAATGCACACCAAGCACTATCTGGATACCCAGAGAAAATAAAATGTCCCCCACACCAAGTGTGCCTTTTCCCAGAGGTATGCGGAGACTGTTGTAATTAACAACATACACATTCATAGAAGGACACTGCTAATACTGATTTGGAAAAAATGTATGTAGTGAAATCCCATTTTGTAAAACTAAAATATATCCATGCACACATAAAGTACTCTAGAAATAAATACACTAAATCTCTGGGTGGTGGAATAATTGGTAATGATTTTAAACTTTTCAGGATAGTATTTCTCTACAATGAGCACATACTGCTGTACTTACACAATTTCTTTTAAAAGTTGAAGAAAAGCCTTAGTGAATTCAAAGCAGCATCTTAGTATTAGGAGTGTTCTTAAGGATGTTAAAAATAAAACTGTCAGAACCCTCATATATTGACGATGGGAATATAAACTGGCTCAGCCACTTTAGTAAACAGTCTGGCAGTTTTTTAAAAAGTTAAAGTTACCATTTGACTCAGAAATCTCACTTCTACATATACACCCAAGAGAACTGAAAGTGTTCACATGCAAACTTGTACACAGATTGTTCACAGTAGTATTGTTCATAGTAGCCAAAAAAACACCCAAATGTTGAATAAATTGCTGAATAAACAAATCATGGCATACCCATGCAATGGAATATTTGGCCATTAAAAGGAATGAAGCACTGGCGCATGCTACAGCATGGATGTGTCTTGAAAACATCATGCTAGGTGAGAGAAGTCGAACATGATACAGCAACTCCATTTATATCAAATGTCCAGGACAGGCAAATCTACAGAAACAGAAAGCTGCCTACGGCTGGGGAAAATGGATACACTGGGAGTGAGAGCTAAAGATATGACATTTATTTTCAGGGTGATGAAATGGTCTAAAATTGATTGTGGTGATCGCTGCACAACTCTGAATATACAAAAAAAAAACCCATTGAATTGTACGCTTTAAACGGGTGACTTGCATGGTGCGTGAAATATATCTCAATAAAGCTGCTATAAAATAACAATTATCGGGGATGACAGGGAAGGTTCCCCATATTTTAAAAAGTTTGGAACTTATTCGTAAACCATTTCACTGAAAATAAATCAAAGGCAAAATTCAGCTGTGATTCAACAAGCTTCCACAAGATGGCAGCAAAGCTTTGGAAAGCTACCCTTACTTTTTCCAACTTTGCCCAAAACGAATTTTGTGCATTGGCACATGTAAGAATCCACTCAAACTGAACAGGAGGAAAATTGCAAACCGTGAATGGTACCTGGGGCAGTCAGGATGGAAACGGATTTCCCAGAATAGTGCTGGGATGCCAAAGAACTTGGCGTACCACAAAGTAGAAATGTGTATACAAGTCACCAACAAAATGTGATGGGAGCCATAGAAAGGCAGCAATTAATCCAGGGGGTGGGCAAGTGTCCAGAAAGGAGGCAGGTAAAGTATTAACAGTGACAAGGAGCTGAGGGGCCAAACAACTCTCAGAGCAGAGCCTCCCAACCTCTGCCGTCACAGCATATGAAGAGAACGTCACCTGGACATGGAACTCACTGAAAATACTCATTCCACGATCTATTGATGATCAGAAGGATAGGATATTATGCATTATGGGAAATAGTAACTACTAAGCATGCATACAGTCTTTAAAAATCCTTTCAATCTTTTTACATGAGATATTTGGGCTGTTTAAACATGATCTTATTTTTCATTCCTATATATATGTAGCCTGTAATTCAAGCGTCTAAATGGATTGACAGACAATTTCTATTAAAGTGTTCATTGTGTCTCACTTCAAGTACTACCCAAGTTAAAATAAGATAAAGGGTTTACATTTGGTCATCTGAAACCCTCATCTCAGACTTCTGTTTAAAGGTAGTAGGTAACTTCATTGCTCCAACAGATACCACCAGCAGGAAGGTCTCTCCTTTATAGCCTTAGGGACCTTCATTACACACTGTACATGGTTTCTATTTTCTATATCATTGTCATTGCCACTGCCATCTTCCTCACTTTCTAAATGGGATGCCTGTGGAGGCGACAAGCCAGTTCCACCATAAGTGTCTTCTCTGTAGTAGAATTCACATATGGCTTTGAACACAATCTGGCCTTCAGATGCAGTTGAGACATTACAGTAATCATCAAAATAATCCCATCTCCACCATGCTTATTTTGCAAAAGCAGTATAGGGCCTTCCTCTCATCCCTCCATAGTGGTTGGAAACAGCAATCAAATTATAGCAGCGAGGCCCTGCACTTGGATTAATCAGAAATTCCAATACAGCCAAGTCATTGATAGGAAAATCAACTAAGTTATCTAACTTGTTTCTCAAGGATCTACTGTAAGAAAAATCACTTGAGATGCAACAGCTACTGGAGGCAGGGATCATACATCCAATTTCTTAGTGGTGGCTTCTTGACGATTTGGATACCAGGAATCTTTATCACTTAGTTTTCTTTTGTTGAAAAGGGTCTGAGGCAGTCTTATAATTTCGCAAAAGTTTTTTTTTTTTTCAAGGAAGTTTATATTCTATGTTTCCATATTTTTCAAAATCTTCTGTGGCATTTTAACTCAGGATCCCAATCCAAGGCCAGAATAGATCTTTCATCTAGCCCAAGCTGCCCATCATCGAATCAAACATGTCTGGTATCATTTCTGATGTAGCTGGTATCAGGACTGCTTAACTGTTAAACTGGAGCTGATATCAGGACTGCGTGTTAAACTGGAATCTAAACTACCATTTTTTGTGCCCTGTGAGATGCTGACCTTTGCAAATTTCATCAACACATCATCCCTTTTCAAAGTCATTGTTTCCTCCAGCTAAATCTTTAGAATGACTGTTTTTTCTCTGAGGGAGGCTCTTAATCCTGGCTGGATTCATCATTTAGCCAATCTGCTTCCATTTCACCTGGTGAGCCTTCTTCCCCTATGCCATTTGTGCCATTCCCATTATTATTTTGGTCCTTAGAGCAGTGTAAGCATCCCTCAGTTTCTTGGGTTCCAGCAGATACCTTGACATATTGGCACGTTCTTAAAAGCAAGAGCGTACAGAGTTATCTTCAGTATTGTTTCTTACCATAGCCATAAGAAAAGCCTAACCAAAAAGTGAAGAATCAAGATAGTGGGTATAACTTGAGTGCCATACTTCTCTCTTAGACAACCAGTAGTCACATGCTCTCTATCTTTGGTCCTACTGATGTTAATTTTAAACACCTCCCATTCCATAATGCTTGTAAGGTTTTTCTCCACAGCAAATATTCTGTGAAATCTATTATTTTATAGAGTCATGTGTCACTTAATGAGAGGAATACATTCTGAGAAATGCATCATTAGGTGATTTTGTCATTGTGCAAACATCATACAGTGGACTTACACGAACCTAGATGGTGTAGCCTACTACACACCTCGCCTATAAAGTCTGTTGTTCCTAGGCTACAAACCTGTACAGCATGTTACTGTCCTGAATACTGTAGGCAGCTGGAACACAATGGTAGCTGTGTATCTAAACTATCTAAATGTAGAAAAGGTGCTATAAAAATATGGTATAAAAGAAAAAAAATGGTATACCTGTATAGACCACTTACTATGAATGGAGGTTGCAGGGCTGTGGAAGCTGTTCTGGGCAAATCAGTGAGTAGTGAGTGAATATGAAGGCCTAGGACATTACTGCACACTGCCATAGACTTTATAAACACTTAACTGTACTGAGTTCATTTTTAAAATATTCTTGATCTTCAATAATAAATTAACCTCAGCTTACTGTAACTTTTTACTTTATAAACTTTTTGACTCTTTTGTAATAACACTTGCCTTAAAACACAAACACATTGTACAGCTGTGAAAAATATTTTCTTTATATTCTTATTCTATAAACATTTCTCTATCAAAAAAATCTTTTTAACTTTTCTGTTAAAAACCAAGACACCTAAGCCAAAAGAACAAAGCCAGAGGCATCACGCTACCTGACTTCAAACTATACTACAAGGCTACAGTAACCAAAACAGCATGGTACTGGTACCAAAACAGAGATATAGATCAATGGAACAGAACAGAGCCCTCAGAAATAACGCCGCATATCTACAACTATGTGATCTTTGACAAACCTGAGAAAAACAAGCAATGGAGAAAGGATTCCCTACTTAATAAATGGTGTTGGGAAAACTGGCTAGCCATGTGTAGAAAGCTGAAACTGGATCCCTTCCTTACACCTTATACAAAAATTAATTCAAGATGGATTAAAGACTTAAACGTTAGACCTAAAACCGTAAAAACCCTAGAAGAAAACCTAGGCATTACCATTCAGGACATAGGCATGGGCAAGGACTTCATGTCTAAAACACCAAAAGCAATGGCAACAAAAGCCAAAATTGACAAATGGGATCTAATTAAACTAAAGAGCTTCTGCACAGCAAAAGAAACTACCATCAGAGTGAACAGGCAATCTTCAAAATGGGAGAAAATTTTCGCAACCTACTCATCTGACAAAGGGCTAATATCCAGAATCTACAGTGAACTATCACAAGAAAAAAAACAAAACAACCCCATCAAAAAGTGGGCAAAGGATATGAACAGACACTTCTCAAAAGAAGACATTTATGCAGCCAAAAGACACATGAAAAAATGCTCATCATCACTGGCCATCAGAGAAATGCAAATCAAAACCACAATGAGATACCATCTCACACTAATTAGAATGGCAATCATTAAAAAGTCAGGAAACAACAGATGCTGGAGAGGATGTGGAGAAAAAGGAAGACTTTTACACTGTTGGTGGGACTGTAAACTAGTTCAACCACTGTGGAAGTCAGTGTGGCGATTCCTCAGGGATCTAGAACTAGAAATACCATTTGACCCAGCCATCCCATTACTGGGTATATACCCAAAGGACTATAAATCATGCTGCTATAAAGACACATGCACACGTATGTTTATTGCGGCACTATTCACAATAGCAAAGACTTGGAACCAACCCAAATGTCCAACAAGGATAGCCTGGATTAAGAAAATGTGACACATATACACCATGGAATACTATGCAGCCATAAAAAATGATGAGTTCATGTCCTTTGTAGGGACATGGATGAAATTGGAAATCATCATTCTCAGTAAACTATCGCAAGGACAAAAAACCAAACACCACATGTTCTCACTCATAGATGGGAATTGAACAATGAGAACACATGGACACAGGAAGGGGAACATCACACTCTGGGGACTGTTGTGGGGTGGGGGGAGGGGGGAGGGATAGCATTAGGAGATATACCTAATGCTAAATGACGAGTTAATGGGTGCAGCACACCAGCATGGCACATGTATACATATGTAACTAACCTGCACATTGTGCACATGTACCCTAAAACTTAAAAGTATTAAAAAAAAAAAAAAAAAAAAAAACACAAGACAAACACGCACATTAGCCTAGGCCTACACAGGGTCAGGATCATCAATATCAGTGTCTTCCACATCCACATCTTGTCCCAACTGAAGATCTTCATGGGCAATAACACACACAAAGCTGTCCTCTCCTGTGCCTTCTGGAATAGCGCTTGAAGGACCTGCCTGAGGCTGTTTTACAGTTTATTTTTTTTAATAAGTAGAAGGAACGCATGCTAAAATAATGATAAATAGTATAGTAATTACATAAACCAATAACATTCATTATCATTACCCAGTATTAGGTGTTACATGTAATTTTATATGCTAGACTTTTATACAACGGCAATAGAGTTGTTTACACCAGCATCATCACAAAAACATGAGTAATGTGTTTTGCTATGGTGTTTACAATGGCTAAGATAGGCATTTTTCAGTCTCGTTGTAATCCTATGGGACCACCATCATACATGCTGTCTATCCTTGCCCAGAACGTCCCTATGTGGCACACAACAGTATATATTTATCAGTACCTACCATCTAATCTGCAGATACCCTTGGCAAAGCAGACCATGCTGTGCAAAGATCTTGTGTATTTCCAATTGTACTACACAGGTTTGGAAAGCAGATCATTCTAACAGATATCCATGGTACATCACTTTATCACAGGCAAGATAGGGTCAAGTGACAAAAAGGATAAGATGTTACCAAAATCTTGGCACGCTCAGGACTTTTTAATATTAGTTTTCATACTAATACTAACAGTGAAGCAGCTACATGCAATTCCCAATTAGGTCTTCAAAACGATGATCTCTTCAAAGCAGATTGTCACCATCAGTGAGAAACCGAACAAGAAGGGGAAAGCAAATGGCATTTTCTTCTCTACTTGGTGAAAAGTCATTATAGAGGATTTGAACAGTTCCAATGCTCGCAATTCTACTTCAAGCATGTGCTCATTCTACATATCAACCCCTTTTTCACTGACAAATGTAATGTTGACAATTTTTTGGCTAATGGGACTAGATTTTGAATCCAATCAACACTTTTTCATATAAAGTTTTCAGAATAACAAAGCTTTCCCTCATTCATACAGATGTTGCTGTACTAATCTATAATTATGTTTTAGAATTCAAATTATAACACTGACTAAACATCACTAATGAAACATTTGTGACCTCCTTTTTTCCGAAGTTGAATTTTTGCTTTGAATTCATATTTTGTCAGTGTGTGTTAATATAATGTCATGTGCTCTTTCAGTTATCAATTAAGTTCATTCAGGTTTTCAACGTTTTAAGTGCTTTTTTTTTAAAGCCAATAATTACCCTTAACCAACTGCAAATTGGAATTATTCAAAAGGTTTCTCCTTTTAACTCAACTTCTTGACAGAACTCATCCTTTAGACAGCAGATGTACTTGGTTATGTATAAGACCTCAGAAGGAAACTTCTATTCCTTCACAGAAAGCTGAACACAAAGACTGGAGCAGCTCCAATTTTATTAATCAACATTTTAAGGACATCCTTTAATGTGGATTCAGGCTGGCAGGCAAACATTTCAGAGAGCCTATCTGTGAATAAAATAGCATATTCCCTGAATCTCAGAGTTCGCAGAAGGAACTCATGATGTGAGGGGTCCTCATAGGTTTGCTCAGTATACAAACTTACAGAAAAACCTCCAAATTGTCTCATTTGTGTGTGTCCATTTTCAGTATAACTTTCTCAGCAGTTTGTTATGTTTCTTTCCAAGGAAAATAAAGTTCTCCCAGGAAGTTCTCCTCTGAAAGTCCAATTAGTATAATTAACTAAGCAAAATGGCCAATATCCGTAGGTTTATCAATCTGCAGTGAAAACTGCTGATGTCCTAATCTTCTGGAATGGTCTTCATCTGTGTGTTACCTGACATGGTACCAAATCATCTGTAATATTTCTGTGCTAGTTCCTGTGCTAAACAGTGTTACAGTCACCAAGAGCCCATAAAGGGAGCCCTCCTGGAAGTGGATGAGGCCTTGGGTCTCGGCTCTTCATTGCTTCCTGAGCTGCAGCAGATGCCTTTACAACCAAGCTCACCGAGGACGTCTGTCTCCCATATTACCCTGGCAGAGGGCCAGGCCTGTTCTACACGGCCGGGGTTTCAGCAAGGTACTGATGTTTTCTGCCCTTGCCTCTTCGACAGGCAAGTAATAAGACTTAAGTGAAGAGAATTCTTTAGGCACACAAATTCACATTTGATGTAATCTCATTATACTTCCTGATCTGTGATTGAAAACTTTCATTTCGTAACTAGTATGTCTGTCCCACCTTTAAAAAGTTTTTCATTATGAAAGTAAGTATTTGTTAGAATTAAGTCTATTTAAATGAAAAAAACTTAGATATGAGTCTGCATGGCCTCAGGAAAATGATGTTTTAAAATAGAGATTTTAGGTTGTCTGCACTCTAGCTTTTTTGTCGTTTTCTTAAGGCTTTTTTAACTGCATCAAAAATTCAGATACGAAACATACACTAAAAAATAATACATCATATCTTAATTTCCACTGAACTTGATTTAAATTCAGAGTTACACAGTATGAATATCACAATCAGATATGTTCAAAAAGGTCTGAACAATTGATTTTCTGAAACCATGAAGGACTACAAATGCTTCTAATAAATCAATGTAATTAAAATGTCTTTTAGAAATAAACTTATTTGGAAACAAGTAGTAATTCATTAGAAAGTTAGATGAAGAGGCTGGGCGCGGTGGCTCATGCCTATAATCCCAGCACTTTGGGGGGCTGAGGCAGGTGGATCACGAGGTCAGGAGATCGAGACCATCCTGGCTAACACAGTGAAACCCTATCTCTGCTAAAAAAAAAAAAAAATACAAAAAATTAGCCGGGCGTGGTGGCGGGCACCTGTAGTCCCAGCTACTCGGGAGGCTGAGGCAGGAGAATGGCGTGGAACCCGGGAGGCGGAGCCTGCAGTGAGCTGAGATTGCGCCACTGCACTCCAGCCTGGGCCACAGAGCGAAACTCCGTCTCAAAAAAAAAAAAAAAAAAAGACAGATGAAGAATCAAAAATCAATCTTAGATGATAATTCAAAAGCCAATTATAAATTTAAAAATATACCATGGTGAAATTCCATCTGTACTAATCTACGCAACTTTTCTATAAATCTAAAATTATTCCAAAATAATGTTTGTTTTAAAACCAAGATAAAATAATAGAGTAAAATAAAAACAATCATGTTCTATTTAAGAATGCCAGATATAGATAATGACAACTATGGAAAGATGATGATGATGATGATATGATGAAGATAAACAATTATGCATGCCTTCTATGTTAATAGAAAAACATTTGTGAAAAATAAGGATAAATTAAAACTCAATTTATATTGGCATAAAGAGCAGAAAACTTCAGTGATGCTAAACAATTTGCATTTATGATCAGTTGACAGAGAAAGGGAAACCAAAAATAAATAAATAATAAACAATTTGCACTCAAGTCATAATAGTGCACATTGTCAATGAGAAGGTCAAGGAGGGACTGTGTGGCCAGCACAGAATGCTCACTGGGGAGAGCATGCCTAACGTATAAGATGCCAGTTCAGTAATGGCTGCATCTGGGAAGTAGACCCAGAAAGCCCACAAGTAATGTCCAGGTGCATCTTCAATGTTTGTACAGTAGTCCCCCTCATCCGAAGTGTTAAACTGCATGCTGCTCTGAGTAACATTTTGAAATCTTGCACCGTTCCACTCCATCCCAGGCCAGACGTGAATCCTCCCTTTGTCCAGTATCTGCACAAGGTCTACACTACCTGCCTGTTAGTCCCTCATTAGCCATCTTGGTGATCAGATTGAAAAAATCGAGTGTATATAGGGTTTGGTACTATCCACAGTTGCAGGCATCCACGGGGAGTTGGGGGGGTTCTTGGGACATATGCCCAGTGGATAAAGGAGAATGTGTAAGTGCACCAATAGTTGTAAAAGCCACCAGGATATCATGGCTCTAGAAGCCCCCTCAGTGCCTACCAGCCTCCCCAGGCACCATCCAACACCAGAACCACAACCACAGCACTGGGGGGACAGAGCCCTCTGGGATTTCTGATTCATCTCTATTAGTTTTTAAGATCCAAGGAACACCTTTTAGGTTTCCTTGGTCTTGTTCCCGTCAACGTCAAGTCTGATCTCATAGATACCCAAATGGCTTCCTTTTCCTGGTTACTAGTGCTGAAATTTGGAGAAAACATGGTCTGATGCACTAGAAACATGACATGGTTCTTCAGATTCAGTAGCCTAAAATAACTCTTAAGGTAATGAGGATATGGCTCTCACACACATTCCACAGGCCAGAGGTTCTGAAGGTGTCCTCAGACCCAGGGTGTTGGAAACCAGGGTGGGGGCCCAGGAACTTGGTTTAACAGGCCCTCCAGGCAATTCTGGTGCACACTCCAGTTTGGGAGGTCCTGCCAGAGCTGTGCAGCACAGAACTTCAAACCTGTGACCTGAAACCCCAAGCCAGAAACACCTGTTGCCTCAAGCATAAGTGAACTTTAAAAAGAGAAGAGCTTCAGAGTCATGCACAAAGCTGATACTGTGTTGAAGCAGAGCACAGTCTGATTTTGCTACTTGGACTTTCTTACCTGGAGGGATATGAAGCCTGTATAATAGTTTAATCTTCTCATTCATTTCTCCATTATACATAATATCTGCAAAAAGTTTAAAAAGAGTGAGTTGATGCCAATGCTGAAAGTCCACTTGTCAGGACACAAACTCACTGTGGAGAGAACACTGGGGAAGGTCAATACCTGCCACCCCCAACTCTCCTGCCCCAGACACACACCATGGTAGCAATGAAAGTGTTAAAGACTGGGCTGGTGATTATGTGAGCTCCACGGAACTTTGTGAATGTTGTCTGGCCTCATACCTTCCAAAACATTTTAATTTTATGGACAAAAGTTAGGAACATGGCTTCCAACAAGCCACCACCACATCGTGGATGCCAAGGAAAGCAAGGTGAACAGCCTCGTATGTTGAGAGCGTGGGCCCCTCTCCCATCCCCCTTCAGAAAGTAGATCCTGAGAGGGGCCTGCAGAGTGATATTTCAAAATCATAAGTTCATGTCAGGCCACTCACAAAAGTGTTACACCATGTGCATCTGCCTGCTCCGAAGATCCACTTTGTGTTCTGTTCACAGACCCACACCCCAAAGCACCTCACTGCGAAATCCCACAGAGGCATACCGAGGCAGCTCACAAACGCTTTGAACTCGATGAGCTGGTCCATGTTGTCATCCAAGAGCCTGAACGTCCTTTCGGCGAGGATCTCCGTGTGGGCCCCGCAGGTCCAGGGTGAGACTAGCTGAAACAGGTGTGCAAACTGCCGGGCGTCTATGCGGTACTGCTCGGCATAGGGCCGGCTGGGGTCGTGGCGTGAGGCCATGGGCCTGGGCTGCTCCCAGTAACAGCTCATCATATGTTCTCTCTTCAAATAAGAGGGGGAAAGGGAGCTCTTACCACTTATTGAACAAGCCACGTTATTAACACAAACAAATACAATAATAAATTACTCACAATCTCACCACTCTAACTGGATACGTAAAAGTGTTCCCTTGTTACCCTGACATCCTTACCCACATGAACATGTAATTTTCACGTTGGTTTTTTTATTAAGGTTTTTTTTCTTTCTCATTGTGGTAAAATATACATAACGTAAAATGTACCACTGTAACTATTTTTAAATGTACAGTTCAGCTAACATAGTTTTCATTATAGAAGACACACAATTTTTATTCTGATATTTTCACTTAAAATCCTACTTTTTTGGCCGGGCGTGGTGGCTCACGCCTGTAATCCTATCACTTTGGGAGACTGAGGTGGGTGGATCGTCTGCGCTCAAGATTTCGTGACCAGCCTGGGCAACACAGTGAAACCCCGTCTCTACTAAAAAATACAAAACATTAGCTGGGTGTAGCGGTGTGCACCTGTGATCCCAGCTACTCAGGAGGCTGAGACAGGAGAATCGCTTGAACTCCGGAGGCGGAGGTTGCAGTGAGCCGAGATCGCGCCACTGCACTCCAACCTGGGCAACAGAGCGTTTTTTTTGTTTGTTTTCCTTTTTTCGAGACGGAGTCTCGCTCGGTCACCCAGGCTGGAGTGCAGTGGCGCGATCTCAGCTCACTGCAACCTCCGCCTCCAAGGTTCAAACCAGTCTCATGCCTCAGCCTCCCGAGTAGCTGGGATTACAGGTGCCCGCCACCACACCCAGCTAACTTTTTGTATTTTTAGTAGAGATGGGGTTTCACCGTGTCAGCCAGGCTGGTCTCGAACTCTTGACCTCGGGTGATCCACTCGCCTTGGCCTCCCAAAGTGCTGGGATTATAGGCATGAGCCACTGCGACTGGCCCAAAATCATATTATTTAAAAATCAAAAAGGACTAGCCAGATCTGTAGGATACAGAAGGAACTAATAACCCTGGCTACCTGTGGGGAGGGCCCCAGAGGCGGAAATGAGACTTTTTATTGCATATTTTTAATACTTTCTCAATTCTGAACCACATGAATACATTAACAATTTTTTTTAAGTTTTTTTTTTAAGGTGAGTTGAAGTCTTGGGAATAGACTGAAAACTAACAAAACCGGCCCCATCGCTGAGGACCAGGTGAGCCTCTTCAGAATGCATCATTTCCACCCATACTAAATGACTACGTCATCTCTTTGGACATCCCAATTCACAAAAGTCTGAAGTAGTTCCCAGTAACTGCAGGGTTCTTGACCATTTCAATGTCCTCTGTCCACAGGATGGGACAAAAACAAGGGCAGATGCTGTAGTCTGCAAGCTCATATCCTCAAAGAGACCAAAATGCCATTTATAATTTTACTGTCATATTCACTGCAGCCATGTTATTTAAATAGTCATTACAGAATCATGAAAATAACCACAAGAACTTTTAAGTGTGAAATAAAGGTCTCATAAATTTCTGTTCCTTAAAACCCAAGGCACACCATGAATTTCTATGTATATTCATGTAGACTGTCACATCAACATCCCATAAAATGCAGAAGAAAATGGTTGTAATGCATATGCCAAGGACAAATATTAGTTTACATAGAATGCCACAGGAAAACAAACCACTATAAAAATAGGCAAAGGACATGAACAGGTGATTCAAAAGAGTAGAGAACTAGCCAATAAACATGAACTGGCACTCAACCTCATTAATGAGAAAACAAGTTTAAATTAAAATGAAATGCAATTTTCCACTGGACTAGCAAAATTTTAAAAGATCCATGATATTAAATACTGGGTGTGGAGTGTGGGGAAATGAGTCCTCTTAGACACCATCAGTGGGACTGTAATTTTTTTTTTTTTTTTTTGAGACAGAGTCTCACTCTTGTTGCCCAGGCTGGAGTGCAGTGGCACGATCTTGGCTCACTGCAACCTCTGCCTCCCAGGTTCAAGCAATTCTCCTGCCTCAGCCTCCCAAGTAGCTGGGATTACAGGTGCATGCCACCACACCCGGCTAATTTTTGTATTTTTAGTAGAGACGGGATTTCACCATGTTGGTCAGGCTGGTCTCAAACTCTGGACCTCAAGTGATCCACCCGCACTGGCCTCCCACAGTGCTGGGATTACAGACATAAGCCACTGTGCCCGGCCAGAACTGTAATTTGAAAAAATTAAAAAAGCTTTAGCAGTATTGACTAAAGTTGAATATATACATCACCCATGACCCAACAGTTCCACCTCAAGGAACCCATTCTACAGAATCAGCAGCACTGGGGTCCAGGAAATGCACAGGTGCTCAGTGTCAAGCAGCAACAACCGGAAGCAACACAAATGTCACTCAAGAGATGAATAATTAAATATATCAGAGTTCGGCCCTACAAGGAAACTGCAATCACTAAAAAAGTATGAGAAAAGATCTATAGATTCTCATCTAGAACAAAGTTCATCATACGTGGTCAACTGAAACAAACAAACAAAAAAACCTGCAGGTATTATATATACCATAATCTCACTTCTATGTGGGAAAGAAAAGTAAGTGTGTGTGTATGTATTGTAGGCATGTGTGTATTTATAGATAGATACAAGAGGGAAAATTCCGGAAAGATACGCACATTGTTAACCGTAATTATCTGTACAGGGAGGGTAATACGGGCACGATAGGCCCTTTTTTTTTTTAATTTTTATTTATTTATTTTGAGACGGAGTTTCACTGTGTTGCCAGGGCTGGAGTGCAGTGGCTATGATCTTGGCTCATTGCAACCTCCATCTCCCAAGTTCAAACAATTCTCCCGCCTCAGCCACCCGCGTAGCTGGGATTACAGGAGTGCGTCACCACGCCCAGCTAATTTTTGTATTTTTAGTAGAGACAGGTTTTCATGATGTTGGCCAAGCTGGTCTTGAACTGCTGACCTCAAGTGATTCGGCCTCCCAAAGTGCTGGGATTACAGGCGTGAGCCACTGCACCCAGCTACTTTCCTTTCTTGCTTAGAAGCTTTGTTTTTCTTTTTTCAATGGTAAGAGAAAAAAATGGTTTTTTCTTTTTTTAATGGTAAGGTATAATTTTATTTAGCTTTGTGTCTTTCAATTAAACTTTGAAAATAAGTCTTACGCAGAACATGAAAGGAAGCAAAATAACACTGAAGAGACCAAATGCTCTCTAGAGCACAATAACCCAGCAACACTGGGTGAATTTCACTGCTCAGCAGTAGGAACGCGTTTGTGGAATACACAAGGCGCCGTTTCAGGCCCCGATGCCTCCAGGAGTAGCTTACGCACCAAGTCTGTATTTATACTGTTCACATCCTTCTTGCAGAGATAAAGTAATGAAGCTGTTCTCAATTTGACAGAAAAGGAGATATCACAGACCTGAATTTATGTGATTTAAAGAATGGCTTTAAACTAACAATAAAAATAAATTTCCTCAAGTACCAACCAACACTGTTGGTCCTTCATAGGAAGGATAAAAACAGGAAACAAACATGGTTGGCTTTGAAGGCCTTTTTTAATCTTTCCTATGAAACATGAACGATGTGGCTGGTACTTAACAAAATTTGTTTTTATTGTGAATTTAAAGCCATCCTTTAAATTACATAAATTCCGACATGCGATAGTTCCTATTCTCTCAACCTGAGAACAATTAGCCCTAAATAAATCAAAGTCTTTTTAAGGTAAAAAACACAAACCAAAACTCACATAATTTGTTTGCCTACTTTTATGTTCCTGGTATTCCCTGTTTTCCTTCCTTGAAAGCCAAAATGAGGCAGGGGTTGGGATACCAAGTAACCTTTGACTTCATAGTTTGCCTTCACACAACAAAGGAAACAATAAAACTTGCAAACATGATGTGTACGGGAGAAAGCGGCCTGCTAATTCTCACCATACATCCTGCTCATTAGGAATGAGGAGTGAGGAACCTACTAACTAACCCAACAACCCTGCAGTCACTGACTGCGGGGAAAGGCCTGCTCCATGGCTTCCAAAGCCCTGGACTGTGCTGACTATCATTTCAATCATGCTGGGAACTTGGGCTCAGGAGGGAAAGGGGCTTGGAGCCCCCACCAAGACGAGCTGGGGCAGCCACACTCCCTTCCCTGCCAGGCTTGCTTTCTGCAACTGCGCTTCCTCCCCGTCTCTGCCAGGGTAGCAGGAGTCCACAACGTGCCTGCCTCTGTTCCTAATTTCCATTTACTGTTTTGAGCAAGAAAACTCTAGTAATGTGCCTGAAGATGTTCTTTGCAGGATGATTCCAGGTAAATATCCAAATATTAAAAATCTCATTAACTATATTAAGTTTTAGCTATATGACAGATCACAGAGTTATTAAAAATGATTAAGACTATACGGCAACATGGAAGAATGTTAAGGAAAAATAGAATATGAACTTGAATGCATATCTGCCACACAAATAGGAAAATATTCATGCATGTACTGTGGTGTGGGATCACAAGTAATTAAAAAGTATTATCAGGTGATGATTTCAAAAAGGGTCACCGCAGGACCCAGAGCCCGCACTCACTAGAGCAGCGGTGAGCAGAGTAGATCACAGCACCGAAGCCCTCCCAGCAGAGTGCAGCAGCTTCAGCGCGAGGCCAGGCCTGCTGGGCTGCCCAAAGAGCACCCCAGCTCCCTCCTCCCATGTTCTAGGGTGGAGGGTGGGGAGAGAGGTTTCTGGGTAGAAGCAGGTAGGCAGGCTAAGACAGCTTCAAGGGGGGCAGCTCCAGCCTCTGCTCCACGGAGCCCTGCAGGCAGCTGCATGCTGTCCCCTGGGCAGGCTGGGCACCGCGGCTCAGGCCAGCTCAGGGCCTGGAACCCCTCATCTTCCCAGAGCTGCGTACCTTGAATAAGTCGTAGAGCTCCTCTAGCTCTTCAGGAAGAATTGAGACTTCCGGGATAACGACTCGAAGCTTGAGGAAAGAATAAACAGCAATGTCATGAAATCTAGGCCTGCGCCCCCAGGGGTCAGGGCAGGAGGGGACTCTTCCTCCTGAAGGGGACACAAGGAGCCCATGCACCAGCTTCTCTCCCACAAAGGCTCTTTTCTGACATAAAGATCACTTCCAGGTATCTTTCCCAGGTGTTTCATCCTTAGCCTCTTTCCAGTTCACACATCAGTGCCTAAGGACAAACCTACCGAGCTCTAATGGAAGCCAGGAAGCTAGCAGAGAAACAGCATGAGCAGGAGGAGCCTTCTGAGCGCCAGCTAATGCCCCTGCGGGCCCCCTGTGCTAGGCATCATAGACCCCAACCTCATTTAACTGCGCAGCAGGCACTGTTATCCCCATTTTACACGGGGGAAACAGGCTCCAGTGTTGAGTACACTCACCACCTGGCTCCAAAGCTCACATTGTTTCTACACTACTTCACCCTTAAGTTGTTAATGTAATCCAAAATATATATATACATTTTTCAAAGCTGGCATTCTTATGACCAAAAAGGACGCGCACTCCCAGGTTGGCTCCCCAATACCGTGATCACCGGGGGTGAGGCGTCTGCTACCCACCACGTTCTGCTTTGTGGTGTCCTCGTGGCCTTGGAGGACCCTGATCCTGTGCTTGTAACGTAGGTGCTCGATCTGCTCCACAGACTGGTCTCCAAATTTCTGCAGGGAAAAAAGGGACCACTTGCTCAGTCCCCTGCTCATCAAAAGTGTGGAAACAGGAAGTGGCCCAGGAACCTCCTTCCACATCCATCCCCCAGTCACAATTCCCGGGGGGTTAGGGGCTGCAACGGGGCATGGGGCGGGGGTTCCCGTTACCTCATAGGAATCCCGGATCAGGTCCGAAATATCAGTCACAGGGTAGGGCTCCTGGTCGTCGGAGAAAAAGGCATGGTGGCTGCCAACTGGGGGCCCTGGGCTGTCCTCATTCTTAATGTGATCTAGAAACCTGAACACACCGCCCCGTCAACACCCAAGTCCATCCTCATTCGGGTACCACAACACGGGCTGCCTTCACAGTGTCAGACATGCCAGGGCACTTCCAAACACCAACACCTGGGAGGAGGGCAAGGCTGCAGCTGCTCGGCTTATTTTAGAGAAGCGAGAGGCAGTCATGAAGCCCGGCTTGTGGATTGGGCTCCACAGGTGGCTTTCCAGGCCTGAAACTCTCCAGTGAAGTAAGCCTAACATTCTGCGCATACATGCAAGGTTAAGCTTCCATCATGCTCTGAAAGAGAAGCCCCTCTTTCAGTGTCATCTGACTTGCCCTCAGCTCCTAGAAAGCCCAGCTCTGGCACTCAACCTAGTGGGCCTTTTCCCTCACTGCTGCTCACTAGCCTTATGCAGAAAATGTCTGCAACCTCTAGCTGGCTGCCTGATGCCCATGATGTCTGGTGTCCCCCGAACCCTGTTCAAGGCCACTGTGAGTCCATCTAAATGCAAGACATTTAATCTTCTTAAAGAGAAGCATTTATGGCCCTGCTCTTCCTGGAGTTTCTCACTGTGGAAAGGAGTGAGGGACAATGGCACCCTTCACCCCATGCCTGGGACAGTGCCACATGGCGAACTGGCTTGGGAGGCCACAGAATGTCAAGAGGCTGAGTCGAACAGAAAACTTCCACAGGGGCCAGGCAGTGGCTCACACTTGTAATCCCAGCACTCTGGGAGGCCGAGGAGGGTGGATCACTTGAGGCCAGGAGTTCGAGACCAACCTAGCCAACATGGTGAAACCCTGTCTCTACTAAAAATACAAAAATTAGCCGAGCATGGTGGTGGGTTCCTGTAGTCCCAGCTACTCGGGAGACTGAGGCAGGAGAATCATTTGAAGCTGGGAGGCGGAGGTTGTAGTGAGCAGATTGTGGGGTGCCACTGCACTCCAGCCTGGGCAACAGAGTGAGACTCTGTCTCAATTAAAAAAAAAAAACTTCCCCACCGATAGCCCTGCTGGGCACGTGCTGCTGCCTCCTCCATCTCTGGTTGGCCACAGAGGTGCAGCCGGGGCCCACCTGCTGAGGATCATCAAGGCCTGGCCATCATCCTTGCTGCTGCACAGGTCCTCAGCATTGGCCTCAAGCACAGCCAGTCCCAGCTGGAAGATGGCTTTGATGCCATCGTAGAAGAAGCAGTCTACCACATTCACCGCACTCTCTAGAGGCATGATGCTGAGGAACAGGGTCAGGAACCACGAGAGAGAGACGGACGCCAGGGCTGAGAGGTCGTTCATGTGCTCTGCTAGCTCTGGGAGATGACCCTTGATGAGCTCCTCGAAGACAGACTGGTCAACTTGTGCCCCTGGAAAAGAAAGGCCACAGGGCTCTGGCTGGGGTAGGACTCACTCTCTAAGGTCAGTCTGAAATTAAAATCACTCTGAGGTAACCAGAACAAAGAGATGGAATTTGAGTCCAGAAAAGCGTCCATGCTTAGTTCATTGATTCTGACTTTTAGACCAAGGTAATTCAATGGGTAAAAGATAGCCTTTTAAAAAAAAATACTGCTTGATCAGCTGGAAAGTGGCATGGGGGAAATAAAAAAGGAACACTAGCCCCTACCTCACACCATACAGAAAAATATATCTGAAGTAGACCATAGACCTACATATAAAAGTTAATACTGTAAAATTTTTAGAAGAGATTTAAGAAAAATACAACATTTCTTATGACATAAAAAGTACTAACCATAGAAAAAATTGTAAACTGGACTTCATCAAAATTAAAACTGCCGTTCTCTAAAATACACCATTAATAAAATGAAAATGCAAGCTTTAAACTTGGAGAAAATATTTGCAATCCATATGCCTGACAGAGGTCTTATATTCAAAAGAAAGAACTCTTGCAACTTAGTAAGAAGGTAACAACCAACCTTTTTTAAAGAGGCTAAAGATTTAAACACTCAGAAGAGCCAATAAACAAATGGTCAGTAAGCAAAAAGACATCATTAATCATCAGAGAAATGCAAATTAAAACCACCATAATTATACCACTTCTTACCCACTAGATGCCTAAAATTAAAAAGATGAACATTACCAAGTTTTAGCAAGGATGTGGAGCAAGCTGAATTCTCCTACAATGCTGGTATGAGACAAATGAACACGTTACATCCACTCTGGAACACTGTGAGTTTCTTATTAAGTCATACATCTAACCTATGACCCCACAATTCTCCTAGGTAAATACCCAAGAAAAATGACAGTATATATTCATAAAAAGACTTATATGACTGCTCATTGCTACTTTATCATATTCCAAGACTGGAAACAACTCAAATGCGCATCAGCAGGTGACTGGACAAGCACACCAGTGAAATCCTACTCAGCAACAAAGAGGAGCAAGCTCTACAAATGCACCAACAATGTGGTTGCCTCTTACAGATGCTCTGCTGTGTGATGGAAGCCAGACACAAAAGACCCTGTCCTCCATGATTACATTTATACAAGGTTCAAGAGTAGGCCAAATTAACCCATGGTGATAGAACTCAGTACCAGGTGTTGCCTATGGCAGGAAGGGGGCAGAAGAGAACTTGCTGGGGTGATGCATGTGTTCCAATGGTCCCCTCCTGTCTTGGGGCAGTGTCCACACAGGCACGGGCACTCTCACAGAGGGTCTAGCTGGCACTGTTGCATATGAGCTGTCACATAGCAACAATCATCAACAGTGGCTTTGACAGCATGTCCCTCAATGACGCCGAGGTTTTAATTACTCCTTGCTACTCTGTTCCTTACACCACTTCCCACAACACAAAGTAAAAAGGGAAGCAAGCCAGCTGGCCACTCAGGCACACGAAGGAGCTGGTGTGCACGGCTGAAGGCTCAGGGAAGGGTACACCTGGGCCAGCAGGCACAGAGCCATCACTGCCTTCCCAGCTGACCACACCACCCACCTGCCCCTCCTTATTCCTAGAGGCCACCCTTCAGTCCTTAGGACACAGTCTTCAAGGGCACCTTCTTCCCGCCTTGCTCCTATATCCACTCGGTTGCTAAATTCTGTCTGAAGTTGGTTCTGTTCCCAGGGCTGCCACCCTAATTTTAGGCCAGCTCCATCTCTCATCTGAATTACTAAGAAGAGTTCTTAAGAGCATCACCAGCCCAGAACCATTTTTGTATTGTTTACTAGGAGGTTGCTGGACTACAGAGACAGCACACATTTAAATCTGAACCACATGAAAGTCAGGTACCCAGTGCAGGAGCGTTGCAAGGCCACAGGTTACCCAGAGTCCAGACAGCAGCCAACGAGCTTTCTTAAGATGTCCTTATGGAAGTGGAGGACTTTTCCAAGTCTGCCCTTTAACTGACCACATGGGCCTTGAGGGTCTCTAATTCCATCCCACCTACCTCCTCTCTCTAGGGCAACCGAGGGCCTCCTGTCTGAACAAGCTCCCTGAGCTACCGAGAGGCATCCTCCCAGGCCCCCACCCTCCCTTTCCAGGCCATGGCATCCATATAAAACCACCCTGGTTTTCACTTTCTGACTTGTTTCTTGGGCCTTGGATCTTTCTTCCCTTCTTGTAAGCTCAGCTATCCATCTAAAATTATGTGTTTGTTTTAATCCCGACTCTGTAGGTCTTTATAGCAGGAATGTGTTTGAGTTTCTTTATTCCACTACATTGTCAGAACTGTGCAGAGAATGTCCCGAGTTAGTTTTGCAAATTCAGGAGTCAAACTGTGTTTGCAAACAGACTAGCTGAGTGGCACTGAGAGATTTTATAAACAGGACTGATGAGAAACATCCTGCCCAGGCTCTGTCACTCTTCCCCAGATACACAGGAGGAGGAAGGGGGTCTGTTTACCGATCACTCGGTGGTTGAAGTAATCGGGCAGCATCCGCTCACACACAGCAACCAACAGCCAGAAGGCTTCCTCCTCCTTGGCGTACAGCAGCAGCACGGAGGTCAGGATGTTCATGGACTGCTCGGGGGTCAAGGAGGGCAGTTACTGGCCGGCCCATGTGATGCCACAGAGATGTTACAAGCATCCAAGCCCAAACAACCCACAAAAGCAAAGATTTCATAGGTGAGAGATCCAGCATACACCAACCACACTGACACTGTACAGTGGAATGACCGTGACAGCAACACAGTCCTCACAGGACACGCCCAGATGAGCGATCGGCCACCACTCAGCTCCGGTCCCCATCTAGCAATGTGGAATTTAGCTGTGGTGCAAGTCTTAAGGTTGGTTTAAATCCAGCTATTCGCTATTTGTTCAAGCAGACACACACATGCACACACGTGCACACACAAACTTAATTCGCTCACTGACTTTGCTTATTCACAGGAAACAAAGTTTGAAATCTTAAATTTTTAAATGTCAGGAGCTTCACTAATCCCGGCTTGTGCTGGGTTTGGCTGCTGCTTTAATGGACTAATTTTCCTTTTGTGCCTGCTGACCACACCCTCAGCTCGGGAAAGCTCAGCAGACATCTCACCTCCACTCATGTGTCCTAAAGGAAGGGGATTGGCCCTGATCATCATCTTCCTCCCCAAATAGCGCTGCCATTTTAAATAATTCCTGTAATTTCTGTAGAGGTCTAGAAATTCTATTAATGCCCTCCTACGTCTGAGCTCAAGAGGGGTGTTGAAGACTGAATCTGCCCTGCCACCAACAACCACTACACATGCACGTTTCTCTTTTCAGGCACTCGGTACATTTTTTTTTTTTTTGAGACAGAGTCTCGCTCTGTTGCCAGGCTGGAATGCAGTGGCATGATCTCGGCTCACCGCAACCTGCGACTCCCTGGTTCAAGTGATTCTCCTGCCTCAGCCTCCTGAGTAGCTGGGATTACAGGCACGCGCCACCATGCCCAGCTAATTTTTGTATTTTTAGTAGATGGGGTTTCACCATGTTGGCCAGGATGGTCTCGATCTCCTGACCTCATGATCCGCTGATTATAAGAAGATGAGTCCCTTTGGCCCTCATTTGATACTTTCTTTCCGGAAAGGGACCGAGTACAGCGCCTTCACACGACAACACTCAGGACCAGATGACTGGGAATGCAAATGAAACCCTGGGAAGGACAACATGAGACACCAACTAAAGACTCTCTGCGCCCCAGAGCACACCCCTTTCACCTGGCAGTATCCAATCTTGGGGTTCCGGTGGGCATAGGCCGTCAAGACTCTCCTCAAAGCAGCAATTCCCGTTTCGTTCTGGAAGGCGGGGTGCTCTGGCAGGGAGCGGTGCAGGTCTCGTTCTATCTCCTCGGTTACCAGGCAGCATTTCCCCAGGGACTCCTCCACCAGATTCCCGTAGTAACCAGGGTGTGAGGCAAGATCTGTCACCGCATCTGAGTTTTAAAAGCAATGTTTCAAGGGGGAATGATTACTAGGATAGTGTCATGATGAAGAAGACGCTGGTCCCATCAGGGGACCCCAGTGGGGTCTCGTTACTTACTGAGGGACAAAATATTGGCCAGGTGCGGTGGCTCACGCCTGTAATCCCAGCATTTGGGGAGGCCGAGGCGGGTGGATCACTTGAGGTCAGGAGTTCGAGACCAGCCTGGCCAAAATGGTGAAACCCTGTCTCTACTAAAAATACAAAAATTAGCCAGGCATGGTGGCGGGTGCCTGTAAACCTAGCTACTCAGGAGGCTGAGGCACAAGAATCCCTTGAGCCCAGGAGGCAGAGGTTGCAGTGAGCTGAGATCACACCACTGCACTCCAGCCTGGGCGACAGAGTAAGGACTTCATTTCTGCCATGTAGCCTAGTCAAAAAAACAGAAATAAAAGAAATAGTATGGCTTTTCTAAGAATAACCTTATAGAGCGAAGGGGAGAAAACTCATAATAGAAATAACTGTATTAATATGCTTTTAACACACTGTATTCCCTAGTAGCAGCAATGTGCAAGCATGCACATACACACACGCATATTTCATGCATTAATTCAACAAGAAATGACACCAAGCACTGATGCATGAGGCACATCAAGGGGGCGCAGCTATGACAAAGCGAAGGGGCCAGCAGCACGGCGCCCACATGCAACTCTGAAGTCAGGTCTGAGATGCACAAACTGCAGCAGAAGTGCCCAGCCCAGAAAACTCCTGTGCCAGCCACCCACAGCCAGAGCTACAGCCCAGGCCTCAGCGGGCGGGCAAGATGAAGGGATGAATGCGTCCCTTATGAAAAGTGTGTGCAAGTGTGTGCACATGTGTGCAGGCATGTGTGTGTGCACGTGTGTGTGCATATGCGTTAGAGAGACCTAGAGGAATGCAGACCTTGGGCAGTGACACGCCTCACCATCAGGTGGTGGGATTCTGAGGAAGGTCACTGTCTTTGCTCACTCCTCCATGCCTTTATTTTTCAACTATGAATTTATGTTGTCATTTTTATATACAAAAATACAGAAGACATTTTTCACTTTTAAAAGGAGGTGTTTCAACACTGCGCCTCTGGAAGTTAGCTGCAGAAGCCAGGAGGCAGGAAGGAGATGAGGGGCGCAGTGGTGCAGGCAGCATCAGTGACCACTGACCACACCCAACACAGTGAGTGTGCCAGGAAGCATGAGGGCTGTGTCTGGGCATCTCGGGCAGGAGGTTGGGGGCTGGGGGGGAGACAGGGAAGAGGAAAGTGAGGGACAAAGTTGGGGGATAGACAAGGAACCAGAAAGAGGCTGATGGTGAAGTAGGACAAGAGATGCTTCCAGTCCCAGGAAGAGTAACGGAGCAGGGCACAGGTACCCAGCCCAGCCTCCAGGCGCCTCCCTGCTGACAAAAGCGCCATGGGGTCATCTGGGGAAGGGACCCTCTCACCTGGCCTCCCACAGCACCCTGAGGAGCCCCAAAGGCACACTCCAATGGCAGGGCCTTCCCTTCCTACCCTCGGGCCCAAGCTCCTTTGCTCCAAGGAGCAAGTCGCTCACAGTTGATATGGAGGGACAGACAAATGCCTACCCAGTATGTCCCTGGGGAAGTTTGGTCCCAGGCTCAGCCCATCCATCATTAAATGTCCTGATGAGGGTTCCCAGGCGTTCCCCAATGGGTGCAGGGAGAGGCCCCAGGGCTCTAAAGCTAAAAGAGGCCATCCCTGAATGGGTCCAGCAGAAAAGAGGAAACGGAACAGAAAAGAAATCTGCACTTTTGCCTCTGGTGCCCGCCATGTGTCTTCACTGGAGGAGGGACCCATGGCAGCCACACTCTGAGGGATGTGTTTCAGCAGCCCAGCCAGTTGACAATGGATGAGGACTTTTTGTTTCATCTACTTCAGAGCTCACACACTATAGACACTTCACTTCCAGGGGGTTCTGAATAGAATTCTCAGCACTATGTAGAGCCTCGTGAAGGCATTTTTAAAAGAGTGGCCGTCACTGTGCCCAGACCTCGCATTTACCCAGTTGGAAGCCACAGCCCAGAGGCCCAGGCAGCCTGACCCTGGTCCCACAGCTGACACAACAGGGAGTGGAAGTCCTCAGCTGGGAAATCACAGGAATGACTCAAAGACAGAACCATTTCATCTGCACATAAACACACGCGCTGCTCGGGTCCAGGCTGTTCCTGTGTCCATGACAAAAAGAACAATTAGCTTCGAGACACCAAGAGCGCTTACCTGAGAAGAGAAGCCAGAGTCTCCCTCGCAAAGATTCAGGGATGCCCATGGCTACGAGCTTCCGAATCTTCTCTGTGCGAAACATACACACGGTTCTGCCGTATTCCACAAAGTGGTCATTCCACAGACTTATTTTTATCTGTTCTCTGGACTGGAAATGGGAATATTCTTAATGTACAAAGAAGTCTGTCCTCACCACCCCCCACCCACCGATGCACCACTGGTAATGGAGGAAGTACTGCCCCTGCTCTCCGAGGGGCCAACAGCAACGGGCAAGGACACCTGTATGCAAGCCGCAAATATTTCTGAACCTTTACCGGGGGCACAGAGGATGCAAAGATGAATAACACAGAGTAAGGCCCTGCAGGAGCTCAGAGCCCAGTGGGAGCATTTATACAAATAAAATACGATTTCCTTAGCAAGGCTGATAACAAGGATATGTGAATCCAAGTATTAAAGTAGCCCAAATCAGATGGGAGGGAGGGGTGGGTAAGGGGGACGCTGGGGGAAGCTTTCTCTGGATGTTGCATCTGCCAAAAAGACACTGGTCAGCTCAGAGGGCAAAGGGGAGTACAGGGGCATCACAATTTCCCCTGAGCTTCCTGACAGCCAGAGGGAAAACTGAAACCTGAAAAAAAATGCATTGTTCTTATTACCAGAAATGAGAAAGATACCATTTCTCTAGGCAACTGAAAATACTTGAAATTACCCCTAGGTGGCAGGAATGTTTAGTGCCTTTTAAACTAGGTATTTACATTTGCTTTTAATTATCTGTATTCTCCAGTAATGGCAGAAATAAATACATATACTTAACATTCTCATACATTTTGTCAACAAAAGTTAATTAAGGATCCGGGTGTAAAGCCTATGAGAAGGCTCAGTTTTGGATAAATAAAACCAACAATAGATTTTACAGGAGCCATTAAAGTGACCAAAAATAAGCTCGGGTTAACAGGTTCACGGCCACTGCCCAGTGCTCATGGTCCAACGCAGCACCCTGCCTGCCATGGCCCCATTTCAAAGCACAACTTCCAGTATCTTTACCAGACTATACGTGACATTTCCCTCAAGTTCTCCCTACAAAGAGGAAATCTGTAAGTAAATATAGCAAAAATATTTCCAGTTTAGTAAAACTAGAAGACTAGTGACCCCTTCTCCCAGAAGACAAAAAAAAAGGAAAAAGGAAAGCTATAACGAGGGGCACACAGACAGCACTGGCTGGAAGGAGAGGAAACCATTCTGTGCCTGGAGACCCCCAAGGGGCAGCGCGGCCAGCTCCGCAGGCCCCACAGCTGAGAGCTGCGCGAGGGTTACCGAAGGGTGGGTGGGAGAGCAGCCCCTCAGTCCTCTGACCACCTCAGTGGTCACTTTTCACCCATGAGAACAAGAGGGAGGAGGAGCGTTAGCTTCCCAAAGTCAGGTGCCACGTTCCATGGTGACTCAGACAGCTGGGCAACCCCCCCAAGCCCACGGCTCAGCTTTGTGGTCCAGCTTGGGCACCAGGTGTCACCCACCATTCGGGAGTCAGGGCTCTGGCTGCCTGACTGCTGGAAGGCGGTGACCAGGGCATCGGGGTGCATCAGCGGGCTCTTCTCTTTCTCACTCTCCTCACTATTTTGAGAAGACATCATTTCAAGATCCCCAAATCTGTGGTCACTGCACATGCTTGTTGAATGAAACACGAGTGAAGCCTGCACAGCAAGAGAGACAGAGAGACAGAGAGAGAGAGGAGAGGAGAAAATCATGGCTTTAGTCGAGGGGACAGTCTTTGTTTTGCCTTTGGATGCACAGGCATAGCAGACTTCAATGACTCAGGGGGAAGACAGACTGACGCCAGACCAGACAGGGCTCCTAGGAAGACACAGTCCCACTGCATGCTCCGGGTGAGGCTGTCCCAGTCCCCAGAACCTGGGTCCGTATCTGGGTCCATATGCAGTTCCTCATGGGCAGCCCCAGCCTCCTCTCAGCTTATGGACAGGAGGATGGCCACCCTGAGAAAGCAGCCCTGGGGCTGAGAGAGGCTGCACCTCCTTTTCTCCCCATCACTATTTTGGGTGAAAAGAGGTTGAGAAAGAGAAGAGACATGAAAAAAGGAGACCAGGCCCCAGCCACCCCGGGGCCACCTCTGCAGCTGCCCAACCTCAGGGCCGACAAAGCTCCTCTTTTAGCAGGTTACACGTGCCTCCAATCAGGCCATCCTCAAACCTCAGGAGCAGGGATAGCAACCCTTCTCACCTGTGAGGGGTGACCCCGTCACCCCCTCCAAGCTGTGGGGCAATTCCCCACACCCTCTCAGCACAGCCGGCACATCAGAAATGACAGCAGACCACACACAGGCCCCACATGGCTCTCCTCATGTGTACTCCCCTTTGGAGACCACGGCCTGAGACATGAAGAAGGGGATCATCAGGGTCTGGAGGGACCATACCATGTCATCATCTGCAGAGGTGTCGTAGTGCACGGGGTGGTTGGCGTGGACCTGCTTCAACCTCGCAAGCAGCGCCTCCACCAGGCTGTCTCGGTCCCGGAGCTCAATGAACTGGAAGGCCACCTTGCTTCTGATACTGACAATGATGGGATGCGGCAGCAGGCTCGTGTCCTCCATCTTCTCGATGCTCACCACCTGCGCGAGAGGCAACATGCAGGGACAGAAGGGCGGGAGGAAGGTAGGCATGTTATTACATATGCAGAAGATGTCCCGAAACAGAGGGCAAGGCACAATCACTGCAGAAAGGAGATGATGCAACGGCGAGAAAGTGGCACTGCTCACCACCACCACAAGGGGAGGCTGTGCAAGGCTGCATCAAGGGGCGACTGGATAGCAAAGTGTGGTCTATCCATACATTGGCGTATGACCCAGCCTTGAAGAGGAGGGGAATTTGGACAGAGGCTCCGGCATGGATGAGCTCCGAGGGCATTATGCTAAGTGAACAAGGCCAGTCACAAATATTGCATGAATCCACTCATATGAGGTACCTGGAGGAGTGAAATTCATAGATACAGGAAGTAGAAGGATGGTTGCTAGGGGCTGGGGGAAGGGGAAGAGGGAAGTTGATTTATGGGGACCGTGTTTCCATTGTCAGTGATGAAAGAGTTCTGGAGATGGATGGTGCTGATGGTTGCACAGCAATGTGAATGTACTTAATGCTACTGAGCCACACACTTAAAATGGTTAAAATGTCATTTCTGGTTAGGTACACATTACCAAAAAAAATTTTTAAAGCATGTAAGTTGGCTCCTAGATTTCTTGCTCCACTAATAAGTAAAAATATTTGTAAAATGAAGACATCTACTACAGAATAATAACATGGAGTTAGGAGACCACAAGGAGTAATCTCAGCATTGTCAGAGGCCAAGTGGGAGGATCGATTGAGCCCAGGAGTTCGAGACCAGCCTGGGCAACACAGTGAAACCCTCCTCTCTAAAAAGAAGAAAAAAATAAGAGTTTTGAGTTTTTCCAAAGAAGAATGCTCAGTACGTTTGTTATCAGAAAGAAGAATCTGGAGGTCCTGACATGTACACAGAGTTGTGGGCACCATCTCACCAGAATTGCTGCCCTGAAGCCAAAGGACTGAGCTGCTCAGATCTGGAAGTAATCCGAGCCCCCATTTCCAAGAAGAGAATTGCAGAATTTTATAGGAAGAAGGGACCTGATCCCTGTCAAAGGAAGCATTTTAAAATTTTTAACTGAAGTTCCAGGAGCATACAAAAGCCAGGCAATTTACCATTTATTTTTAAAAGGTGATGCTTTTTGTAGGTTGCTTTTTTTTTCCTTTCTTTTTTTTGGTGAGTGAAAGGGGAGGATTCATTCCTAGGAGCTGCTGGAAAAATCTTTCATTGCTAGGTATGTAGTTTTTAATAACAGCTTTATCAATAATGTGGAGGTTAGAGTCCCCTGTTTTCAGCAGTCACTTGTTGGCAAATTTCAGGATGCCATAGCAACAGCAGGAAAAGCAATGGCCGAATGGGTAATGGTCCAATTCAGGCCATGCCTCCCTCAAGAAGCCCAGCCTTGGAGTCATCCATCTCTAGATGGCAAAACCTGCCGTCTGAACTTCCCCTCCCACACTCCATCTCACAGCCAGCAACCTTGTGTTCAAACAACAAAAGGCTGCTGCGGGAAGCAGACAGTAGGGCCAGTCTACCTCTCTGAGTGGCAGGATGATCTTACAGCAGCCATCTTCTCTGCTGGCAAAGCAGATGTAGCTGTCAGAGGCGAACATCCGCCCCGCGGTGTGACAGCGACTGAACGGCGTCCAGAGCGAACAGTCCACAACTGCGTGCAGCTTCTCCTTCCTCGGCAACCTGAAGAAAGCCCGGAAGAACTCATTCTGTGCTCTGGCTTCCAGGTCCCTGGGGAAGGACAGGGAGAGAAGAAGAAGAGATAGGAAAGGTGAATGGACAGCCAAGATTACAAAGGAAAATACTTTTCCTTTTTTGTTTCATTTTATTTTTGAGACAGAGTCTCACTCTGTCACCCAGGATGGAGTGCAGTGGTGCGAGCTCAGCTCACTGCAACCTCCACCTCCCAGGTTCAAGTGACTGTCCTGCCTCAGCCTCCCAAGTAGCTGGGATTACAGGGACGCGCCACCGCGCCCGGCTAATTTTTGTATTTATATTAGAGATGGGGTTTTGTCTCAAACTCCTGACCTCAGGTGATCCACCCACCTCGGCCTCCCAAAATGCTGGGATTACAGGCGTGAGCCACCGCGCCCAGCCAAGAAAATACTTTTAAAGCCACTGGCACAATTTGTATTTAAGTGAGTACAAAAAGGCACCATGCATGTCCTGTGCTGGTGCACGTGGGCATCCCACGTTCTAACTGCATGGCCAACCTTCAGAACAAGGACACAGAGCAGACGCACTGCCTCTGCACAGAAGTAATTTAATAAACTCACAGGCCAAATAAGCATTCCTTCCTGGTTTGAGTAACACTGAGAATTACCAGAAAAACAATTGCTTAAGAATCCAAGTTTCAAAAAGTTTGATAACAAGTGGTGAGGAGGATGTGGGGAAACTGGAACCCTACCACACTGCTGATGGGAATTAACATGGTGTGGTCATGTTGGTAAACAGTCTGGAAGCTCCACAAAAGGCTAAAAACAGACTTAACACTTGACCAAGAAATTCCACTCCTAGGTAGATATACCCAAGAGAATTGAAAACGTGTGTCTTGCACACCAATGTTCTTAGCAGCATTATTTATGATAACCTAAAGGCAGAAATAACCCAAGTGTCCATTAACTGATAAGTGGATAAACAAAATGTAGTGTATCCATACAATCAAATATTGTTCAGCCATAAAAAAGGAATGAAGTACTGATGAGTGCCACAACAGAGATGAACCTTGAAAATATTATACTGAGTGAAGTAAACCAGACACAAAAAGACGACATACTGACTGATTCCATTAATATGAAATATCCAGAATAAGCAAATCTCTAGAGACAGAAAATAGATTACTGATTGCTCGGGGCTTGGGGGAAGAGAGAGAAATGGGAAGTGACTGCTCATGGGTACATGGTTTCTTTTTCTTTTTGGGGTGATGAAATGTTCTAAAATTGATCGTGGTGATGGTTGCACAACTCTGTGAATATGGTAAAAACCACTGAATGGTACACTTTTAAAGGATGTATAATAATTACATGGTATGTAAATTAAATCTCAAAAAAAAAATTAAAAAATTTAATGCGGCCAGGCACGGTGGCTCATGCCTGTAATCTCAGCACTTTGGGAGGCCGTGCAGGTGGATCACTTGAGCTCAGGAGTTTGAGACCAGCCTGGACAACATGGCAAAACCCCATCTCTACAAAAAAATACAAACATCAGCTGGGTGTGTTGGTTCACACCTGTAGTCCCAGCTACTCCACCGGCTGAGATAAAAGGATCACTTGAGCCCAGGAGATAGAGGTTGCAGTGAGTCGAGATCGTGCCACTGCACTCTAGCCTGGGCGACACAGTGAGACCCTGACTCAAAAAAAAAAAAGTTGAGATGCATATCTGACACACAGTAAGTAATCAATAAACATTAGTTATTATTATTATCTTTTTAAAAATATATATTTTAAGAATCCAGGTCAGGTGCAGTGGCTCATGCATCACATCAGTAATGACAAGAGAGAATGTTGATGAGGAGGAAAGAAGGATCCTAACCCCCAGGCAACCCTACATATCCTGATTTTTGGCTCTAAAACCAGTAAAGAAAGCAGCCAAATCACAGTGTTTGAAAATATTGATCAATTTATGTCATATTCCAAAATTCTAGTAAGGGGGAAATTCCAACATACAGAGGGAAAGATTTTTCTCTTGCACTTTATAAAGTTCCTTATAAATATAAGGATGAAATTAGCACTTGCTTAAAGTCAGGAATATGAATTCTTGGCTTGCTTATGTACACTGTAACCCTGAATGAGACTCTCTGTATCTCATTTTGATTGCTACAAAATGGGAATAATGTCTGAATGCTCTGCTTCAAGGGATCCCTGTGAATCTAAAATGATCCCCACAATATGGTAAAACAGAAATTAGGCATAGTACCTACAGTATGATCCCTTTACATAAATTCCTTAAAATTTCCAGACAGAGATGTGTACAAGGGCTTTATCTTAAGTGTTAATAGTGATTGTCTTTGCATAGTGGGACTTCCACTTTCCAATTTTATTTTGCTTACATTTTCTACATGACTACATATTAGCTTTAAAAAAAAAAAAAAAACCTTAGCTATTTTCTTTAGGGAAAAGTACAACTTTTTGAAATGTTACATAAATGCCATAAATGCAAGATAGTAAATTCTCAACTCTGGAATCGGCTGCACACAGCTCAAGTGAGCTTTTCAGGCACGATCTGGTTGTGAGGCCCCGGAGATAAGACCTCACCTCAACCATGCCAGGCTGGGCTCCCAGACACACGCCTTTTCTGCAGCCCCTTCTGGTCTCATGTCCACCATCACACAACTGACTTACAAGCAGCAGCCATCATACAGAGATGGCACAATCCGTGGAATTTACTATCAAGCCCTCAAAAAGAGAAAACACAGAGAAAGTCCTCTGGACACATACAGAAATTAAATTCTACAGATCACAATGGGTCCAGTTCCTGGGGGCCAAAGCTGCAGTTCCTTAAATGCCTGATACAACGTGGACTACTGTTTCCATGGGCACCTGAGCTGCCTCCAGAGAGGAGCTGGGAGAACACAGGAAAAGCACCATAAACGCTCTACCAGTTCATACACCGCAAGAATGGAAGGCAAGGCCCCTCAAGAGGACCCCAAGTTCCCCAAGCTGACTATGTCTGGTGCATTTAAATTGGAAAACTTCCATCCTTGTCCGCAGAGCGTGCTGGCTATGTTAGCTTTGACGAAAGTAAAATCAACCCTTACTCCCTGCACGTATCTCACAAACGTGGTTCTAGTCGCCAGTGAGTTCACCTGTCATGTCAGCCTTCCTTCCTAGCTGGGCATCTCTTTCCCCTTAGGACATGGCTGAAGCCAAAGTGAATACATGGTGAGTATTCAAATCACAGAAGCTTGCACTGAGCCACCAGAAGGGTGGGAGTACTTGTATTTACATTTATTTTGCACCGAATCCCTCAAATTAAGAATAAGGTGTTCCAGGCTGAGCGTGGTGGCTCACACCTGTAATCCCAGCACTTTGGGAGGCCGAGCTGGGCAGATCACGAGGCCAGGAGTTTGAGACCAGCCTGGCCAACATGGTGAAACCCCGCCTCTACTAAAAATACAAAAATTAACTGGGCATGGTGACGGGTGCCTGTAAACCCAGCTGCTCAGGAGGCTGCGGCAGGAGAATCGCTTGAACCCGGCAGGCAGAGGTTGCAGTGAGCTGAGATCGCGCCATTGCACTCCAGCCTGGGCAACAAGAGCAAAAGTCTGTCTCAAAAAAAAAAAAAAGAATAAGGTGTTCCCGTATCTGAGGCAACTAAACCATTTTGTTCTACCCAGTGCACCTGCTGCCTGAGTTCAATCGGCTTCTCTCTCAGTGGCTTCAGAGCAGCCTGGGCAAGCTGCACACAGTCTCCATTCCCCTTTCAGGTCTGTCCTCGCTTTCCCTGTAGACATCTGTCTTTTGCACATTTGGGTAGCCAGAGACCAGAAACCTCAAGTTATAAACAAATAAGCAACAGGGGGGACTTTCCTAAGATCTGAGTTAGTTTCCTTCCTCCCTACTAGAAAGTTGTCTTCCAATTTCACCATTCATTAAATATGTATTATATACAAGATAGTTAAATTTCCAGCATAACTGAGATGAAGATATCGTGACTTTGAAAAGATGAGAAATCCTCGAGAAATCAGCTCTTTATGAAGTTTATGACCATCCTATCCTTTAGGTCTGTTTCAAAGCAGATGTTAGTTTTGATGCTAAATATATCAACTCCTTTTACTGAACACCATCAACAACAAAGCCACTGCTCACAGCCCGCTTCTCAGACTTTCCAGTACTTCCTAAGTGCCTTCACTTTTCCTCCGTAGAGAAGAACAGACATTGGTGATGACCTGACATTCAGAACGTGGCCACACAAGCCTGTAGGTCACCGCAGAAGCACCCCTATGAGGATGGAGACCATCCCAGCTACCCCAGCTACACCTACCCTCCAGTGCTGCACACACAGGCCAAAGCAATCACTCTAAGAGAGAGCTACAGCTAAGACTAGTGGGAGAAAGCGCCACCAATCACCTTTTTGTTTTTGTTTTTGAGACACAGTTGCACTCTGTTGCCCAGGCTGGAGTGCTGTGGTGCAATCTCGGCTCACTGAAAGCTCCGCATCCTGGGTTCATGGGATTCTCTTGTCTCAGCCTCCTGAGTAGCTGGGATTACAGGTGCCCACCACCATGCCCAGCTAATTTTTGTATTTTTAGTAGAGATGGGGTTTCGCCATGTTGGCCAGGCTGGTCTCAAACTCCTGACCTCATGATCCGCCCACCTCGGCCTCCCAAAGTGCTGGGATTACCACGCCCAGCCCAACCACCCTATCTTAACACATGCCATTGATGAGACTGTAAGTAAGGAGGAAATAAATGTGAGTCAACCCGACTCTGGAACAACAAACATCAGATTTGTTGCTGAAGCTGAAATTAATATGTGCAATAATGCATGACAACTATGCAGAAGATTCTAGAAAAGTTACACATTCTTAAAAAAATTCAGCTTAATCCCAAGAGGACCCAAGAAGGTATGTATTTCTTTTATTTCTCTGCAAATCCAGAGTTATATTTGTCTCTCCTACTTTCGGTAAAGATGTATCAAAACAGGTTTCCCTTTCTCTCTCTCTCTCCCCATCCACCCACTAGAATGCTTTGGGAAGAACCTTGTCTGAGCTACACGCCAACTCTCGCTCCCTCTGGTCATTCAGCCCGCATCCAAGAGCCTACTGTGTGTCGGCAGGCTTAACGTTGCTTCCAGGCTTAATGCGTCCCCAAACTCAGGCTGCATGACAGGCCAGGGCAGCTTGGCTCTCCCATGCTCAGCATGCAGGGACTTCCCATGTGTGCACTAGACAGAAAGCCTGGAGCCATGGCTCCTGCCCTCTTGGATAAGGGAGGGCAAACGCAGTCCTCTGCGGTGAGTTTGCCTCATAAAGGAGCACACAAGGATTTCCAGTGGCTCTACGTGATGTGCCCCCCTCCGAGAGACCCATGGCCAGGAGGTGGCTCCCGCCTGTCATCCCAGTGCTTTGGGAGGCCGAGGCGAGAGGATCACTTGAGACCAGGAGTTCAAGACAAGCCTGGCCAACATGGCAAAACCCCATCTCTACTAAAAATACAAAAATTAGCCAGCAGGGTGGTGCACACCTATAATCCCAGCTACACAGGAGGCTGAGGCAGGAGAATCACTTGAACCCAGGATGTGGAGACTACAGTGAGCTGAGATCACGCCACCGCACTCCAGTCTAGGCAACAGAGCAACATTCTGCCTCTAATTAATTAATTAACTAAATCAAATCAAATCAGGGAAATAGCAAGCTTTCTGAATCTAAAAACAAGGCCAGATCCACGTGCTTTTCCTCAAAGCCCAAGTCTGTATATAAAATATTTCATTTCTCAAATGTGTGTTTACTCAGAATACCTTTCTTCTGTGACCCCCCCGAGGAGTCCTAAGGAAATGTGGATGAAGCTGCCATGCAGCTGCTAAGTAAGACACACTGCAGCCCACGGCCACTAGGCTCACCTGGCTGTCCCGCGCCAGCACAGGCGGTCGGCACGAAGGGCCCCTCATTCCTTTGGAAATCCGTCTGCACTGAGCACCTAAGAGACCAGGACCCTGACAACACAGGGCATCCGTAAGGCTCTCTGACACTCAGAAAAAGGCTCATCCCTCCATCCTCTTCCTCCTGTCCTGTCCTAGAGAGAACCACCTAAGCCAACCTGCTGACAATCACCGAGCAGCTTGGGGACTGGGGTTGTGGAGGGTGAGACATGGGCCTTCTCTTGCCAGGTGGGGCCTGTCAGGCTGCAGGAGCCCCTGGGAGATGTCTTAAGTGGGCCAAGAGGACTCTGAGGCAGAGGAGGACTCGAGCGAGAATTAGAGGGATGAAAAGTCAAATAAATTACACAAAAGCGGTCCTAGTGGGAGCCGAGAAAGAAGAGCAGGAAAAGGGAGAGTGGGGGGAGGGGAGGAAAGGGGAAGGCCAAAGAGGGTCTGCAAAGCCAGCCAGACCCGAGAGTTCAGAATCTGCCAGGCCATGAGGGACCAGGTTTCCCTGCTGAGGACACCTGCCTCTGGGCAGCCGCTATTCATCTTTATAAACCGGCAGAAAGAGCCTGCCTCGTGGGAAACAGAGTTTCCATTTACTGCACCGCTTTAATTCAGCTCTCCTCCAGCATCTTCAGCCAGTCAAAACAGATTGTAATTTGATTTAATGAAGCCCATCACTCTCCAACTACCCTCCCCCAAAAAAATAGCCGAATACACTTTTTTTCACCCCACCATTCCCAACTTTGGGATATATCTTTTCTGTTTTGAGATTTCAGGATGGTCTTTTTTCCTTTCCGCTTCCCTCCCTCTGTTCCCTCTGTGGGCAGCTCCTCAGTCACTCTGCCCTCTTGGACTCTGTGGCTATGATGCAGGGATCCCTGGCCCAGGGCCTCCCCTGCGCCCTGTGAGGGCTGAGCCAGGTGACTCCCACGCCTGGCAACTCCAACCAGCCCAATCAACCGAGGGTGACAATGCACCCCCTACCCTCCCTGCTCCCAGGGGAGCTACGAGCGGCTTCGCACTGTGGCCATAAGTCCTGCTGGAGTGGCCACACATGGCAATCATGACTAATTGGCAATCTGAGGCTCACCCGGCTCGTGACCCCAAGGGCACCTTTCTGCAGCCATTATCTGGGAAGGGAAGGGAAAAGGGACCAACCAAAGAGAGCCAGGGAGCGAGCATGAAGAGACTGTTTTCCTCAGCTTTCAAACCTGGGCTCTCCTGGCAAGGCTTCAAGAAGACTGAGTCATTACCTGTTTATACCCACAGGCCCACGTCTCCAAGACAAATGCTACAAATGAGAACTGGCCAGGAATTGGGAGGCAAGGTACATGCCTTTCACTTTCTGAGAAAGCTGCTGAACCTGCAGTCAACAGCTTGGCCCAGAGGCCTGCAGCCCCATCACAGGGCCAGCCCCACGCACCTGCAGGCACCCTGGCAGCTCAGCCCTGGCCAACACCAGGCCCTTTTACGCCTTTCCTCTCCCCTCTTCTTTCTGATAATTCCCAGGGTAGAAGACAGAGGGGGAATGTCTTGTAGAATCTCCTTGAATTCTGGAATGTAAATGAAGGCTGCCAACTGATGGCTTTTCTCCAAAACCAGTTCTCTTACCACAAGGGATTTGGTGCTACAGACCTTCAATGTATTCTTTCCTCCCTTCCACCCAAAACCAAAAAACACCACATCTGGAAGTGAAGCTGTGCCGGGATATCAGTAGATTTGTGAGGAATCACCGGAAATCCCAGCGCTGTGGGGCTGGCCAGAACAGCTGCTAGCAGGCCTCCGACTCCTGCAACTACACGGTTGCACTCACACGCCCATGCGCCCCACACACACAGGGAGAGGGGGAGAAGCTTCAAATGGTGCGCCTGTGAGCCCTCTAGCAACTCACACAAGCCAGGCTTGTTGCTTCGGGGCTTCCTGCGACTTTCCCATTTTTAAGATATCTTTGTAAGCTGCACTAAAAGGACTCAGATACCAACTACTGTAGAGGCATTTGAAGAAATACAGGAGGGCATGGCACCCACTGTACTGGACTGTCTTGCTTTTAAAACAGGTGCTCCTAAGATGGAGGCTGAGAGACCATGATGGGGAGCCTGGGGCTGAGAGGTGCAGGTCCAAATCCCAAAGGACACTGCCCCAAGCGTGTCCTTTCACAGGGGGCAACGAGCACCCCCTCACCCTCCATCTCAGATTATCAGAGGTGGCACAAGACCATGCGAAATTCCTTGGAATCTTAACCAAAAAAATCAAGAGCATTTGTGTTTGATTTCACCTAACTCATGACTACACATGATCCATTTTAAAACAAATGGACACAGTAGGAAGGGGCTTTGAATTCTTTCTGAACACATCAAAACCTCAGCATGCTGCCGTTCACAGGCCATGAATGAAGGGACACTCTCTCCCCCACACATTGAGAAAAGACAGAGGACAGTGCACGGATTTCAAGAATAATAAGTCTTTTTTTAAAAAAAAAAAAAACCACTATATTATTACTGAACACTAACTTTAGAGCTTTGAAGGAACTTGGCATGTCATCCAGCCCAAGTATGGCAGACTAAATCTCAGAAAAATCACATTTGAATATCAGTATTTGTCTTTTCACAACTTATTTCACTCAACATAATGTCCTCAAGGTTCATCCATGTGGTAGCGTGGGTCAGAATTTCCTTCCTTTTCAAGGCTGAGTAATATTCCATTGTGCAGCTCACATTTTGCTGATGACTTCATCTCTTGCTGGACACTCAGATTGCTTCTACCTTTTGGTGACTATGAATAATGCTGCTGCAAACACGGGCATACAAATAGCTCCGAGCCCCTGCTTTCAATTCTTTAGTGTATATACCCAGAAATGGAATTGCTGGACACTAGGATAATTCTGCTTTTAATTACTTTTGCACCAAGATAATAAAAAATAACTAGTGGTTCTTTAAAAATTAAAAATAAAAACTTTGGATAATAAAGTTGAACTTCCTTAAAGCAACAAACAATTCAAACAACTATCTCACAAGTCTCTAGGATTAGTATCAATTTGTGGCAAACAAACCACGTAGCATACTGACTTACACTGTTAGTGAGGCATATTTCTGATGACAAAGTGGTACCAAAAATAGGTCCAGCTGTCCTGAAAATGTTTTCTACAAACTAATTTCCTGTGAAAAGACAAAATGTCAGCCAGGCACAGTGGCTCACATCTGTAATCCCAGCACTTTGGGAGGCTGAGGCGGGTGGAACATGCGGTCAGGAGTTCAAGACCAGCCTGGCCAACATGGTTGAAACCCCGTCTCTACTAAAAATACAAAAATTAGCTGGGCGTGGTGGTGGGCACCTGTAGTCCCAGCTACTCGGGAGGCTGAGGCAGGAGAATCGTTTGAACCTGAGAGGCAGAGGTTGCAGTGAGCCGAGATAGCACCATTGTACTCCAGCCTGGGGGACAGAGAGATTCTCCATCTCAAAAAACAATAAAAAAAGAAAAAGAAAAGACAAAATGTCTTAATGTTCACTAGCAAAGCACAGTGCTCCACAGATTTCTATTATGCAGCTGCCCATGCTACATTTCTTTTTTTTTTTTGAGACGGAGTCTTGTTCTGTCGCCCAGGCTGGAGTGCAGTGACGGCATCTCAGCTCACTGCAAGCTCCGCCTCCCGGGTTCACGCCATTCTCCTGCCTCAGCCTCCTGAGTAGCTGGGACTGCAGGTGCCCGCCACCACACCCAGCCAATTTTTTTGTATTTTTAGTAGAGACGGGGTTTCACCATGTTAGGCAGGATGGTCTTGATCTCCTGACCTCGTGATCCACCCGCCTCAGCCTCCCAAAGTGCTGGGATTACAGGCGTGAGCCACCGCACCCGGCCCTACCCTTACTACATTTCTAAAAGCATTCTTTATGAAAATCAATTTTGAAATAATATCTGAAAACTTGAAGTCCACTGCATAAATGAAATGAGTAATCATCATTTCTGTCATATCTCTGTCGAGATTAACGACATACGAAAATCTGGATTATGCCACAGGGAAATTTAAATCTAACATAACCAAGGCTAACAAAAGCACTTGTACATAAGGGATGGGCACAGCTTATGGGTCCCCCGTGCGGGTGGGAGACACTCTAGAACAGTCGCTCTCACCTCTTGGTGATCTGGCTCGGCTCCTGCAGATCGGGGTCGAGGTCAAAGACCTCATTATCCAGCAGCCTTCGCAGCGTCACGTCGGCCAGCTGCTCCATGACCTTAAACACCTCATCCAGGTTCAGGAACATGGAGAAGTCACGCTCCTTATTCTGCGTGGTGATTCGGATGGTATCCGTCAGAAAGACATTGGACGTTCTTTCTAATTTCTGGATATCAACCCACGGAACTACAAGTTTAACTGTAAGAGAAAAGGGTGAAATACATATTATGCCATGAAATTTGAGCCAAACTTGAGTGTGTCAGCAAGCAACTATCCAAAGCTCTCCTTAGGCCAATGTGTAAATGCCTTTTTAAAAAATCTCTTAAGTTCAGGGATACAGGGATACACGTGCAGGTTTGCAATATAGGTAAACTCATGTCATGCGGGTTTGCTGTACAGATTATTTCATCACCCAGGTGTTAAGCCTGGTACCCATTAGTAATTTTTTCTGATCTTCTCCCTCCTCCCACCCTCCACCCTCAAATGGGTGCCTATGTCAGTTCTTCCCCTGTATGTGTCCATGGGTTCTCATCATTTAGCTCCCACTTCTAAGTGGAAACATGCAGTATTTGGTTTTCTTGCGTGTTAATTTGCAAAGCATAATGGCCTCCAGCTCCATCCATGTTCCTGCAAAGGACATGAGCTCATTCTTTTTTATGGCTGCATAGTATTCCATGGTGTACATGTGCCACATTTTCTTTATCCAGTCTACCAATGATGGGCATTTAGGTTGATTCCATGTCTTTGCTATTGTGAATAGTGCTGCAATGAACATACGCACGTATGTGTCTTTATGGTAGACGATTTATATTCCTTTGGATATACACCTAGTAATGGTATCGCTGAATTGAATGGTAGTTCTACTTTTAGTTCTTTGAAGAATTGCCACACTGTTTTCCACAATGATTGAGCTAATTTACACCAGCAATACCATTCTGGACATGGGAACAGGCAAAGATTTTATGATGAAGATGCCAAAAAGCAATTGCAACAGAAGCAAAAACTGACAAATGGGATCTAATTAAGTGAAAGAGCTTCTGCACAGCGAAAGGAACTATCAACAGAGTAAACAGAAGCCTACAGAATAGGGGAAGTTTTTTGCAAACTAGATATCTCACAAAGGTCTAATATCCAGCATCTATAAGGAACTTAAACACATTTACAAGAGAAAAACAAACCACCCTGTTAAAAAGTGGCCAAAGGACACGAACAGACACTTTTCAAAAGAAGACATACATGCGGCCAACAAGCATATGGAAAAAAAAAGCTCAACATCACTGATCATTAGAGAAATGCAAATTAAACCCATAATGAGATGCTACCTCATACCAGTCAGAATGGCTATTACTAAAAAGTCAAAAAATAACAGATGCTGGCGAGGTTGTGGAGAAAAGGAAACATTTATATGCTGCTGGTATAAATACCTTTAAACCAGAGCAGGAAAGATAGAGCACAGACCACTTGCCAGCTGTTGGTCAAAACCCAACTCATGTTCTAATGGTTTTCTTAAAGATCTCAGTAAAACTTCCCAAGCTGCTGGCTACTGCATGTTGCAAAGGAACACTATTCTGAAATACCAAGTTAACAACATATACCTTTCTCAAGAATATTTAAACTTCAACAGTTATGCAAAAGTTTCTGAATCTACATAAATTTTGGTTTCAAAAACAGCATTCACGGTGTAAGCTATGGGAAAAAGAGGTGTGTAAATGAGGATCATTCATGATCTCGTTCAGAGAAATGGACTTAACATTTAGCCTGTGTCAATAACAGTTGTTAGAGTCTTAGAAGACAGAGTATAAGCAGTTTTTATGAAACTTTTAAAAAGTAACACAGTACAAACAGTACATTTTAGAAACACCTGGTCTAGTCTCAGAAAGGTTTCTAACAGCAGTAGCCAGGGCTGGCAATACAGAGCCAGCAAGGAGAACAGAAAGTCTAAACATCTGACGGCTTGCTGTCATCAGAGAGGCATGCAGAACACCTGAAAATCAGAAATGTCACTACATATTAGGAATCATTTATTTTTCCTAAATCTTTTTTTTTTTTTTTTTTTTTTTTGAGGCGGAGTCTTGCTTTGTCACCCAGGCTGGAGTGCACTGGTGCAATCTCGGCTCACTGCAACCTCCGCCTCCAGGGTTCAAGCGATTCTCGTGCTTCAGCCTCCCGAGTAACTGGGACCATAGGCGTGCACCACCGTGCCTGGCTAATTTTTGTATTTTTAGTAGAGGCGGGGTTTCCACTGTGCCTGACCTATTTTTTCCAAATCTTATCCTCCTAACACAATAAGGTTTAGTGACAATCACTAATAAGTGTCAGAAAACAATTCATTTTCCTTTTCAAATAGAGAATGACTGCTTTTATTTTTACCATTTCTTTCCACTTATCTTGCAATACCACTTTCAGTGCTTTAATAATTTTAAAGGCCAAATTTCTGCATCAGGCTCAACAATAAACTTCTCCAGCTACTTCTAGCTGCTTTCATAAAAACTCTTTTATACACAGGTATATGCTCCACCTACACCACCAACTTTCATTCATTAAGTATCTCCTTTGCGAAGCGCCTGCCCTGCATTGAAGGAGCTTGTTCACACAGAGAAAACAGACATGCATGTTAGTAAGTGACCACTGACTTGCTGGGACCCAGCATAAAAATGCAAATACAGTACAAATAATACAGGGATCAGGGAAGGCTTTTGGATGTGACAAAATCTGAACTGAATTTTGAAGGATGACGGATGAATAGGAGTTTCCAATAGGCTAAGTACAGAGAGAGGAAAGAAAGCCAGGTGTACTTTGAAAAGCATTTCAAAAAGAAGGAAGGTGGCCAAGGTTAGGTCAGGGCACACTCCGAGGGTGTGGAAGGGCTGTGCAGATAGGGTGTATATCCTAGAGCATCAGAACCAAGGCTGGCGAGCTGGAAAAGGAACACCACGTGCCAGAAGCCAGCCACAGCAGACACTCAAGAGAAGCTCCTCTCACTGGTTCAACTTGAAATATAAATGAAGAAAGAAAACAAAATCACACACTCACATATGCAGCATCCATACTACCCAACATGAGCACTTGAAACAATATTTGGTTCTGGAAGAAGTGTCCGTGGGAATGACTTTTTAAACACTCAATACACAATTGACACTTGTGGCTTCTCTTTTTCACCTTGGAATCCCATTGCCTAGGACAATTCCTGCCACTGGATAAATAGGTGAGCAGTGAATCAGTGCATGAATCTCAAGGAAATAGTGAAGAATTCCCCTTCTGGAAGCGACTGCATATCCAGCCAGTCTTCCAAGGGGCAGTCCTGACCTTCAGCGCCAGGAATTTTTTTAATGGCCTGCTTTGTTAAGAAGCAGGAACATGTTCTCCACTTTGAGAAATATTAAGCCATCAGTGATAACACTATGTTTTCTAAACAACTTACAGTAGTAAAAACCCTTTAGTGGCTATATAAAGTGAACTATACAGGATGTTTCTTGAAGCAGTAGAAAAAGTGAATTCTCCAGATCTAATCCCCTGCTAGCAGTAGCATATATAAGTAATCAAGTGTCACCTGGTGTCATCTCCACCATTTATTTAAATCTGTCCAACTCTTCCTGTTAACAGCCCTTCCTGGGAGCAGCGCTGAGTCCCTGGGGCCAACTTTATCTTGGAAGAGCCTGCCAGGCCTCACTTACGTTCCTTGCCCAGGAAGAAGGAGTAGAAGCAGAGGTGGTTGATGCTGAGGTACAGCCAGCCCTGGCGGGGCACCCTGCCCTTCCAACAGCAGCAGGAGTAGTAGGTGACCAGCTTCTCCGCCTCGGGGAAGTTGAACCTGGCCTCGAACTTCACCAGGGCTTCTCGGAATTTCTCGGGTTCCTCCTCCTGCTCGGCGAGCCTGCTGCTGGTCTCCTCGGCTATCAGAGCCTGACACACAGAGATGACAGTCCCTGCTCAGTGAGCCAGCAATGGGAAGGCAGGGGGTGCAAGGGACAGGAAGCAGGAGGGACTGAGGTGCACAGGCCCCCGAGAAGTGTGCGCTGCTTCAACGACAGACACACCTGACGAGGAGAATGGCTCAGCCGTGTCATCCGTCAGCCACCCAGACACACGGCTGCAGCAGAAAAAAAAGGAATGGCAGTCGGGGTCAGAAAACCCAAGAACCAGTCTCTCACTCGGCCACTTACCGATCATGAGGCTCTGGGCAAATCATTTGACTTCTAAGCCCGGTTCTCAAACAAACAATCATTTTCTTTTCTTTTTGTTTTTTTTTTTTTTTTTTTGGAGACGGAGTTTTGTTCTTGTTGCCCAGGCTGGAGTGCAGTGGCACGATCTCAACTCACCGCAACCTCCACCTCCTGGGTTCAAGTGATTCTCCTGCCTCAGCCTCCCAAATAGCTGGGATCACAGGCACGCACCACCACGCTGGGCTAATTTTGTATTTTTAGTAGAGACCGGGTTTCTCCATGTTGGTCAGGCTGGTCTCGAACTCCCAACCTCAGGTGATCCACCTGCCTCAGCCTCCCAAAGTGCTGGGATTACAGGCATGAGCCACCACGCCCGGCCACAAATGATCATTTTCTAAATCTTCCCGATAGGCATATGAGGGTAAAAAGACTGGCTCAGGCCTGTGAACTCAGCATCAATCCCAAAGAACTACCCAACTTTAAGATAAAAGTTAGTCCTTTGAGTGTCCAGGTGTGGTGGCTCACACCTGTAATCCCAGCACTTTGGGAGATGGAGGTGGGCAGATCACTTTAGGCCAGGAGTTCGAGACCAGCCTGGCCATCATGGTGAAACCCCATCTCTACTAAAAATACAAAAATTAGCCAGGTGTGGTGGTGCACTTGCAATCCCAGCTACTTGGGAGGCTGAGGCACAAGAATCGCTTGAACCCCGGAGGCAGAGGTTGCAGTGAGCCAAGATTGTGCCACTGCACTCCAACCTGGATGACAGAGTCCTCACAAAAAAAAAAAAAGTTAGTCTTTTGAGAAAAACTCATGAAGATCTTCCTCATTAGGTTCAAAAATGTTGGTATTTAAGGCTACCACCTGCCTGACTGTGTGGCTCACTTTGTAGCCTTAAATGGATATTGGCCAAGGTTCCCAAGGTCATAAATAACCTCCAAAGCACTCAGGTCTATGGGAAAACAAAACATCTAAATCTATAATTTTTTGCCAAAACTGAGTAACAAGTAGTGTCCTTCATAATCTGGGGTGGTGGTAGAAGGGCCTAGAATTCAAGCTTGTGGCCTATTTGTTCCTAATTGACAACTCATTGCTAACATCAGAAATCTGATTTCCCATCCCTGGGAGCTCACCACAAAATCCTTCCCTGAGAATATCTTCTTGGTACCTTCATGTGAGCAGCTGTTTAGGAACTCCTGGGCCCCAAGCCTCACATGTGCTACCTGATTATAAAAATACATTTATAATTCAAATCCCAGCTACTCAGGAGGCTGAGGCAGGAGAATCATGTAAGCCCAAAAGTTTGAGGTTACAGTGCACTATGATGGCAACTGTGAACAGCCACTGCACTCCAGCCTGGGCAACACAGCAAGACCCCATCTCTAAAAATACACACATATATATAAATACTTCTATCATTTATTTTTATTAACATTTCCCTTTTTTTTTTTGTAGGTATGTCTCATGAAAAGCTATGTCCCTCAAGACAAGACTACTTTTTGGGTATTGTTATGAAACCCTGCACTACTTTATAAGCTATTTTCAAAATTAAACCTGAGCACTGACATTAAAATAACAATGTAATGTAAAATTATTATTATTATTATTATTTTTTTTTTTTTGAGACGGAGTCTCGCTCTGTCGCCCAGGCTGGAGTGCAGTGGCGTGATCTCGGCTCACTGCAAGCTCTGCCTCCCGGGTTCATGCCATTCTCCTGCCTCAGCCTCCCGAGTAGCTGGGACTACAGGTGCCTGCCACCACGCCTGGTTAATTTCTTGTATTTTTAGTAGAGACGGGGTTTCACCGTGTTAGCCAGGATGGTCTCGATTTCCTGACCTCATGATCCACCCGCCTCCCAAAGTGCTGGGATTATAGGCGTGAGCCACCGTGCCCAGCCTAAAATTATTTTTAAAAGAAATGTGGAGGCTGATGAAATTTCAAGTGATTTTTATTTTCTTCATTATGTTTTTCTCTATTTCCCACATTTCATTTAACAAGACATTATACATTAATGAAGTTCTAGTTAAGAGAGATGAGTATTTTTGAAAAGCATATCTAATATATAATGAGTGCTGAGCTCTCCCCTTGCCCTGGAAGTGAGGCGTGGAGGGGTCTTTGTGAAGGCTCCGGAGCAGACAGGCAGCAGGCACGGCTGCAGGGTGGGACCCAGTGGCTCCTGATGCAGGCATGAGGTGGCCGTGCTGACCCCTGCCTTCCTTGAAGTGTGGTTTCTGGTTATAGGCACAGCTTGAAACAGGGATTTTTTTAAAGTTTTGTAGAGTCATCAAAGGTTCAGGATATGAGTAGGAAAGCCTCTATTCCCAGATCCTTAGGATTTGGCCAGAGGAAAGGGAGATCAAATGTCACGCTGTGCTCCCAGGCTCAGGCCAGGCAGGCCCCTCACTCCCCAGCCCTGCCTCCTCAGGAATTATTTTTCAAAGCATTTTAGCTTCAAAGTGTCAGGGACTAGAATATGTCACCCCAAAATATGCCACTTTGGCATAAGGATTATTTTGAGCTGAAGAAAACTGAGAAACCACAAACACCAAAAAGGCTCTCTGTCTTCCCCTGGCATTTGCCTAAAAACAGGACCTGTTTTTAAAGGTCCATTTGTCGAGGTGTGTCCTGCTCCTGTACCAGAAAGAGGACTTTGACTCTCAATCACCAGAAACAGCTCTTGACCCTCCCAAGTCCAGAAACAGCCCTGAGAGGAATCTACATAACAAACCTCACTAAAATAATCCTTAGCTTCTATGAGTTTCCCACACAGTACACTGCCCCCAAAAGCCTAAAGGCCTTTTCCCTAGTCTTGTCACCTTTCTACAAATGCACTGTTCTTTGCTGAGATGCTATGTAAGCCCAAGTGCTAACCACCCCTGTGAGTTACCCATCACTGAGTTTCTGTTACATATATGCATGCTTTTGTGTTCAAATAAAGTCTGTTTGGCTGGGCGTGGTGGCTCACATCTATAATCCCAGCACTTTGGGAAGCCAAGGCAGGAGGATTGCTTGAGCCCAGGAGTTCGATCAGCTTGGGCAACATAATGAGACCTCGTCTCTACAAAAAATAAAAACATTAGCCAGGTGTGGTGGTGTGTGCTTGCAGCCCCAGCTACATGGGAGGCTGAGGCAGGAGGATCACTTGAGCCTGGGAGGTCAAGGCTGATGTGAGCCACGATTGCACCACTGCACTCCAGCCTGAGTGACAGAGCAAGACCCTGTCTCAAAAAAACAACCAACAAAAATAAACTCTGTTTTTCTCTTGTTAATCTTTTGTCAGTGTAATTTCCAGGGCCCCAGCCATGAAATCTAGGAGAGTCAAGGACAAGTTTTCTTATTCTACAGAAGCCGTTTTAAAATCACTGTAGCGAAAGTTAATTTTCTTCCTCCAAATTAAGAAGAGCAACACCTAAATCAAATAACCACTACAACTTGCATTAGACCAAGAAACGCAGAGTAAGTGTGAAAAATAGTGCTGAATGGGGCCTTTCTGTAGCTACCCCAGTATGATCTGACCCAGGGAAGTGAGCCACAGTTGGCTGGGCCAGGATGAGGGCTGACCCGAGCCCACCAACGCCTAGCCCACCCCCTAACCCCACAGGCCAGGTATAACTCCAAGAAGACATTGTCAAGCTGGCTGGACTTGGGATGCCTTCCCTTTCACCAAATCCCACAAGTAACCCCCAGTCCCCAAAGGAAAAAATTTTGTTCCTCCAAAATCAAAAATCTGCTTTTACACCCTTTACTAAAAGCCATAGCACTTGACGTATTAGAAAGCCAAGCTTTTTGCAGAAAACAAACAAAATCGAAGGGCTAGGAGGTTTTACCCTAAGGAAGGAAAACTGTATCATACGCTAATGTGTTAAAGTATTTAATGACAGAGTTAAATTTAGAATGAGAAACCATCTCTCCCAACCCGATGGGGCTTTTAAAGCACTGATTACCCATCATGTTATTGCAGTGAGGCCAGTTATATAAGACTGTAACTCACAGGAGGTATCACAGATACCTCCAAAAATATTCCTCTCTTGCCAACTCAAAACTTAATTGGCTTTCATTACATTTAATTTACATATTTTAAGAATAAACATCCACTTCTAGCAGGAGGAAAGTGGTAGATCCAACAGAACAGTGTGACAAGATGTCACAACTGCAAAAAAAAAAAAAAAAGGTGATTTAAGAAGTCAAATAATGTGTTGCTCTGCGGAAATCTTAACATTATTTTTTTTTCCTGGGATAAAAAAAGGCCTTCACTCCTGTAAAGGATAACAAAAACTAAGTCTGAGAATAAAGTCTTTTTTATTTTTTATTTTTTTTTTTGAGACAGAGTCTCGCTTTGTCGCCCAGGCGGGAGTGCAGTGGCTCTGTCTCGGCTCACTGCAAGCACCACCTCCCGGGTTCACGCCATTCTCTTGCCTCAGCCTCCCAAGTAGCTGGACTACAGGTGCCCGCCACCATGCCCAGCTAATTTTTTTGTATTTTTTAGTACAGATGGGGTTTTACTGTGTTAACCAGGATGGTCTCGACCTCCTGACCTCGTGATCTGCCTGCCTCGGCCTCCCAAAGTGCTAGGATTACAGGCGTGAGCCACCGTGCCCAGCCAAGTCTTTTTTTTTTTTTTTTTTAAACATGTCAGGTGTATTTTGCTAGACTGACTACAAAGTTAAGACAGGTGATAAATGAAACTTATTTGGCATTACGTATTGAGCCAAAAGTTCAGTTAGTAGGAAAAACTGTTAGTATGCTACAGTGTTCGGAATGTCTTAAGGAAGAAAGATGGAAAGATGGGGAGAAACATGAAACTCAGGGGACCTACCTTTACCTTCCCTTTGACAAAACTGGCAATGTCATCTTTATTATCAAAGACGGACAAGGTGTGGAGGAGATTTTGTTCCAGCCAGTCCCAGTGCTGATTGATTTCCTCTAATGTTGCACCTGGATTCAAACAGAAAAAGATACAGAGATTAAAAAATGCAATAGAAGTAATTCCTAGAACATTAACTCATTTTCCAAATATTGTGTATCCCCATGTTGATGTTAAAACATCTGGCCTTGGCCAGGCGCGGTGGCTCACGCCTGTAATCCCAGGACTTTGGGAGACCAAGGCAGGCGGATCACAAGGTCAGGAGATCGAGCCATCCTGGCTAACAAGGTGAAACTCTGTCTCTACTAAAAATGCAAAAAATTAGCCGGGCGTGGTGGCGGGCGCCTGTAGTCCCAGCTACTCGGGAGGCTGAGGCAGGAGAATGGCATGAACCCAGGAGGCGGAGCTTGCAGTGAGCCGAGATGGCATCACTGCATTCCAGCCTGGGCGAGAGTGCGAGACTCCGTCTCAAAAAAAAAAAAAAAATCTTGCCTCTCATACCCTGGGCCACAGTTTGCCAGATGAAAAGGAAGGCACCCCCATAGGGGCCGTGGTGCTCCTCCCTGCAGCACTGGGATGTGCAAGCGTCACTCCCACTGCCACAAAGATGGGCCAGGTGGCCAAGTGAGTTACCGCTGGGACTGTTCTATGACCATCCCACCTACCCTACTAACGCAAAGAACTCTGACCATCTCCACTCAAATGACAGAAACATTTCTAATGATTCAGCTACTCCGGCACGGAACAAGCCCTGAGTAGCAGACCAATCCTGAGCAGCCTTGCAAAGTTCTCCCATGAAAACAAGGGTGCCTTCAAGAAGTACTAAAGCCCAAGTCCACGGAGGAATGAGCCTCTTGCCAGGGCCAGGGACTGCCACTTGCACCCAACATTGCTGCAACACAACAAGCAAGGGCCTAGGAAATCTACAGCTTACAAATGCATACTTCATATCATTTATAGCAATGACCGTTAAAAACATACATAAAAAGAGGTCTCACGGTACATGTTAAAACAGAAACACAAAAGCATTAAATCAAAGGCGTAAATTCATTTCTTTCAATGACAAATTTTTTAAATCACCACACTATTAAAGCATTAAGCAAAAAGCTTAGTCATTTTAGTTGTCTGTATTTCCTCTCTATTCTCATCATCTCTACTGGACAATGGGCACTTTAACACAGGGACTACTTCCAGCTCCTCATGAAGGGCCTGGCACACAGCAGATGCTCAGTAAGCACACGACTAGAAGCACACATGGTCCTGGACAACAAAAGGCACGTGGGCATCAGGTGTTTCTACTGTAGGCAGGTTTCCAAAATGGGAAGCAGGAGATATTCTAATCTCAAAGAAATTAGACAACAACAGAGCTGAATCATCTAGCCAGTGTGAGAGGGATATGGTGCCCAGAGCCACACACCACTTACTCAAAAGCCAGATATGGACCGGGTGCAGTGGCTCACGCCTGTAATCCCAGCACTTTGGGAGGCCGAGGTGAATGGATCACTTGAGGTCAGGAGTTTGAGACCAGCCTGGCCTACATGATAAAACTCCATCTCTACTAAACATACAAAAATTAGCCAGTCACGGTGGTGGGCCCCCCTAATCCCAGCTTCTTGGGAGGCTGGGTCAGGAGAATCTGTCGAACCTGGGAGGCGGAGATTGCAGTGAGCCGAGATCACGCCATTGCAATCCAGCCTGGGTGACAGAGCAAGACTCTGTCTCAAAAAAAAAAAAAAAAAAAGCCAGGCATGCATTTTGCTCAGTCATCTTTCTCTCTGCATGTTATGTGCAGCCTTCCTCTCCCTGGAATGTAAATATAAACACCCCACACAAGAAGGTGCCAGGGGACCGGCTCTGGACTTGTGGCTGCTTTGGAGTCCATGAGAATGAAAAACATCTATCTGTAGTAGGACTGTTGTTCTGAGGGGACACTTAGGGAAGGAATAAAAAGAAGTATCTAATAGAATATTTCATAAGGAATAATGAAAGTTTAAAACAGTGGTGCCTATTTTGTATTTCTTGGGCAAGGCATTGGCCAAAACAGTATCCTTCAGTCATCACTAAAGCCAGTGTTCTCATCAGAGCTGGGAGGGCCAGCCCAGGCTTCTCTCTGCCTGAGGTCTCTATTCACAGGCCATGACTTCGCCGGTCCCTACACCAAGAGCACTTAGTCAGTGACCCTGCCCTGCTGCCCCTCGGTCCCACCTCCCGTGTCATGCTCTCCATGGATCACAGAAGCCCAAGCAGCAGCCCACTCAGGTGTAGCAGAAGCTTCCTCTGAGGTGAGGGGTCCCGGTCCTCTTGCTCTCCACTTCCTGCCGTCTGGGAGGGCTCCTGCGGTGTCACAAAGCCCCTGGCCCTTCAGGCTCCCCATCCCTCTTACAATCAGGAAAGCTTATTTTAAAACAAAATCAAACCCAGCTACTCTAGGCTCCCCAGCATGACTCTCTTGAAGCTTCCGACCTTTCCCTACCTGCACTGAGGCCCAGAGCGTCTGCTTGGTTCCTCAGCTGGTCATAACACACGCCATGCTGGCCCGACTTAGGGGTACATCTGGTTTACCTGCCTCTGGCTTAAGTCTCCCTGCCCTGTTCAGTGCTCCCAGGTGGCAGGTGTGTAGGTGTCAGCCACAAGAACACCCTCGTCTAAATCCAGTGGGTCAGCAATGGTGTCTCTCTATCACATCACTAAGTCGGGTTCCACCCAAGCTGATAATCTTGCACAAGCACCTGGGGTAGCCCAGGGCTCTGCTTTTCCTGGGTACTTTAAGACCTTTTCTTTCTAGGTCTTTATCCTTTATTATCCATTACAATAAAACCTGTCACTCAGAATAAAGAAAAAAAAAAAAACAAGTGAAGAATAAGCTAAAAAGGGAGCATTTTATGGGACCTCGATCTTTTGCTATTTGTTTTCATGGACTCATTGATCCAGAAGAAGAGAGAACTAAGAGTTGCAGGAATGAAGAAGAACTAAAGCAGGGAGAAGACTCACCTTTGTGGTGCTAGTCTGTTCCAGATGCTATCTCACAGATCTGTGATGAAGACTGAATGAGGAAATGGAGGCTCAAGTATTTGTCCAAAATCATATCAAATGAAGGGCAAACCAGGGCATGAAATGACTCTCTACAACTTCGAAGTACTCTAGGGTCCTTCCATAAAAAGCTATATTTGAATTATTATTATTTATTATTTTTTTGGAGATGGAGTCTCTGTCACCCAGGCTGAAGTTCAGTGGTATGATCTTGGCTCACTGTAACTCTGCCTCCTGGGTTCAAGTGATTCTCCCACCTCAGCCTCCCAAATAGCTGGGACCACAGGCGCACACCACCACGCCTGGCTAACTTTTGTATTGTTAGTAGAGACGGGGTTTCACCATGTTTGTCAGGCTGGTATCGAACTCCTGACCTCGTGATCCGCTCGCCTTGGCCTCCCAAAGTGCTGGGATTACAGGAGTGAGCCACCGCGCCCAGCCCCGCTAATTTGAATTTTTAAGTATCATTTACATCATCCTCAGGCCCAGTTCTTGCTATGGCTGGGCATTAAAAAAGATACTTTGTGCTTCCACTTACAGCGAGCTCTCTCCCTCCACTCCCATCCTCCCAAATGCATCCTTTCGGACGACCTGATACAGGTTTTCATTTATCCTGCTATTAAGCTCACAGGGGCTAACACCGTTAACTGATACCAGCTAACCGCATGCGTCTTCCTCAACTGATAACTTTAGATAACGTGAATAAATTATCATCAAGCCCCAACACAATATATCCCTATGGAATTAAGATTTGAGACAAAGTCATCAAAAAACTAGACTTTTATTCTTTAAAAAATTCATTCTAACCTATTAGGAAGGAGCTTATCATAGAGAAAGATAATTCTAAAACAAAAACAAACCCACACCTTAAAAGAGAAAAATAAACCACACATAAAAAAAACTATCACTGAGCTATAGTAAGCTTTTGTTCCAATCTACCCTGCTCCTGAATATAAGACATAATTGTATGCTTCTCCCAGCAAAGACAATCAATATGATGAAACTTTTCCACCCTACTGGCTTCTATTTCCTACACAAGTTGCCAAATGGCAGGGAAATTTTCCAGACTGTAATTTCCTCTGCAGAAAAGTCTTATGATGGGTTCCACAAATTCCACAAATCAATGCAAGCCAACTGCATGTCCGTGACCACAAAAGATTAAAAGGGAAAGTCCTTTAATATATGTCACATATCACAGTTCTCAAACTACACTACATCAGTTTTTCAAATTACATAAAGTAGCACATCTGAAAATACCTTTTTCCAAAAAAAAAAAAAAAAAATAGAAAACAGAATACATGCAAACTCCTAAGGATAGCTACTGATTTGTAAAATATTTGTTAGAGTTATGCACACACACGTGAATATAGTTCTGTCTGTAGGTCATGGCCAAAAAAAAAACTGAAAGCCACTGCATTATAGACATACCAGCAGTGGGAAGGGTAGAGAAGAGAAAACAAGAAAGTGAGAATGTGTCATCCATTGAAGACGCAGGATGATAAAAAGCCTACAAATTAACTCAGTACCACAGCAATGTTCTCACTGCTGCTTCTGCTGACTTTCCAAAGCCAAGACAGAGGAGAGCTGCTATTATGGCCTGAATTTTGTCTCCCCAAAATTCATGTTGAAGCCCCTGCTCCCAGTGGGAGTGTGTTTGGAGATAGCACTTTTAAGGAGGTATACAGTTAAATAAGGTCATTAAAGCAGGGCTCTAGTTTGGCATGACTGGTGTCCTTATAAGAAGAGACACCGGGGAAGTGCACCCATGGAGAAAAGGCCATGTGAGGACACAGAGAGAAGGCTGCTGTCTGCAATCCAAGGAGAGAGGAGACCTCACCAGAAACCAACCCTGCTGGCACCTTGATCCTGGACTTCCCAGTCTCCAGAACTGTGAGAAATCAATGCTTGTTATTTAAGCCACTCAGTGTGTGGAGGGGGATGGAGGTGAGGTAGAGGTGAGAAGCAGCACTAGTAAACTAATGCAGCTGTCTAAAACCAAAATTTATAGCAATATTGTGGACCATCATGGAAGTACAATTAGTGAAACTACGCCTGTCTTATTAAGACCTCCAATTTTTCAAAAAAAGACTTTTTCATTTTCTAAGAAAATGAAAGTCCAGTGAATCTTAAACTTCACCCACATAAGAAGTCAAAAGTCACAGTTATAAATGCCTCTGCAAAACTAAAATTCAGTATTAGAAACCTCAGGTAAGACCACAAAACGAACAACACTGATGACTTAGGAGTAACCAAATCCATGTTCTGAGAACAACCAGAGGTGGTCAACAGAGGACATCTTCTGGATGCCTGACATGTGTCAGGAATTTTGTTCCATATACCATACACATAATATCACTTATCTCCATAAAATACATAAAAAACAAGGTAACTGCCAGTATTTAAATTTTCTAGGTGAGAAGAGCAAAGTGAAAAAAATAACCAACCCGAAAGCCAATTCATCTGACTCGGGCCTGGCTCTGCCCATGACATCGTCATGGATGGAAGCTCCCAGTGGCTGAGTCACACTGAAATGCACACACAATATTTATTCTCTTAGGTTTTTCCCAGAGGTGTTTTCAGGAAATAAAACAAGCATCTCATTGTCTATGCCCACAGCTCCTGCATGGACACTGCCACAAAGAACTTGATCCAAGTTTGTTTTCAAAAGCAGCTGCTTCTCTCTGCACAGTAAATATCCAACTGAATTAAGTGCCTTCTCCAGCCACCTAAGTCCTAATCAACAATGAAACGGGCATTCTGTGTGTATAGTTCAGATCTGTTCCTCTGAAATGACAAGACATTTCTCTACAGGCCAAACACTAACCATCTACTGTCTAAATGCCTGGGCTAAAAGCCATATAGACTACAAAGGAGCTAGTTAAAAGTTAACTGTCACGGCAATGTCATTCCCAAATCTCACTCAACACTCACCCTGTGCAGGGTAACTCAGGATCAAAGAATTCAAGCAAAAATTACAAATGAAGGAGGGAAAGGGTTGGAACAAAAAGCCTTTGATTTTCAGAGAGCTGACATTCTTCAAGTGGATACTGTAACATCTAATCTGTAAGTCGAAAGCAGTATCTTTACAAGAACATGAAAAAGTTCAATGATCATCCCATCATCATGATTTACAAGATTTTCAGTCGGGTATATTTCTCACTATAGAGTTTAAGAAAATAAGCTTTAAATGTTTCTTTTTACAAAATTTCCTTGGCTTTTTTTGCCTTCAAGTGAAATTAAAGAGTCCTAAAAGTGAAAAACAGACAAACTTAATCTCTTCAACAGTAAAATTAAAATAGCCTTTTAATTTATAATTGAAGTGGTCATTAAAATGTCCTTGTATTAGTACCATTAGACACACTTTTCAGAAATAAAAGCAGGAATAGAAGACACAGGAAAAACATGATCTGTGATCAAATGAAAAATCAGTAAGTAGAAACAGAGTCAGAAATGACACAAAAAATAGAATCAGTAGACCAAGACATAAAACAGCTATTATAAATATACTCTAAGGCAGGCACAGTGGCTCATGCCTGTAATCTCAACACTTTGGGAGGCCAAGGCAGGCAGATCACCTGATCAGGAGTTTGAGACCAGCCTGGCCAACATGGTGAAACCCGGTCTTTACTAAAAATACAAAAATTAGTTGGGTGTGGTGGCGGGTGCTGGTAGTCCCAGCTACTCAGGAGGCTGAGGCAAAAGAATTGCTTGAACCCGGGAGATGGAGGTTGCAGTGAGCCGAGATCATGCCACTGCACTCCAGCCTGGGCGAAAGAGCAAGAGTACATCTCAAAAAAATAAAATAAAATAAAATAAATATAAATATACTCCATATGTTCAAATGGTAGAAGAAGGCACAGGCCTGTTAAGAAGCCAAATGGAAGACATTTAAAAAGACCCAACTCAAACCTTTAGGAATGAAAAATATGGTATTTACATAAGATTAAATCAATATGGGGGAAAAATCAATTCTTAAAAAATGGATAAAGTTAACTATTGGGTTATTAAAATAATTACACAGAAAAAATAACTAATTAAATAGTGTTTTGATTACACATATGTACAGACATACCTCAAAAATATTATGGGTTCAGTTCCAGACCCATGAAATTAAGGAAATATCACAATAAAGTAAGTCACACAAATGTTTTGCCTTCCCAGTGCATATACTGGCCTGGCGCAGTGGCTCATGCCTGTAATCCCAGCACACTGGGAGGCTGAGGCGGGCGGATCACAAGGTCAGGAGTTTGAGACCAGCCTGGCCAACGTGGCGAAACCCCGTGTCTATTAAAAATACAAAAATTAGCCAGATGTGGTGGCATGCACTTGTAATCTCAGCTACTCGAGAGGCTGAGGCAGGAGAATTTCTTGAATTCGGGAGGCAGAAGTTGCAGTGAGCGGAGATCGAGTGCCACTACACTCCAGCCTGGGCGACAGAGCGAGTACCCCAAAAAAAAAAAAAATCAAAGTTATACTGACACTATACTGTAGTCTATTAAGTGTGCGATTGCATTATTACGAATCCTCCCATCTCCTCTCTCCTGCTGTTTCTGGTGGCCTCTGACCATGTATTTGTATGGTGTTGGAGATACAGCCAGTGGCTATGGGAGGAAGGTGCTTTCTGGCTGGCAGAGTGTTTACGACTTCAGTTCTTACACCAAATGCACCTTGCTAAATCTAAAACAACCAGCTGTCTATTAAAATAATGAATCCTCCTCTCTTATAAGGTAGACTTACAGCCATGACAAGGTACTATACTGGCCTTTAAGGCATTTTGTTCCAAATACTGCATGGGAAGAGTAAAATGTTCTCTCTTCAAGAGCAGTGGTGACAATCACAGATGACCAAGCTTGAAGAACACAGTTTTCACAGACTGTCGTGGGGGACGTTGAGATTAGGGACAGGCATACCTTGGAGATAGTGTGGGTTTGGTTCTAGACCACCACGATAAAGCAAGTATCACAATTAAGTGAGTCACTCACAGGTTTTTAAATTTCCCAATGCATATAAAAATTACGTTCACAGTATGCTGTTAGTCTATTAAGTGTGCGAAAGCATTACGTCTTCTAAAAAGTACATGTCTTACCTAGAGAATACTTTATGGCTTAAAAAAACATTCATGATTATCTGAGCCTTCAGCAAGTCATAATCTTTTTGCTGCTGGAGGGTCTTGCCTTAATGTTGATGGCTGCTGACTGTCAGTGTGCTGGCTGCTGAAAGTTGGGATGGCTGTGACAATTTCTCAACATAAAATGACAATGAAGTTTCTGGCATGATTGACTCTCTCTTTCACGAAGATGCTGTTGGGAGCATTTTGCCCACAGTAAAACTTTTCAAATTTGGAGTCAATTCTCTCAAACTGCTGCTTTATGAACTAAGGTTTATGAAATACTCTAAATCCTTTGTTGTCATTTTAACAATGTGTGAAGCGTTCAACAATGTTTCAACAGCCTCTTCACCAGGAGTAGATGCCCTCTCAAGAAGCCACTTTCTTTGCTCATCAATAAGAAGCAACTCCTCATTCGTTCAAGTTTAATGAGATTGCAGCAATTCAGTCCCATCTTCAGGCTCCACTTCTAATTCTAGTTCTCCTGCTGTTTCTACCACATCTGCAGTGACTCCCTCCACTGAAGCCTTGAACCCCCGAAGCCCTCAAAGTCATCCACGAGGATTAGAATCAACTTCTTCCAAACTCCTATTAATGTTGGTATTTTGACCTCCTTCCAAGAATCACAAATGTGCCTCAGGCATCTAAGATGGCAAATCCTGACTATGACCTGCGGCAGCAGCTGAGACACCTGCGAAGGGATGCATCTTTTCTTCTGTAGGCTTGAGTCAAGAACTCTCAGTCTTCTTGGTAATACCGGGTTGAATGTCAAAAGTTGCAGAAAAAAGACCAGAACGTTCAGGAAAAAACTTACTGTATCCAGCAATTCAGATACGGCGAGAGTGAAGTCAGTGTTCCAGGAAGTTCTTCCAAAACAAAGGTAGTTGTCTCTGGAAGATGGAACCACAGTGGTGGTATGTAAACCCAAACTTTGACCCTTAAAATCTCTGACTCTGGTAAAATTAGAGAAAATGCACTAAGCAGCACAGGATACAATTCGCCAACAAGAAATGGCAGAAAAGGAAAAATGGCAAATAACCCACTGGATGATACCTTAGCACTTTAGGGAACAATCTGCCTTATCTACTATTTAACAATAACTTGGCTGTATGTGGTGGCTCATGCCTGTAATCCCAGCACTTTGGGAGGCCAACGCAGGCAGATCACCTGAGGTCAGGAGTTCGAGACCAGCCTGGCCAACATGGTGAAACCCTGTCTCAACTAAAAATACAAAAATTAGCTGAGCGTGGTGGTGGGGCGCCTGTAATCCCAGATACTCAGGAGGCTGAGGCTCAAGAATCGCTTGAACCTCAGAGGCGGAGGCCGCAGTCAGCAGAGATCGCCCCACTGCACTCCAGCCTGGGCGACAAGAGCAAGACTCCGTTTCAAGAAAAAAAAAAAAAAGGCCAGGCACGGTGGCTCACACCTGTAATCCCAGCACTTTGGGAGGCCGAGGCGGGTGGATCACGAGAGCAGGAGTTCGGAACCAGCCTGGCCAATATGGTGAAACCCCATCTCTACTAAAAATACAAAAATTAGCTGGGCGTGGTGGCAGGCACCTGTAGTCTACTTGGGAGGCTGAGGCAGAAGAATCCCTTGAATCCGGAAGGCGGAGCTTGCAGTGACCCAAGATCATGCCACTGCACTCCAGCCTGGGCAACAGAGTGAGATTACGTCTCAAAAAAAAAAAAGGCCGGGCACAGTGGCTTACGCCTGTAATCCCAGCACTTTGGGAGGCTGAGGGGGGTGGATCACCTAAGGTTGGGAGTTTGAGACCAGCCTGACCAACATGGAGAAACCCCGTCTCTACTAAAAATACAAAATTTGCCGGGCGTGGTGGTGCTTGCCTGTAATCCCAGCTACTCTGGAGGCTGAAGCAGGAGAATTGCTTGAACCTGGGAGGCGGAGGTTGCAGTGAGCCGAGATCGTGCCATTGCACTCCGGCCTGGGCAACAAGAGTGAAACTCCATCTCAAAAACAAAACAAAACAAAACAAACCAATAACTAGAAAATAAGGTGCAATGAAAGTATTTGTTAATAATATCAATAAAATTGATACTATTCATATAAATAATATAAAAATGCCCAAGATTGATAGAACTTGTATTGTGAATTTAAACACTCTGGTTTGTATTAAACATAGCAGTTAAACTTTGAACCAAATTTTATGGGATTTTTTTTCTCAAGTCATGTTTTTAGAATTGCAAATTAAATTATTCACTATTCTTATCGCTTTCAGTTTTATAGATAACATTCTTGGACACAAGGAACTAAATACAACATTTATATACAGAGCATGTTTACTTTTTTTTTTTTTTTTACACGGAGTTTTGCTCTTGTTGCCCAGGCTGGAGTGCAATAGCATGATCTCGGCTCACTGCAACCTCCGCCTCCTGGGTTGAGGCGATTCTCCTGCCTCAGTCTCCCGAGTAGCTGGGATTACAGGCACCCACGACCACGCCCAGCTAATTTTTAGTATTTTCAGTAGAGACGTGGTTTCATCACACTGGTCAGGCTGGTCTTGAACTCCTGACCTCAGGTGATCTACCCGCCTCGACCTCCCAAAGTGCTGGGATTACACACGTAAGCCACTGCTCCCGGCCTACATTTTTATTAAAAACCTGAATTTGAAGATACATTCCAATCTTACATAAAGTTCATGTTGGGTTTTTACATTACCTAATTAGAAAAAACCTTTTTTAACCAATTTTCTGTGCCATGTTATGTTAAATACTATTAAATATCTTGTGTGACCAACCGATCCTACCAGTAAAGACAAAACTGTGTCTTAAAACAAATCTGATTTTTTGTTTTTTGAGATAGAGTCTCACTCTGTTGCCCAGGCTGGAGTGCAGTGGCACAATATCAGCTCACTGCAACCTCCGCCTCTCAGGTTCAAGCAATTCTCCTGCCTCAGCCTCCCTAGGAGCTAGGATTACAGGTGCCCACCACCATGCCCTGCTAATTTTTGTATTTTTAGTACAGACGGGGTTTCACCATGTTGGCCAGGCTAGTCTCAAACTCCTGACCTCAGGTGATCTGCCTGCATCAGCCTCCCAAAGTGCTGGGATTACAGGCATGAGCCATCGCGCCCAGCCAACAAATCTGATTTTTAAGAAACCCTCACCTATTCTGTAGTCAGCTAAGCTTCTAATTACATTAATTTCAAGGACTTGAGAATTACATTTCTGCCTTTATCATCCACGTATCAAACAATTACAAACCTAAAAATGGTTACTGTAATTATCTACATAAGCCTAAATAATATGGACTTGAAAGACCCCAGGAGGTCAATATACATATTAAACTTGGATTTTTAATTCTAAAACATTGTACCTAAGCCTCTAACAGATACATTGCTAAGAGTATCTTTGTAAATTCTGAATATAATTCTTGGGGGTTTGTCTCAGTCAATAATAGGCAATTTAAATTAGCATCGGCCAGGCCAGGCGCGATGGCTCAGGCCTGTAATCCCAGCACTTTGGGAGGCTGAGGCGGGCGGATCACGAGGTCAGGAGATGGAGACCAACCTGGCTAACACGGTGAAACCCCGTCTCTACTAAAAATATTTTTAAAAATTAGCCGGGTGTGGTGGCGGGCGCCTGTAGTCCCAGCTACTCGGGAGGCTGAGGCAGGAGAATGGCATGAACCCGGGAGGTGGAGCTTGCAGTGAGCCGAGATCACGCCACTGCACTCCAGCCTGGGCGACACAGCGAGACTCCGTCTCAAAAACAAATAAATAAATATAAATAAATAAGCATCGGCCTTAAGGCCTGGTTATTAGGCCCTGTGGGGAGGCTAGAAATGTGATCATTCTTTAGTTAATTGTTATTGATTGGTAGGTGATATTTTCTCAGATATTAAGTAAATGTAAAGCTTTGGGTATTTGGAGAATAACTTTCTATAACACTAACCATTATTTGATAATAGAACTTAAGAATGATGAAAGGTTTTATATATTTTAGAAATTTAACTCAGGTCTAGATCAGAGTAGTAAACAATGGAGAAAAGTGTGCCTGTGTTTTTCCCCAGTTTAATTTTAAATAATTTACTATTGTACTCTCATTTTAAAAGTTTGCAGGGAAAAAAAAAGTTTTCAAGGAACACAAATTAAATTCACTAAGTTCAAATATGCATCCTTATATGATTTAAAATTTGCTGTGTGAAATTTAAAAGTGTTTTTAAAGATCTAAAATAAAGGTACTACAAATTTAAAAAATCAAAAAATAAAATGGTGCTTTCCAGAACGTTTTCAATTTACTTTGCCCAGATGAATCAGAGGAATCACAATTCATCTATGCAACTATAGCCTTATGAAATGTATTTCTTAAATAATAAGACTTGAAAGTCAAAATTACTCCTTGACCCATGGGCTGCAGAATGGATGTTGTATTAGCAGGCATGAAAGCAACATTAATCTCCTTGTACATCTTCATCAAGCTCTTGGGCAACCAGGTGCATTGTCAATAAGCAGTAATACTTTGAAAGGAATCTTTTTTTCTGAGCATTAGGTCTCAACAATAGGTATGTTAATCTGTTTGCACTGCTATACAGGAATACCTGAGGCTGGGTAATTTATAAAGGAAAGAGGTTTAATTGGCTCACAGTTCTGCAGGCTATATGGAAAACACTGCACCAGCATCTGCTCCTCGTGAGGCCTCGGGAAGCTTACAATCATGGCAGAAGGCAAAGGGGGAGCAGGTGTGTCAAAAGGAGGGGGGCAGGAGAGAGAGAGAAGGAGAGAGAGAGAAAAAGAGAGCACAAAAGAGAGAAGGGAGAGGCCCCAGGCTCTCTTAACCAACCAAATCTCGTGTGAACTGAGCAAGAACTCACTCATCACCAAGGGGATGGCACTAAGCCAGCAGTCCCCAAACCTTTTGGCACCAGAGACCAATTTTGTGGGAGACAGTTTTTCCATGGACCATGGGGGATGGTTTTGGGATGAAACTGTTCCACCTCAGATCATCATCAGGCATTGGTTAGATTCCCATAAGGAGTACTTGACCCAGATGCCTCGCATGCACAGTTCACAATAGGGGGTCACACTCCTACGAGAGTCTAATGCCACCACTGATCTGACAGGAGGCCAAGCTCAGGCAGTAATGTGCGCTTGCCTGCCGCTCACCTTGTCCTGTGTGGTCCAGTTCCTAACAGGCCACAAATTGGTACCAAATTGGTACTAATCTGCGGCCCGTGGGTTGGGGACCTATGCACTAAGCCATTCAAGAGGGATCTGCCCCCCTGACCCAAACACTTCCCACTAGGCCCACCTCTCCAACGTTGGAGGTCACATTTCAATATGAGATTCGAAGGGGACAAAACACCCAAATCATATCAGTGGGCTTCAGATATTCAGTAAACTATGCTATAAACAGATGTGCTGTCATGCAGGCTTTGTTGTTCCATTTATAAAACACAGGCAGAATACATTTACCATAGTTCTTAAGGGCCCTAGGATTTTCAGAACGGTCAATGAGTACTGGCTTCAACTTGAAGTCACCAGGCATGTTAGCCCCTATCAAGAGGAGCTTTGAAGACAGGCACTAACTTTTCCTCTCCAGCTATACAATTTCTAGATAGCATCTTCTTCCAACAGAAGGCTCTTTCATCTACATTGTTTTATTTATTTTTTTATTTTTATTTTTTGGAGACGGAGTCTTGCTCTGTCGCCCAGGCTGGAGTGCAGTGCCACGATCTCAGCTCACTGCAACCTCCGCCTCCCGGGTTCATGCCATTCTCCTGGTTCAGCCTCCCCAGTAGCTGGGAATACAGGCGCCCACCACCACGCCCAGCTAATTTTTTGTATTTTTAATACAGATGGGGTTTCACCGTGTTAGCCAGGATGGTCTCGATCTCCTGACCTCGTGATCCGCCCGCCTCGGCCTCCCAAAGTGCTGGGATTTACAGGCGTGAGCCACCACACCCGGCCATCTACATTGTTTTAAAGTCAGTTGTGTAGTGTGGCAAGCTTCATCAACGAGCTCTGCTGGACCTTCTGGATATTATAACTCACTGCAGCTTCTCCATCAGTACTTGCTGCTTCACCTTGTACTTTTATGTTATGGAGATGGCTGCTTTCCGTAAACCTGATTAACCAACATCTGCTAGCTTCAAACTTTTCTTCTGCAGCTTCCTCATATCTCTCAACCTACACAGAATTTAACAAAGTGAGAGTCTTGCATGGATTAGGCTTTGGCTAAAAAAGATGTTGTGGCTTATTTGGTCTTCTATACAGACCACAAAAACTTTCTCCATAGAAGCAATAAGTCTGTTTTGCTTTCTTATCATTCATGTGCTCACTGGAGTAGCAATTTTAATTTCTTTCAAGAACTTTACCTTTGCATTCACAACTTTAACTGTTTGGCCCAAGAGGCCTAGCTTTCAGCCTATCTCAATTTTTGATATGCCTTTCTCATTAAGCTTAATCATTTTTAGCTTTTGATATAAAGTGAAAGACATACGACATTTTCTTTTACTTCAGCTCTAGAGGCCATTGTAGAGTTATTAATTAGCCTAATTTCAGTATTTTTGTGTCTCAGGAAATAGGGATGCCCAAGAAGAAGGTGGCCCAGTGGGTGGAGCAGTCAGAATACATACAACATTTATCAATTAAGTTCATCGTCTTACATGGTTCATAGCACCCCAAAACAATTACAACAGTAACAACTAAGATCACTGATAACAGATCACCATCAACAGACATAATAATAATGAAAAAGTCTGAACTACTGAAAATATTACCAAAATATGACAGAGACACAAAGTGAACACATTCCAACGCGGTTGGAAAAATAGTGCTAACAGATTTGCTCAGTTCTGGGTTACTATAAACCTTCAATTTGTAAAACATGCAGTATCTTCAAAGTACAATAAAGTGAAACACAATAAAAGGAGGTACACCTGTAGTTAAATGTATTCTAACACCATATAGAGCTTCAAAACCTTAAAATCTCATTCAACTATTCTTAACAGCAATATTGACATTATTTAGAAATGGTGTGCGTGTACACATACTAGATAAACAGACAAACAATTATGGGAACATTGTTAGAAATCAAGATTTTCAGTATAAGAGAAGAAATATAAAATCAAAGTTAAGTTATAACTATGTAGTTTTACAGTTGAATTGGAAAAGTCAGTATGAACTCATTATTTATTTTTTCTTTATCATCACACACACTTTTTAGGTTCACACTTACTTGAAAAGCATTAGAGGCAATGACAACCCAGTAACAATGAGCACCCCTACAGCCTAAACTGTGGTCCCTAAATACCATTAAATAAGCATCATATATCAGTTAAATACTCATTAAAAAAGGAGCCATAGCTACTTGAGGAATGACTGATTCCAAATAAAAGGTAGGAAAGGTACAAGATGAGCATTTCACAGCTTGTTGGCCAGAAAGCCAGGAAGCACTTGAGACAAATGTTACAGTTTAGTCATAGAAGTCGGCCGGGCTCAGTGGCTACACCTGTAATCCCAGCACTTTGGGAGGCCAAGGCGGGCAGATCACCTGAGGTCAGGAGTTTGAGACCAGCCTGGCCAACAGGGAGAAATCCCATCTCTACTAAAAATACAAAAAATTAGCCAGGCGTGGTGGCACGCACCTGTAGTCCTAGCTACTGGGGAGGCTGAGGCACAAGAATTGTTTGAACCTGGGAGTTCAGTGAGCCAAGATTGCGCCACTGCACTCCAGCCTAGGCGACAGAGTGAGACTCCATCTCAAAAAAAAAAAAAAAAAAAAAAGTCATAGAAGTCACAGGAAGGGTGATATAGTTAGACTTTGTGTCCCCACTCAAATCTCATCTTGAATTGTAATTCCCATAATTCCCACGTGTCAAGGGAGAGACCAGGTGGAGGTAATTGAATCAGGAGGGCAGTTTCCCACATGCTGTTCTCATGATGGTGAGTTCTCACAAAATGGTCTTATAAGGGGCTCTTCCCTCTTTGCTCAGCACTTCTCCTTCCTGCTGCCTTATGAAGAAAGTGCCTTGCTTCTCCTTTGCACCTTCTACCATGATTGTAAGTTTCCTGAGGCCTCCCCAGCCATGCTGAGCTGTGAGTCAATTAATCCTCTTTCCTTTATAAATTGTCCGGTCTCAGGCAGTTCTTTATAGCAGTATAAAACGGACTACAAATGGGCTCTAATGGGCAGAAGATGGTTCAATCTACATACCAAAAAAATCCAGCAATTAATTGAAACACAGTGAATATATTTTTAAACTCCTGGCTTGTAGTGTTCACTGTATAATTCTTTCAACGTTTCTGTATGTTTGAAAATTTTCATAATGAAATGCTAGGAGCAGGGATTCTTAACTTTAAAATGATACTAAAAAGGGGAGAAGGGAGAGAGAAAAAGAAAAGGAAGCTAAAATAGAAAAATAATAATTCACTTGTCATCACTGCAGATGACCAGGGCACCAACTCCTTACATTAACAGTAGGCAACTACAGAGCAAAAGGAGGCATTTTACCCCATGTTTTCTAAATATATTATGTCTCAGGGTGACCAAATAGCACTAGTTGAAGAGACAAAGTTCTTCTTTACAGATAACTCAAGCTGACAGTTGTAAAAGGAATGATCAAATTAGAAAACCACCATTTCATGATCCATAGAGAAAAAGTGAATTCAGGCAATGATCATAATGGAAAAAAACCTTTGACGAAAGCTTGATGGGGGAGAATGCAATGGAAGCTGTCACCTGAACTCATGAACTAATCTTAGCATCAATAGGAGTGAGACATCCAGATGATACGTGCCTCCTGAGAGAAAGCAAAATAAAATACATGGCGCAGCCTATAGAGTATTCTTCCTAAAAACAGCTGAACCTACATTCAATTAAACCTTTATTAGTAACTTCCAGTTTCCAGGAAACATGAAGAAAAGTGCACTAAGTTAAATGATGCCCTGAGGGAGAAAACAGACTGTGCAGCCAGCAGGATATTCCACATAAAAATTGGCCCAACTTCTTCAACAGGTCAGTGGCATGAAAAGAGGGATGGGGAGGAAGAGGGCTGAAACCGTGAAACTGCCTTTGCAAAAATTATAACTGAGAAATTATGAAAGAGATCTGCTCTAACCAATCCTTATCTTGCCTTTAACCTTCAAACTGCCCTTAGTCATTCCTGGGCTTGGGCCAACCTAACTTTGGAAGACATTTAGGTGATAGTATAAATGATGTATTAGTCTGTTCCCACATTGCTATAAAGAAATACCCGAGACTCACGGTGCTGCAGAAGCATGGCAACTTCTGCTTCTGGGGAGCCTCAGGAAGCTTCCAATCATGCTGGAAGGCAAAGGGGGACATTTCACATGGTGGGAGCAGGAGCAAGAGAGAGAGGGGGTAGGTGCTACATACTTTTTATTTTTATTTTTATTTTTTTGAGACGGAGTCTCGCTCTGTCGTCCAGACTGGAGTGCAGTGGCATGATCTCGGCTCACTGCAACCTCCGCCTCCCGGGTTCACGCCATTCTCCTGCCTCAGCCTCCCGGGTAGATGGGACTACAGGTGCCCACCACCATGCCCAGCTAATTTTTTGCATTTTTAGTAGAGACGGGGTTTCACTGTGTTAGCCAGGATGGTCTTGATCTCCTGACCTCGTGATCGACCCACCTCGGCCTCCCAAAGTGCCAGGCTGGAGTGCAGTGGCATGATCTCGGCTCACTGCAACCTCCGCCTCCCAGGTTCACGCCATTCTCCTGCCTCAGCCTCCCGGGTAGCTGGGACTACAGGTGCCCACCACCACACCCAGCTAATTTTTTGCATTTTTAGTAGAGACGGGGTTTCACTGTGTTAGCCAGGATGGTCTTGATCTCCTCACCTCGTGATCCACCCGCCTCGGCCTCCCAAAATGCTGGGATCACAGGCGTGAGCCACCGTGTCCGGCCGGTGCTACATCCTTTTAAACAACTAGATCTCGTAAGAATTCACTCACTATCTATCCTGAGGACAGTATCAAGGGGATGGTGCTAAGCCATTCAAGAGAAATCTACCCCCATGATCCAATCACCTCCCACCAGGCCCCATCTCCAACACTGGACATTACATTTCAATATGAGATTTGGTTAGGAACACAGATCCAAACCATATCAAATGATAATAGCCCTTCCCCAAAACTAAAGCACCCTTGGAAAGCTAATGAAAGACCACCAGGTTAGGAGGATGAGGGGAGCTTGAATTATGCTAAGGTGTAGACTTAAACAATTACCAGCCTTTATTCCAGGAGGTCACAAGATTGGCAACTTCCCCAATTACTCCTGCAGATAACACTCTTACCGAACCTAAAATTGGCCTTTTGAGATGTCTGTTCAGATTTTTGCATTTCTGATCACAGATGGCTCCACCCGGACCCACCAACTGGCCCAGTCATCCCCCGCAGAAGTGGGCTCAGCACACACAAAGACCATTTCCCACACTGCTAAGATTGTATCCCCAACCAACGAGCAGCTTCCATTCCCTGGCCCACCACACTATCCTTGAAAAACCCTAGCCTCCGAATTTTCAGGGAGACTGATTTGAGTAACACAACTCCAGTCTTCGTTCAGACAGCTCTGTACATATTAAACTCTTTATTGCAATTCCCATCTTGAGAAATTGGTTCTAAATGGGCAGTGGGCAAAATGAACACATTGGACAGTCACAGTTTTCTTGACTCAAAGAGACTTTAGAAACACAACCAAATGGGTGTGCAGTTCTAGTTAGCTATGGATTAAAACCCAGATCTATGAAGATTCCTGAAGCAAGCAGGAAGCCTAAGAATGGACTGAGTCCAGGGACAACAAGGAATCAAAGTTAACTTTATCGGTTTAGTGAGGGCATTACAGTGATAAGACTGGCCATATTTTTCAGAGATGTTTCCTAAAATATGTAGAAGTGAAATATTATAATTTCTAGAATTTGCTTTAAAATGCTTTGGGGTAGGGGAAGGGCTTAGAGAGGAAGAAATAACTCAAGAAGGGCAAAACTTCAGTCCTCACGCATGTACACAATGAGGTTTCTGCAGGTTTCCTTACACTCTCCTCCCTACTTTGGGACATGTTTGAAAATCTTCATAACAAAAAAAAAAAAAAGGAAAGAAAAGAAAAACCTTTCTTAGCAAAAAAAAAAAAAAAGGGGGGGGGGAGCAAATATGGATAACTAACTCCTACCTATGAGGAAAATATAATCAGAAGTGAAAATGTGGGGCAAGAAAATGGGCAGAAGTGCTTACTCCCTGAATTTCCTTATTATTTTTTTGATCAGGATCACTACCAGCCCCAGGTAATTCAGATATACAAGGCTCTAGCATATGTCACAGAAGTCAGTGAAAGGCAACCCTGAAGTGGGCCCCCGGGGACCTCATGGAATGGGAGAGACCAGAGTAGGCAGGCAGACACACCCACTGGGGTCAGACCAGCAAAACTGGCCAAGAAGGAGAGCTCCAGGCAGCACAAAGTCATGGTGCCTCCGTGCTCCTTCCCAATGTTATTTTTTTATCATTAAGGAATCATTTAATAAAAAGTCATTAGCCAGTCATCTCCTTTTGAAACCCACAGCCCCAGTCAATGTCTCTTCATCTCCTAAAAATGAAAGGGATTAAACTAGATGCCTGCTAAGATCCTCTCCAGACGGTTTCCTTGTTAATCAAGTCCTGCTCTATGCAGAAGTTACCAACTGGTTCTGTAACCTATAAGACACTAGAGAAAAGTCTGATTCCAGGCTTAAAAATTGGTTTTTTGTTTTGGAGGGTTTTATTCATGTATTTATTTAAAGACACGGTTTCATCTGTCACTCAGGCTGGAGTGCCATCATAGCTCACCGCAGCCTTGAACTCCCAGGCTCGAGCAATCCTCCCGCCTTAGCCTCTTGAGTAGTTAGGACTACAGGTGCGCTCCACCACGCCCGGCTAATTTTTTTTTTTTTCCTGTAGAAACAGGGTCTTGCTATGCCACCCAAGTTGGTCTGAAACTCTTGGCCTCAAGTGACCCTTCCACCTCAGCCTCTCAAAGTGCTGGAATTAAAGGCATTTGAGTCACTGGGTCCAGTCTGGTTTTTTTTTTTTTTTTTTTTTTTTGAGATGGAGTCTTGCTCTGTCGCCCAGCCTGGAGTGCAGTGGCGCGATCTCGGCTCACTACAAGCTCCGCCTCCCGGGTTCACGCCATTCTCCTGCCTCAGCCTCCTGAGTAGCTGGGACTACAGGCGCCCGCCACCACGCCTGGCTAATTTTTTTGTATTTTTAGTAGAGACGGGGTTTCACCGTGTTAGCTAGGATGGTCTCGATCTCCTGACCTCATGATCCGCCTGCCTAGGCCTCCCAAAGTGCTGGGATTACAGGTGTGAGCCACCGTGCCCAGCCCCAACCAGGTCCAGTCTTAAGAATAGTTTTTAACATCACTTTTGATATCAGCATTTACTAGATCTACAAGTTAGACTCAGTATGTCCCTGCTTTTTAAATAACTATAAACAACAACCCTAAGGGAAGAATGCCTTGGATGAGTGTAATTATTTGAGCGTAAGCAAAATGACTTTATTTAAAACAGTAAGAGCCTGGTGACAGTAACTCCATAATAGAAAAGAAACATGAACCGCAGCACCCCGAGCATGACCGAAAACAAGTGTAACAACTCGCATCGCCTGACCTCAGCATGGGGACCCAGAGAAAAGTACTGTCTTCCCTCCCACTGGGTTGCTTCCCAGACTTTCCTTGAAGCACCCAGGGTGTTCTGTTCTTGAAAAAAAGATGGGGTTGGCACTTCCTTCGCTACCCTGGTACAAAGTTCACAGAGATGCTAATCTGATCCACCCTGGAACATTTCCTCCCTCAACAAAATTCTCTCTCCAAAGACAAAGCAAACAGTGATGCAGACTGCAAGAAAACCAAGATGCCACTCGTGGTCAAGGGCAGGGATAAGAGAATGTGCGTCAGAAAGAACGCTCTGAAAGAACATTCTGTCAGGGATAGCACCTGACACACCCGCAGTGTTACCGATGCCTGAAGCAGCCCTGGCAAGTCCCTGAGCTCCCTGTGGCTTGCTCCTTCCCTTTCCAGAGCCAAAGCATCACACTTCCCAATATAATATTGAGAGGAACAAATAAAGAAAGTATGGGAAAGGGAAGGATTGTTTAAACTGGAAAGCCCAACTCTTGTACTCTCAATTTTTTTTTTTTTTTTTTTTTTTTGGAGACAGGGTCTTGCTCTGTTGCCCAGGCAGGAGTACAGTAGCACGATCCCAGTTCACTGCAGTCTCAACTTTCCAGGTCCCGTCCCACCTCAGCCTCCTGAGCAGCTGGCACCACAGGAGCACTACCAGGCCCAGCTAATTTTTAAAATTTTGTTGTACAGATGGGGTCTCGCTATGTTGCCCAGGCTGGTCTTGAATTCCCAGCCTGAAGCAACCCTCCCACCTCAGCCTCCCAAAGTACTGGGATTATGGGAGCAAGCCACTGTGTCCAGCTATTCTCAATTTTTTAAAACATATGCCACATTTTGATTTATGAAAATATCACAAACTTCTTTAACGATCTTTAACATTTCAAAAGGATGTTTTTTCCATTTTCCAAATCTAAACTATTAAGTAAGCTTTTTCAAACTACACACATACTCCCTCCCAAGATGTGGCAGTGCCCCTGCCCACCAGGTAAGCTCCTGCTCTGCTGGCACCCCTGCACCCCACAATGCCCAGGTAAGGTGGTCTCCTGACCCTCCCCTGCTACAACGTGGCACTTTCCTTTCTTTCTGTTTTCCTGCTCCCCGTTTCACTCAAGACCATGGGACAGACCTTACTGGCTACATAAAAACCTTGCACTTAAGCTACCATAAACAGAGCCAACAAACTACTGGAGCAGCCCAGAGTCCAAACTTGGATCTGCAAAGCAGTGAGTGTTATTAAAAAGCCATCTGTACAAAGGTTTGACAAGTTTTTCATGAAAGGCAACCCTGAAGTGGGCCCCCTGGGACCCTCCCCATGCTCTTGGGAGGACCCCCACCCTGGCTGCCTCAAAGTAAGGCAATCAGGAAGTCCTCTTCCAGTAACCAGAGGAGACAGTCCACCTCATGCCTCAATTAATCTACAGGAAAAGGAGTCCAATTATTGCATAATCAATTCAATTCTTAGAATGATCTAGGCAGATAATTCAAAGTCCTGCAGTTCTTGCCTGTATTTTCTTTCTGCTTCCTGAAAACTGGGCAAGAACAATGCACTCAATGCACAGGGCCATGGTAAAAAATAAAATGTGTACCCAGGTGTGGTGGCTCATGCCTGCAATCCCAGCACTTTGGGAGGCCGGGGCAGGTGGATCATTTGAGGTCAGAAGTTCAAGACCAGCCTGACCAACATGATAAAACTCTGTCTCTACTAAAAATACAAAAATTAGCCAGGCGTGGTGGCAGGCGCCGGTAATCCCAGCTACTCAGGAGGCTGAGGCAAGAGAATCGCTCGAGCCTGGGAGGCGGAGGTTGCAGTGAACCAGTATCACACCATTGCACTCTAGCCTGGGCAACAGAGTGAGACTCCGTCTCAGAAAACGAAAAAGAATAAAATATATGTGTGAATAATGCAGTTGGTAACCTTGGGAATTACCTACCAAAAAGAACATGAGACATCGACATCTCACATAGGAACATGATAGGTAACTCTCAGCCTACAACAGCCTGGACTTTCCAAGCACAGGACAGAGTCATGACTAAGACCATCAGATACATAGAAATGGCAATGAAGTCTCCTTGTTCATCCAGAGACCCAGAGGGCTCTGCAAGAGATAGGCATCAATTCAGCCAAAAACCGGCCCTCCTGCAGGCTGGGCACCCTGGCCCTCCCAGCATTCCTGCTCCCCATGACCTGACTAGGAATTAGCTCCTAGGATTTTGCTCTCCTGGTTCCACACACCACATCCTTGTTTCGACTTATGCCCAATCATTCAGAGATATGATTTCAAAAAGAAAGCTGACTTACAATGGAATATCATTCAGCTGTAAAAACGAAGGACTTTCTGACACCCACTGCAACATGCGGGACACTTGAAAATAGGATGCTGACTGTAATAAGCGGTCACCAAAAGACCAACACTGATCGAGCCCACTAACACAAGGTGCCCGAGTAGGCAAATTCCTACAGACAGAACGTGGATCCCATCTGGGTTGCCTGGGACTTGGGGAGAGGAGAGTGAGGAGTGAGTTTTTAACAGGTAGAGTTTCAGTTTGGGAAGATGAAAAAAGTTCTGGAGATGGATGGTGGTGATGGTTGTACCATTCTGCGAATGTACTTCATGCCACCAACCTGTACACTTAAAAATGGTTAAGACGGTCAATTTTATGTTATATATATTTTACAACAATACAAACATTTGTTTTTTTAAAGAAATTAAGAAACATCCCTGTTTTTCAAGTTCTTCTGTTGCATGTTGGTGGTGAGCAGGCCCATGCCTTGCCTGGAATATCCCTGGCCTGGCTCGGCAGAAAGCGCCCAAGGAGTTTCATCTGTAACTGCGTGCCTTACCTTCACTCTCTTTATATACGGAAGTCTTAACTGCTGAGACTCCTCTCCTTCTCTCCCATACTTCCCCACTTATTCACCCACTCATGGTTTACTGAACATTGATGACACGTCAAGCTCTGTCCTAGGCATCAGAAGGTCACAAGTATGACACTCAGAGAACTTTTAATTCCATGAAGTAAAAGGCAGACAAAAATCAAGTCAAAGGAGAGTTGGTGACAAGTGAGTGCCGGGATGGAGGACGCGGGTGACAGGGAGTCAGGGGAGGTGACATCTCAGCTCTCACCCAAATCACACCACCCACAACCTCCCAAACAACTCACAACCACTCTCTCCTAGGATGTCTCCACCCACTGAAGCCAGTAATCTTTATAAAGCCTTGGGATTCTCTGGTCCATGTTAAGTTAAAAATAATAGCAATTCATTTCTCCTTCCAAACACAGTCAGCCATAGATATCTTCTGCCAAATAATAATGTAGTTCACCCATGAAGTTATCTACCTATCTCTACTTAGAAAAAAAGGAAAAAAACTTAACCTCAAAGGCCCTCCTATGTCTCCCCATCCTGCTGTGCAAGCAGCCAAACTCAAGTGAAGATATAAATCATTCGTGCAGGCCACTCTTCCTGTTCCCACCTTGTCCTGGGGCTTCCCAGGCCCTTCCTACACTTCTTGTTTGGGCTTTATCTGAGACTTGAAACCCTGGGCAGGGGCCTTTGCTCAATGCTTAAGACACAATAAAATATTAACTACGGTGAGTCAATAACACAGTGCAAGATGCCCAAGGCACTCCCAGAAGAGGCCTAAGGATCTAAATTGATACCCTGGGTCCATGACAGAAATACACTCAACAATTCTCTCTTCCTTAACCCAAGAAAAGTGCACTGAAAGAACAAATTCTTACTCAAGGGATGTTCTGTGGGCAAGAAGGCAGCAGAAAGTGATGCATCTACAGACCTGGCTCGGGTCAGGCCTGAGGCAGAAATTGCGCCCAGTGGGAACTAAAGGAAGCTGATCTCAGCTCAACAGAAAGAGGGTCTAGGAGTTAACCTGCTCAGGACTCCTGCACTGCTGGAAGGGGAGGACCCAGGGAAGCTGGCACAAACGTCATGGTAGGCAATTTGGCAATAAACACAAAATGCATTAGGAACACACATCCCGCCGGGTGCAGTGGCTCACGCCTGTAATCCCAGCACTTTGGGAGGCAAAGGTGGGAGGATCACCTGAGGTCAGAAGTTCAAGGCCAGCCTGGCCAACATGGCGAAAACCCATCTCCACTAAAAATCAAAAAATTTGCCAGGCACAGTGGTGCGTGCACGTGTAATCCCAGCTATTCAGGAGGCTGAGGCAGAAGAACTGCTTGAACCCGGGAGGTGGAGGTTGCAGTAAGCCGAGATCGCATGACCGCACCCTAGCCTGGGCAACAAAGTGAGACTCTGTCTCAAAAAAAAGAAACACACATCCCTTCCATGCAGCCATTCCTCAGGATGTGCTCTGCAAGGGTGCTTTTCTCTAGGGCCTCCCTAGCCCTCTGCCCACCTGCACCTGTTATTCATGTTGCTATCTACCTTCCCCCAGGTCCTGAAAAGCTAGGTGCAGGGAGACTGCCCCTCACACACACAGCGCAGAATCCCCGACATCAAGCATGTGTCTGGTACATGGCAGGCAACAAACATTTCAAATAAATGGACTTAAGGGATTGTGAAGTGTCCTGAAAAGTTGATATGAATGGGTATTTGCTATTTTTTTTTTTTTCTTTTTGAGACAGAGTCTCGCTCAGTCACCCAGGCTGGAGTGCAGTGGCTCGATCTCCGCTCACTGCAAGCTCCGCCTCCTGGGTTCACGCCATTCCTGCCTCAGCCACCTGAGTAGCTGGGACTACAGGCACCTGCCACCAGGCCCAGCTAATTTTTTTGTATTTTTTTAGTAGAGTCGGGGTTTCACCGTGTTAGCCAGGATGGTCGCGATCTCCTGACCTCGTGATCTGCCCACCTCAGCCTCCCAAAGTGCTGGGATTACAGGTGTGAGCCACCGCGCCCAGCCAGGGTATTCACTATTAAACTGTAACAGTTTAAACACTTTTAAACTATTAAAAAATCCAGGCCAATTAAGTATCCAATAAAGGATTGGATGAGTAAATTGAGCTACGGCCACAGAGTTGAATGCTGTGTGGCCATTAAGAACGTGGTATGGCTGTGGTTACAAAGGGCATGGATTCAGGAACAGAACAGAAATGTGGGCAACTCCCCACCCTGACAACTCCCCAGAAGCCAACCTAGGGGGGAGAAAAAAAATACTCATATCAAAAGCTCCAAATCTGCAAGAAATGTGAAAAAGAGGATCCTACTCTCTCAGCCACCACATCTCGTCCAGCGAGATGCCAGTCCTCCTTGCCCTGTTCCCATAACACGAGTTAAAGTCACACTACGTTAGCGCCAATATAACGTCCGGGATAACGATGCCCAAGCGTGAGCAAGACAAGGAGAAACAGCACTGCAAACAAGCAAACACTCGACTGCTAAAGAAAATGAATGGATGAGAACACAAGGTTCCAAAGAAGAGATTCTGTGCCAGAAGAGAATGGAACACTCAAGGAAGAAAAGAAAATTCTCACGAATGTTTCATGCTCCCAAACAACTGAAGAACACGGGTTCAATAAAACAAGCGCTCACAGATGAGCTAATGGATAACAGATTAAAAGGATGTTGGAAATCTAACAAAATGAAAGGAGGATCAAAACAACTTGACAACAGGCCAGGTGCGGCGGCTCAACCCTGTAACCCCAGCACTTTGGGAGGCTGAGGCAGGTTGATCACGAGGTCAGGAGATCGAGACCATCCTGGCTAACAGGGTGAAACCTCGTCTCTACTAAAAATACAAAAAAATTAGTTGGGCATGGTGGCGGGTGCCTGTAGTCCCAGCTACTTGGGAGGCTGAGGCAGGAGAATGGCATGAACCTGGGAGGCAGAGGTTTCAGTGAGCTGGGATTGTACCACTGCACTCTAGCCTGTGCAACAGAGCGAGACTCTGTCTCAAAAAAAAAAAAAACTTGACAACAAAATTAGTAGATAAGTTAAAAGCAGCAAGGTATAGAATATACTGCTGCAAACCAAATTATTAACTCAAAAGAGTTATGAGCTGAATGGAGAACACAGATGAAAAAGATAACAAAAAACAGAAATGAAAAGCAGATAACGGCTATCCAACATAAAGTATCCTTGAAGTGGAAAAGTTAAATGAAATGTAAAATGCATCAAAAAATATAATACATACACAGAATGATGCAAGAAAATTTCCTAAAGTGATTAAAGAAACCAATCTGCAGACTGCAACAGTATACTATGTTCCAAAAAATGTAACACACTATGCTCACAGTAGTTACAGATGCTAATCAAGTTACTAAACTTCAATGATAAAGACAGAGTTGTGTGCACAAAAAAAACTCATCATATGCAAAGCAAAAAAAAAAAACAATCGGTGCTGCCTGAGATTTCTCCTATTGGCCTATCAAATACAGGAAGGCCCTAGAACAACAGCCACCAACCTCTAGACAAGGATGTCCAATCTTTTGGCTTCCCTAGGCCACATTGGAAGTAGAAGAGTTATTTTGGGCCACACATAAAATACACTAACATTAACAATAGCTGATAAGCTTAAAAAAATCGCAAAAAAATTTCTTTTTTTCTTTTTTCTTGACATGGAGTCTGACTCTGTTGTCCAGGCTGGAGTGTAATGGCATGATCTCGGCTCACTACAACCTCCCTCCTGGGCTCAAGCGATTCTCCTGCCTCAGCTTCCTGAGTAGCTGAGATTACAGGCACCCACAACCACCCCTGGCTAATTTCTGTACTTTTAGTAGAGACGGGGTTTCCCCATGTTGGCCAAGTTGGTCTTGAACTCCTGACCTCAGGTGATCCGCCCGCCTCAGCCTCCCAAAGTGCTGGGATTACAGGAGTGAGCCACCGCACCCGGCTGAATTTCATCATGTTTTAAGAAAGTTTACTAATTTGTATTGGGCTGCATTCAAAGCCCTCCTGGGCCGCATGCAACCAGCAGGCCGCAGGTTGGACAAGCTTGCTCTAGAGCACAGCCTCAAACTATCACCCAGCCAAAGTGTCACTCAAGTCCAGAAACAAGGGCAAACACTGGCAAATGGGAAAAAACATTCAGAAAATAGGACACTGACATTATTGAGGGAAGAAAACAGGAGTCCAGCCAAATAAGAGATAAAATACTCTGGATTGGGGCCGGATGCAGTGGCTCACACCTGTAATCCCAGCACTCTGGGAGGCCAAGGCAGGCAGATCACCTGAGGTCAGGAGTTTCAGACCAGCCTGACCAATAGGTAAAAAAAAAAAGCCCTGTCTCTACTAAAAATACAAAATATTAGCCAAGCGTGGTGGCGCATGCTTGCAATCCCAGCTACTTGGGAGGCTGAGGCAGGAGAATCACTTGAACCCAAGAGGTGGAGGTTGCAGTGAGCTGAGATTACAGCATTGCACTCTAGCCTGGGCAACAAAAGCAAGACTCTGTCTCAAAAAAAAAAAAAAAAAAAAAATTCCAGATTGAGAAATCTATACCTGAGTAAAAGCATTAAATCAACGTATAAGTGAGAACTGAGCTAAACAATAAAGTAAGGTTACACGACAGAATGGAAAGTACAATGTAAAACTAATAATAAAACTTTTTAAAATGAGAGATTGGGAAAGCAGGGAGGAGAATAAGAATGCTGGCACCCTTGACTCAGAGGGTGGAGAGCCAGTGAACACTATCAGACTTCAAACATTGTTTTTCAAAAGCCACAATTCTAACCTTTTAATGCTTTCAAAAATCTCTTCCCTTAACCTTACTTGAACCTTTTAGAAAATAATCTCTCTTGTACTAAAGAAACATTTATTTGAAGTTTAACATTTCTTTGGTTTCATTTCAGTTTATTTCCTTTTATTGAAATCAAGTAAGTGTAATACTTTTGTTATAAAACCACTGACACACAAGTTGCATTTTTATAAAAGTCCTTCTGTCCAACTTCTCAACTATCCCTGTGTGTCTAAATGTCTTAGAAAGTTATCTGGGCTGATGCTCACCTCATGAAACTAGAAGTTACTTTGGGTGGCTGGGATTTGGGGAGATAGATACCTTCTTTGTATTTTTCAGTTAGCTGATTCATTTGACACACGCACTCTCTCTCTTTTCTTTTTTTTTTCTTTTGAGACGGAATCTCACTCTGTCGCCCAGGCTGGAGTGCAGTGGCATAATCTCGGCTCAGTACAACCTCCTCCTCACCGCAATTCTCCTGCCTCAGCCTCCCGAGTAGCTGGGATTATAGGCACCCACCAACATGCCCAGCTAATTTTTGTATTTTTAGTAGAGACGGGGTTTCACCATCTTGGCCAGGCTGGTCTTGAACTCCTGACCTCGTGATCCACCCGCCTGGGCCTCTCAAGGTGTTGGGATTACAGGCATGAGCCACCACACCCAGCCTCTCTTTTTTAAGAAATGGGCTCTCCCTCTATCACTCAGGCTGGAGGGCAGTGGCACCATCATACCTCACTGCAGCCTCAAACTCGGGTTCAAGTGATCCTCAGCCTTCCTAGTAATTGAGACTACAGGTACACACCACCACGCCCAGCTAATTTTTAAATTTTTTGCAGAGATGCGCGTCTCACTTTGTCACCCAGGCTGGCCTTGAACTCCTGGCTTCCAGTGATCCTCCCTCCTCAGCCTCCCAAAGTGCTGTGATTACAGGCATGAGCCACCATTCCCAGCCTGATTTCTTTCTACCGAGCATGCATCATCTTTGTCATTTTATGCAAATACAGAATGATCTGTCTTAATTAAAAAACAAAACAAACTGAAAAAAAAAAATGCCAAGATGTTAACAGTGATTAGTATTGGATCCATGGGATATGAATGTGAATTCTCTTCACACTTCTTGTATTTTCGAGGAAAAAGAATTCCAATGTTGGCTAGGCGTGGTGGCTCATGCCTGTAATCCCAGCAACTCTGGAAGGCCAAGGCAGGCTGATCACTGAAGGCCAGGAGTTCAAGACCACCACCCTGGCCAACATAGTGAGACTCCATCTCAATAAAATAAAATTTAATTTTTTTTTATTTAAATGTTGCTGGAGAACATGTAGAGGTGATTTTGAAAGTTTAAGTTAACTAATAAGGTGCTATGAGAAGACAGAAAACTAAAAAACCACCACGTATATATTCAGAAAGAAGATTAGCTGTGGATAAAGGGTTGCAGGTGATTATTTTTTCCTTCTTTCTTATCCACTTTTTCATTTCTGGAAGACGAGCATTTATTACTTGTGTTTAAAAAAAAAAAGATGTTTTGGTTTTGTTTTTTAATAAAAGGGTCTTCTCAAGAAGTGGTGACTCCTGGCCCAAGAGGAACCTGAGTGGTTAGACAGAGCACCAGGTAATGCCTGTGATAGGAACAGAAACCCCAGAAGGAGAAGATGAGCAGGTGGTTTCCACCTTCTCTCAGCCCCCAGCTGTCCAGTGACTCATTCTCTCAGTGCAAAGGTGGAACATGGGGTCAAGACTGCCCTAGGTCAGACACAGCTCTCAGAATCTGCCCACATCATCACAATAGGAGAAGACTACCCTGAGTCAGACACAGCCCTCAGAATCTGCCCACACCATTATGTGTATGCATCCAGGAGCACATTTGGTAAGTCAGAAACAAGATTAAGAAGAAAATGGCTCGATTCGTTATCAACAATATACGAGCACCATGAAACACACCAATGAAAGCCTGGCATGCCCAAGCTACGCTGCCCAAGATTACAGCCTTTATGTGCTTTCGATGGTTTAAAAAAAAAAAAAAAAGATGGGAGGGGAAAGCAAGGGTTGAGAGGGAGGGGCAGAAAGGAGAGGAGAGGAGAAGAAGGGGAGAGGAAGGAAGAGGAGGGCAGGGGAGAGGAGGGAAGGAGAGGGAAGGGCAGGGAAGGGGAGTGGAGGGGAGGGGAGTTAAGTTCCTGAAAGCAGATGAGGGAGCTATCCAAAGGGGTTACCTTCAAGCTTCACCAACATGCAGATACTCAGCATGCTTACACCTTAAGGTTTGGAACATTCCAACTGGAACAAAACTCACCAGTGGCTATGGCCCAGTAAACGTCTGATCCATTCAGTAACTCACCACATGCTATGGGAGAATAAACCTGGGAGCCGGGAACTTGAAGCAGAATTCGAAATGGAGCGACCCGTGCATTGGAATCCAACACTGCATCCAGAGCGCCGACCAGGCGACCTTCAAAAGAAAAGAGAAGAAAGTGCACCTGTGAGCATGGGGCTGGCCAGCTCCTCATGCGTGTGAGGCATGTGGTCGCTGTCTGGACTCCATGCTGGGGTAGCAGAGACAGTTTTACATCCAGTTCTTCAACTCACCTCACAAAGCCTGAGCTCCATGGAGCCAAGGGCTCTGTCTGCATCTGCAGCAGGACCTGCCCCTGACAGGCACTCAGTACTCATTTGCTCAATCAATGAAGAGGTGAACAAAGGGTGCTGAACCAGTCGCCCAGCCTAGCTAAGGCACTAAGTCCCAGTACATAAATAAGCAGGGGCTCTGGACTCAAGACTGCCTGATGCAAACCCTGGCTCCACCACTTTCAATCTGTGGGGCCTTAGGCAAATCACTTAACTTGTCTGTGCCCTGGATTCCTTGTTGGTGAAATAAAATAAGCACAGTCTACGTACTTCATAGGGTAATTGGGATGATTAAATGAGTTAAAGTATCCAATATTCAAAGTGCTTAAACTATTGCAAGCCCATAAAAAGTACTCTATGTCACCCATTATTATTATTTTGTCATCATTATCCTCCTCTCCAATATGGTAGAATAATCCCTGCCTGCTCCAGGGTACTGTGAGATGTAAATAAGAAAACCGGCCAGGAGTGGTGGCTCATGCCTGTAATCCCAGCACTTTGGGAGGCCAAGGCGGGAGGATCACTTGAGGTCAGGAGTTTGAGACCAGCCTGGCCAACATGGTGAAACCCCATCTCTACTAAAATTACAAAAAAATTTGCTGGGCGTGGTGGCAGGCACCTGTAATCCCAGCTACTCGGGAGGCCGAGGCAAGAGAATCGCTTGATCCCAGCAGGTGGAGGTTGCAGCAAGCTGAGATCGCACCATTGCACTCCAGCCTGGGCAACAAGAGCGAAACTCCATCTCAAAAAAAGAAAAAGAAAAGAAAAGAAAACCTATCAAAGTCTTTTACAGACCATAAAGCACGAAATGTGAGTGCAGGATTAGCACTTTCCTGTAATGAGTGGCATCAGAAATCAATGGCAGGCAAAACAACAACAACAACAAAACAAAAAAGGCATCCCAAGCTGGGTGTGGTGGCTCATGCCTGTAATCCCAGCACTTTGAGAGTCCGAGGCAGATGATCGCTTCAGCCTAGGAGTTTGAGACCAGGCTGGGCAATACAGTGAGATCTCATCTCTACAGAAAATTAAAGAATTAGCTGGGCATGGTGGCGAGTGCCTGTATTCCCAGCTACTCAGGAGGCTGAGGCGGGAGGATGGCTTCAGTTTAGGAGTTCGAGGCTGCAGTGAGCAGTGATGATGCCACTGTGCCCTACCCTGGGAGACAGAGCAGGACCTCAGTTTCAAAAAAAAAAGGCATCCTGATCCTTGATTGCCTGGGAATCTAGATGGCTAAGATGGCTGAGAAGATTAGGTCTTCAATTTACTTCACATATTATCCTTAACTAATAGGCCCTGAATAAGGGCCACAGCTGCCTGAGCAATTACTATGTCTATTTTTATACAGTTTAACCACCTCAAGTGTAAAGAAAAACTGAATCACTGGGGGCAAGTTACTTACATAACACCCCGTCATATATTTAGTACAAACACAGTATCCTCCTATATAACCACAGTACAACCATCAAATTCAGAACATTAACATTGATATGGCCCTGCCATCTAATCATAAGACCCATTCAAATATTGCCAAATGTCCCAATAATGTCCTTTTGCTACAATGGATCCAGTTCAGAATCACAGTCAGTTGTCAAGTCTCTTTGGACTATGTGGGTCTGGAGAAGTCTTTCACTGACTTTCATGACCTTGACACTTTTGAAGCGTTATAGGCCAGTTTTTCTTGTAGCATGTCCCAAAGTCTGGGTTTGTCTGAGGCCTGGTCATGATTAGATTCAGGTAATATATTTTCGGCAAGAATCACAGAAGTGATGCTGTGTTCTTTTCACCACATCCTATCAGGTGGCAGATAACCTCTACTTGTCCCATTCTTGCTAACGTTCGCTTTCATCACTTGACTCAAATTGGGGCTGCCAGGCTCCTGCACTATAAAATTATTCCTTTTTCTTTGTAATTAACGAGTATTCTGTGGAGAAGTATTCTGAAGCCATGCAAATTTCCTGTTCCTCACCAAATATTTCATTATTCTCTTACTTATATCAGTATGGCCTCATGTTTTTCTCCTTTTCTCAAAGGGTTATAATCTATTACTATCATATATTTTGATGCCCTGATTGTCCCAGGTTTGGCCAGTGGGAACCCCTTCAAGCAGGCTTTTGTGTCCTTCGGATGTGTCCCCATCGTTCTTCATATTTTCTGGGACAACAAAATATTCCAACTTCATCTTGTACTTTCACTACTCTGGCCCTGGAACCAGCCACCATTTCTTCAAGAAACTCTGGTTTCTTTAGTGACTAATGGTATTTAAAAGCCAGTACAGGGAAACCAGGTGTGCTCATTGCTAATGGGGTGCCTCCAGGTCCCCTCAGTGTACAGAGCCAGGAAATATATGTCTGTACATGTGTATGTGTGTACAGCTGACCCTTGAACAACACGGGTTTGAATTGCATGGATCCACTAACATGTGGAGTCTCTTCTGCCTCTGCACCCCGAGACAGCAAGGCCAACCCGTCCTCCTCTTCAGACTACTCAACATGAAGATGATGATGAGGATGAAGACCTTTATGATGATCCCTTCCACTTAATGAATAGTAAATATATTTTCTCTTCATTATAATTTTCTTAACCTTTTCTCTACTTTCTTTATTGTAAGAACACAGTATATAATACACATAGCACACAAAAATGTGTTAACCAACTGTTTTATCAGTAAGGCTTCTAGTTAACAGTAGGTTATTAGTAGTTACATTTTTAGGGATCAAAAGTTATATGTGAGGACTTTTGACTGCACGGGGGTTGGCAACCCTAGCCCCAGCACTGTTCCAAGGCCAACTGCATACGCATTTACATACTTACATACATACTTACATACACACACACATATACACGTATTTGTTGACACATTTACATGTATTTGCATTTTCATATATATCTACATAGAGAAAAACGAGTTCACACCAAAACCTCCAACTGCAATCCAATACCACAGAGTTCTCATTTCTTTCCATATTTGTAACTCCTTTTCCAACACCAAGTAAACTGGCTTCCATTATTCTCAAAAAAAAAATTTTAGCCAGGTGTGGTGGTACACGCCTGTAATCCTAGCTACTAGGAGGCTGAGGCAGGAGAATCACTTGAACCCAGGTGGCAGAGGTTGCAGTGAGCCAAGATCACACCACTGCACTTCAGCCTGGGCAACAGAGCAAGACTCCATCTCAGGGAAAAAAAAAAAAGAGACGGAGGGTCACTCTATCGCCCAGGTTGGAGTGCGGTGGCACAATTTCGGCTCACTGCAACCTCCGCCTCCCAGGTTCAAGCGATCCTCCTGCCTCAGCAACCCAAGTAGCTGAGATTACAGGCACCTGCCACCACGCCTAGCTAATTTTTGTATTTTAGTACACCATGTTAGTCACGCTGGTCTTGAACACTTGACCTCAGGCAATTCGCCTATGTGGCCTCCCAAAGTGCTGGGATTACAGGCGTGAGCCACCATGCCTGGCTGATTCTCAAAATACTTACTTATCTGATCAGTCCTCCTGTTGCTACCAATATCCCCTCCACAGCAGAGGCCCTCTTCACCCCATCCAGGCTATAACACACCCCACCCCTGCAATCTCCTTAATCTGCCCACTTAATAACCCTCAGAAAAGAAGGAAGAGCACTGAGCTTTTCTAGCAAATACTCCTTAGGCTGCTCAGAATTCCTGCCCCCTTCCTAGTTTGCTCCTAAGTTCCAGATGACAAAGGAGGCTGGAAACCTGTCTACTGGATAAAGGGGCTGCCACTTTAATACAGAATCTTAGCCATACCTCAGGGGAGCTCAGTGATTAGGAACATCAGGTTGGGGACAGGGTTAAAGCTGCAGTTGCAGGGGATTGATAAAACCTTTGCCTGTCAAGGACTGGGACAGCAGGTGGTGATAAGGAAGCTGATGAAGATCAGAAAGGGGCTAAAGATCCCACTCATCCCACACCCCCACATGCTTGGCACTTTCAACTACATTAAGAGATCTGCTGTAGAACTCATATCTAGTTTGATAAAAACCGGAGGGACTTTGGACAACATCAAATGAAAGCAGCAGGGAGGGTGTGCAGCCACAATATGGAAGTAGTGACTTTTTAACTGGAAAGAGTGGAAATTTTTCTCTACAAGACTCAGGTGCTTTTGCAAAGGTCAGGACATTTTATGTCAAGACCAACCCAGCCCCTTCAACTGGTGGGAAAGTGGACAGAGCAGCCATCAGAAAGCCACAGGGGTGCTTCCGGTTTCAGTTCCAACATGCAAAGAGCTTGGAAGTTATCACTCCCATATATATGACAAGGACAAGGTGAACAAATTGAAAAGCCATGATTTTTCTCAGACTATTCAGAGAACGAAGGGCATAGGTTAAACCACAACCTCGAAATGTAGAGAGAGATGGAAGAATCCAGAGACAGCCAAGATCAGCTTCCCTGGAGCAGTTTATAGCTTCTGCTGGAGCCATAAATCGTAGGAATATTTAAATGGTGATTTTTGGCAACTTGCTGGAGGCTGAGTGTGTAAGAAGAGTAAGAAACTCTTGAAAGCCACAGTCTCTAGGGTACCCCACAACTTGCATAGGTTTTAACACCAGGAACCCCACCAGGTTCTCACCGTGAAGAGCCAGGGAAGATCCTCTTTGGCCCTTTCAGGGCAAAGGGAAAAGTAATCATTGTTCAATATCCTCAGGCTGTTCTCCATTAATAAAGGCCAACGCACCAGAGAAGTATTTTCTTTATTATTATTATTATTATTATTATTATACTTTAAGTTTTAGGGTACATGTGCACAATGTGCAGGTTTGTTACATATGTATACATGTGCCATGTTGGTGTGCTGCACCCATTAACTCGTCATTTAGCATTAGGTATATCTCCTAATGCTATCTCCCCCCCCTCCCCCCACCCCACAACAGTCCCCGGTGTGTGATGTTCTCCTTCCTGTGTCCATGTGTTCTCATTGTTCAATTCCCACCTATGAGTGAAAACATGCGGTGTTTGGTTTTTTGTCCTTGCGATAGTTTGCTGAGAATGATGGTTTCCAGTTTCATCCATGTCCCTACAAAGAACATGAACTCATCATTTTTTATGGCTGCATGGTATTCCGTGGTGTATATGTGCCACATTTTCTTAATCCAGTCTATCATTGTTGGACATTGGGGTTGTGGAAGTCAGTGTGGTGATTCCTCAGGGATCTAGAACTAGAAATACCATTTGACCCAGCCAGAGAAGTATTTTCTAGAGCCTTTTCCACCCTCCCTGGCCCATGCAAAAAGGGCATTTCTCATTAACTAGAGAAAGTCTTCTCTGGTCAGTAAGAAAGCTAACTCCATCTAGCTTTCTTGTCTCATTAGGGATGTAAGGGTAGGAGGAACAGAAATCACTTGTGAAGGTCACACCGAGGGACACAGGCCCATGGAAGACTGAGATTTATGCTACTATTATAGAACTCTTCCCCTCCCCCATACCTGACCACCACACCAACAGGCTCCAGTATAATGACAGTAACGACAGCTGGAAGTATGGCAAGACTCAGACTCTATTTGAGAAAGAGTTCTTTTTTTGTTGTTTTAAATTTTTTTATGTTTTTAGTTTTTTGTAGAGATGGGGATCTCTCTATGTTGCCCAGGCTAGTCTCGAACTCCTAGGCTCAGACAATTCTCCCACCTTGACATCTCATAGTGCTGAGATCACAGGCGTGAGCCACAGTGCTCAGCCAAGGAGTTCTTAAAGAAGCCCAAAGACAAATGGAGAGACCATAACAAGGACACCTGAGGAATCTGAACGCTCTGTCACCTACAACTACAGTGAAGATGAAACACAGCCCAAGTCTGAGCCAGAATAACACCAAACTCATACTTCAGGACTATTTTCTCAGTTCCTATTACCCAAAATATTATGTCTGGCTTTTGACCAAAAAAAAAAAACTATAATGCACGCTAAAACAAAGTCTGAAGAGGTAAAGTAAGCATTGGAATGAAACTCATATGACACAACCTTGGAATTATCAGACAGAATTTAAAATAACTGCAATAAATAAGGGCTCTAATGAAGAAGGTAAACAATATGCAAGAACAGATGGGTAAACAGAGAGATGGAAACTCTGAGGAAGAATTAATAAGAAATCCTAGACGTGAAAAGAAAATCAAGGAAAAATGAAGACTGCCTTTGATGGGCTCATCAGCAGCCTGGACACAGTCAAGGAAAAAAATCAGTGAGCTAGAAGATAAGTCAATAGAAACTTCCCAAACTGAAAAGCAAAGTGAGAGAGAGGGAGAGAGGGAGAGGGAGAGAGAGAGAGAGAGAGAGAGAGCGCGAGAGAGAGAGCACAAGGAATAGAACATCCAGCAACTGTGGAACAATTCCAAAAGGTACAAGATGTACGTAATTGGAATAATAGGAGAAGAGACAGTAATCATTTGAAGCGATAATGGTCAGGGATTTTCCAAAATTAATGACAGACACCAAACCACAGATCGAAAAAGAACAGAGAACACTAAGCAAAATAAATGTCAAAAAAAATTGGTAAATCATATTCAAATTGCAGAAATGAAAGATGAAGAGAATGTTCTAAAAGAAGCCATAGGGGGAAGAAACAGCTTGAGGAACAAAGATAAGAATTACTGCAGACTTCTCATTTTAAAAAGCATGCGAACAAGAGAGTGGGGTAAAATATTTCAAATGTTTAAAGGAAAAAAAAACCTAGAATTCTATATCCAGTGAAATTATCCTTCAAAATTGAAGAAATAACGGCTTCCTTAAACAAAAACTGAGAAAATAATTTCCAGCAGACCTAATTAGCAAAAAATGTTAAATGAAGTTATTCAGAGAGAAAGAAAATGACATAGGTCAGCAACCGAAATTTATATAAAGGAAATGTGTCTGAGAATAAAGGTAAAATAAAATATTTTATTTTTCTTATTCTCCATAGATCAAAAAGATAATCGTCTAAAGTAATAATAGTAAGAATGTACTGGGTGATTACAGCACATGGATAAGTGACATGAATAACAGTAAAGTCATAAAAATGGCAGAGAAGACTTGGAAATACTCTGTTATTAAAAAAAAAAAAAAAAAATACACCTGCATTTAGACTGGGCCCAGTGGCACAAACCTGTAATCCCAGCACTTTGGGAATACCACTTGAGGCCAAGAATTTGAGACCACCCTGGGCAACAAAGTGAAATCCCATCTCACTTTTTACATTTTTCACAAAAAATGTAAAAATTAGCCAGGCATAATTGCATGCACCTGCAGTCCCAGCTACTTAAAAGGTTGAGGTGAAAAGACTGCATTAGCCCAAGAGTTTGAGGCCACAGTGAGCTATGACTGATCACACTGCTGTACTCCAGCCTGGATGACACAGTGAGACCTTGTCTCAAAAAAATAAATAAAGCCTGCATTCAATGTGAAACAGTATAGTATTGTTTGAAGGTTGATGTAGATTAATTTAGAATTTATATTGTAAACCTTAAGACAACTACTACAGATTTTTTTAAGGAAGTATAGTTGACATGCTAAAGACAGCAAATAGAATCATTTACTTAATTAAATCAATTAAAACCAGAGAAGGCAGAAAAAGAAAGGTTTTAAAAAAAGAAAGAACAAAGCAATGAATAAAAAAGAGATGGTTGCTCGCACCTGTAATCCCAACACTTTGGGAGGCTGAAGCAGGCGGAGTACCTGAGGTCAGGAGTTCAAGACCAGCTTGACCAACATGGTGAAACCTCGTTTCTACTAAAAATACAAAATTAGCCAGGTGTGGTGGCGGGGGCTACTCAGGAGGCTGAGGCAGGAGAATCGCTTGAAACCATAGGGTGGATGTTGCAGTGAGCTGAGATCACACCATTGCTTTCCAGCCTGGGCAACAAGAGCAAAACTCCATCTCAAAAAAAAAAAGAGAGACTTAGACTGCCAAACAATAATGGGAGATTATAACACCCCACTGTCAGTATTAGATCAACAAGACAGAAAATTAACAAGGATATTCAGGACTTGAACTCAGGTCTGAACCAAGTGGACCTACTAGACATCTACAGAACTCTCTACCCCAAATCAACAGTGTATACATTCTTCTCAGTGCCACACGGCACTTATTCTAAAATTGACCACATAATTGGAAGTAAAACACTCCTCAGCAAATACAAAAGAACTAAAATCATAACACATAGTCTCTCAGGCCACAGTGCAATCAAACCAGAACTCAGGATTAAGAAACTCAACCAAAACCACACAATTTCATGGAAATTGAACAATCTGTTCCTGAAAGACTCCTGGGTAAATTACGAAATTACGGCAGAAATCAAGTTCTTTGAAACCAATGAGAACAAAAAGACAACGTACCAGAATCTCTGAGACACAGCTAAAGCAGTGTTAAGAGGGAAATTTATAGCACTTAATCCTCACATCAGAAAGCTAGAGAGATCTCAAATCAATACCCTAACATCACAATTAAAAGAGCTAGAGAAGCAAGGGAAAACTGTTCCAAAAGCTAGCAGAAGACAAGAAATAACTAAGATCAGAGAAGAAGTGGAGGAGATAGAGACACGAAAAACTATCCAAAAAAAAAAAAAATCTATGAATCCAGAAGATGGTTTTTTGAAAAAATTAACAAGACCACTAGCTAGACTAATAAAGAAGAGAGAGAAGAATCAAATAGACACAATAAAAAATGATAAAGGGGATATCACCACTGATCCCACAAAAATACAAACTGCCATCAGAGAATACTATAAATAGTTCTACACAAATAAACTAGAAAATCTAGACAAAATGGATAAATTTCTGGACGCATACCATCTACCAAGACTAAACCAGGAAGAAGTCGAATCCCAAAATAGACCAATAACAAGCTCTGAAATTGAGGGAGTAATTAATAGCCCACCAACCAAAAAAAGCCCAGGACCAGATGGATTCACAGCTGAATTCTATCAGAAATACAAAGAGGAGCTTGTACCATTCCTTCTGAAACTATTCCAAACAATTGAAAAGGAGGGACTCCTCCCTAACTCATTTTACGAAGCCAGCATCATCCTGATACCAAAACCAGGAAGAGACACAACAAAAGAAAGAAAACTTCAGACCAATATCCCTGATGAGCATCGATGCGAAAATCCTCAATAACATACTGGCAAATCAAATCCAGCAGCACAGCAAAAAACATATCCACCATGATCAAGTCAGGTTCATCCCTGGGATCCAAGGCTGGTTCAACATATGCAAATCAATAAACATAATCTATCACATGAACAGAACCAAAGACAAAAACCACATGATTATCTCAATGGATGCAGAAAAGGCCTTTGATAAAATTCAACATCCTTTCATGTTAAAAACTCTCAATAAACTAGGTATTGATGGAACATAACTCAAAATAATAAGAGCTATTTATGACAAACCCACAGCCAATATTGCACTGAATGGGCAAAAGCTGGAAGCATTTCCATTGAAAACCAGTATAAGACAAGGATGCCCTCTCTCACCACTCCTATTCAACATAGTATTGGAAGTTCTGGCCAGGGCAATCAGACAAGAGAAAGAAATAAAGGGTATTCAAATAGAAGAGAGGAAATCAAGTTGTCTCTGTTTACAGATGACACAATTTTATATTTAGAAAACCCCATCATCTCAGCCCAAAACCTTATTGAACTGAGAGGTAACATCAGCAAAGTCTCAGGATACAAAAATCAATGTGCAAAAATGACAAGCATTCCTATACACCAACAACAGACAAGCAGAGAGCCAAATCATCAATGAACTCCCACTCACTATCACTACAAAGAGAATAAAATACCTAGGAATACAGCTAACAAGCGATGTGAAGGGTCTCTTCAAAGAGAACTACAAACCACTGCTCAAGGAAACAAGAGAGGACACAAACAAATGGGAAAACATTCCATCCTCATGGATAGGAAGAATCAATATTGTGAAAATGGCCATACTGCTCCAAGAAATTCATAGATTCAATGCTATTCCCATCAAACTACCATTGACATTCTTCACAGAATTAGAAAAAACTATTTTAAATTTCATATGGAATCAAAGAAGACCCCATATAGCCAAGACAATCCTAAACAAAAAGAACAAAGCTGAAAATACTACTAAAAATTTATTTATTTTTAGTACACACTACCTGATCTCAAACTATACTACAAGGCTACAGTAACCAAAACAGCATGGTACTGGTACCAAAACAGGCACACAGACCAATGCAGCAGAACAGAGACCTCAGAAATAACACCACACGTCTACAACCATCTGATCTTCAACAAACCTGACAAAAACAACCAATCAGGAAAGGATCTCCTACTCAGTAAATGGTACTGGGAAAACTGGCTAGCCACATGCAGAAAACTGAAACTGGACCCCTTCCTTACACCTTATACAAAAATTAACTATTAACTCAAGGTGGATTAAAGACTAAAATGTAAAACCCAAAACCATAAAAACCCTAGAAGAAAACCTAGGCAATACCACCCAGGACATAGACATGAGCACAGACTTCATGACTAAAACACCAAAAGCAACTGCAACAAAAGCCAAAATTGACAGATGTGATCTAATTAAACTAAAGATCTTCTGCACAGCAAAAGAAATTAGTATCAGAGTGAAGAGGCAACCTACAGAATGGGAGAAAATTTTTGCAATCTACTCATCTGACAAAGATCTAATATCCAGAAGTTACAAGGAACTTAAACATATTTACAAGAAAAAGCTAAATAACTCCATCAAAAACTGGGTAAAGGATATAAACAGATACTTCTCAAAAGAAGATATTTACGCAGCCAACAAACGTATGAAAAAAAGCTCAACATCACTGATCATCAGAGAAATGCAAATCAAAATCACAATGAGATACCATCTCACGCCAGTCAGAATGGCAATTATTAAAAAGTCAGGAAACAATAGACGCTGGCGAGGCTGTGGAGAAATAGGAATGCTTTTACACTGTTGGTGGGAATGTAAATTACTTCAACCATTGTGGAAGACAGTATGGCAATTCCTCAAGGATCTAGAATCAGAAATACCATTTGACCCAGAAATCCTATTACTGGGTATATACCCAAAGGAATATCAATCATTCTACTATAAAGATACATACACATGTATGTTTATTGCAGCACTATTTACAACAGCAAAGACATGGAAACAACCCAAATGCCCATCAATGATAGACTGCATAAAGAAAATGTGGTACATATACACTACGGAATACTATGCAGCCATAAAAAGGAATGAGATCATGTCCTTTGCAGGGATAGATGAAGCTGGAAGCCATGATCCTCAGCAAACTAATGCAGGAACAGAAAACCAAACACCTCATGTTCTCACTCATAAGTGGGAGTTGAACAATGAGAACACATGGACACAGAGAGGGGAACAACACACACCAGAGCCTGTTGGGGGGTAGGGGGTGAGGGGAAGGAATTTAGAGGATGGGTCAATAGGTACAGCAAACCACCATGGCACACATATACCTATGTAACAAACCTGCACATTCTGCACATGTATCCTGTTTTGTTGGTTTTTTTTTAGAAGAGAAAGAGGAGGGGAGTGGAGAGGAGGGGAGGGAAGGGAAGGGGAGGGGAGGGAAGGGAAGGGGAGGGGAGGGGAGGGAAGGGGAGGGGAGGGGAGAGACAGAAAGAGAAAAAGAAAGATGCAATGAATAGAAAACACTTACAAACATAGTAGATATTAATCCAACTACATCAATAATCCCTTCAAGGGCCAGGTGCAGTGGCTCACGCCTGTAATCCCAGTACTTTGGGAGGCTGAGGCAGGCAGATGACCTGAGGTCAGGAGTTCAAGACCAGCCTGGCCAACATGGTGAAACCCCATCTCTACTAAGAATACAAAAATTAGCAAGGCGTTGTGGCGGGTGCCTGTAATCCCAGTTACTCAGGAGGCTGAGGCAGGAGAATTGCTTGAACCTGGGAGGCAGACATAGCAGTGAGCTGAAACCACGCTGCTGCACTCCAGCTTAGGTGACAGAGCAAGATTCCATAAAAAGTTAAAAAAAAAAAAAAAATCTCTTCAAGTATGAAAGGTCTAAGTACACCAACTAAACGAGATTTTCAGAGTGGATTAAAAACCAAAAACCAAAAAACAAAAAACATGGCTCAACTGTATGTTGTCCGGAAGAAACTCATTTAAGACTCACATAGGTTAAAAGTAAAGGAATGAAAAAAAGTAAAGGGATATGGAAAAAGTATACTACGTTAACATTAGTCAAAAGAAAGCAGGAGTAGCTGTATTAATTTTAGACAAATAGACTTCAAAACAGGAAATATCATCAGGAATAAAGAGGGGTATTACAGGCCAGGCACAATGGCTCACACCTGTAATCCCAGCACTTTGGGAGGCCAAGGTGGGAAGACTGCTTGAGGCCAGGAGTTCCAGACCAGCCTGGGCAACAAAGCAAAAAAAAAAATACCAAGCTGAGATAGTTTCACTGGTGAATACTACTAAACCTTAAGAAAGAAATGATAACAAGTTTCCACAATCTATTCCAGAAAACAGAGCAGAGGGAACACGCGAATTCATTCTATTACAGTAAGGAGGCCAACGTTCCTGTAATATAGTAAAATCAAATAAAGATATTAAAATAAAGGAAACTACAGACTAATAGCTCTCACGCAAAATTTTTCAACAAAATATGAGCAAATAGAAACCAACAATGCATAAAATGAATGATACCATGATCAAATGGGACTTACTCCAGGTATGCAAGGATGGTTCAACATTGGAAATATCGATCAATATAATACATGACATCCACAGGCTAAAGAAGAAAAAACCATATGATCACATCAATTGATACACAAAAAATGTTGACAAAATCCAACATCCATTCATGATTTAAAAAAAAAAAAAAAACTTGGAAGGGGGAAGCAGGAAACAAAAAAAAAAAAACTAAGGATCAAGAACTTCTTTTTTTTTTTTTTTTTCTTTTTTTGAGACAGAGTCTCACTCTGCTGCCCAGGCTGGAATGCAGTGGCACTATCTCGGCTCACTGCAAGCTCCGCCTCCCAGGTTCATGCCATTCTCCTGCTTCAGCCTCCCGAGTAGCTGGGATTACAGGCACCCGCCACCACGCCCGGCTAATTTTTTTGTATTTTTAGTAGAGACAGGGTTTCACCGTGTTAGCCAGGATGGTCTCGATCTCCTGACCTCATGATCCGCCCGCCTCGGCCTCCCAAAGTGCTGGGATTACAGGCGTGAGCCACCGCGCATGGCCAGAACTCTTTAACTTGATAAAGAACATCTCCAGAAAAACTCCCCACAGTTAACATCATACTTAATGATAAGAAACTGGACATTTTCCCACTAAAATCAGGAACAAGACAAGAATGTCTTCTTACATCACTCCTATTCAACATCAGAGTTAATGCAGTAAGATAAAAAGTGAAAATAAAAGATATATATAGAGAGAGAGAGAAGAAAAAAACAAAACTTTGTTCACAGATGATATGCTTGTCTTTGTAGAAATATCTCAGAGAATCAGCAAGAAAATCTCCAGGAACTAATAAGCAAGTAGAACAAGGCTGCAGGATTCAAGGTTAACATGACAACATCTCTCCTACATACCAGCAATTGGAACAACTGGAACTGGAACAACTGGAATTTGAACAACTAGAATTTGAAGAAAAAAAAATTACCATTGACAACAGTAAAAGGTATTTTTGTTAGGCATAAGCCTAAATAAATATGCATAGGGTTTATTTGTATCAAACTACAAAACTCTGATGAAAGAAATCAAAGAAGATCTAAATAGATAGATATTCCACGTTCATGGTTTAGAAGATTTAATACTGTTAAGATGTAATTCCTCCCAATTTTATCTACAGATTCAACACAATCCCAATAAAAATCCCACACACTATTTTGTAAATATTGACAACTGATTCTAAAGTTGATATAAAAATGTCAAGATATAGAGAAGCCAACACAATACTGGAGAAGAAGAACAAAGTTGGAGGACTCACACTACGCAATTTCAAGACTTGCTACAAAGTTACAGTAATCAAGACAGTGTGGTGGTACTGGTAATAGATTAGATATGTAAGTCAATACTTAGTAAATACTTATCGTTGTCTAAAAAGCAAAGGTAGTTCAGTGGAGAAGGATAGTCTTTTCAACAAATGGTGCTAAATCACTAGACATCCGTATGCAAAGAAATGAACCCAGACACAGACCTTACATCTTTCACAAAAAGTAATTCAAAATGGCTCATAAACCTACGTGTAAAACAGAAAACTATAAAACTTCTACAACATAGGCCAGGCGCGGTGGCTCATGCCTGTAATCCCAGCACTTTGGAAGGCCGAGGCGGGCAGATCACCTGAAGTGAGGCATTCAAGACCTGCCTGACCAATATGATGAAACCGTCTCTACTAAAAATACAAAAATTAGCCGGGCATGGTGGCATGCGCCTGTAATCCCAGCTATTCAGGAGGCTGAATAGGAGGCTCAGGAGGAGAATCGCTTGAACCCGGGAGGTGGAGGTTGCAGTGAGCCGAGATCACACCACTGCACTCCAGCCTGGGCAACAAGAGCAAAACTCTATCTCAAAAAAAAAAAAACAAAAAAAAAACTTCTACAACATAACATAGGAGAAGGCCTAGATGACTAAGTGTGGTGATGACTCTGTAGAGATAACACCAGAAGCATGATCCATGGGGAAAAAATTGATGTTAGACTTTATTTTAAAATTTTTGCTCTGCAAAGGACACTTGAGTACCAAAAGACAAGCCACTGACTGAGAGAAAGTACTTGCAAAACACATCTGATAAAGGACTTATATCCAAAATATACAAAGAATTCTTAAAACTCAACAATAAGAAAACAAATGACCCAATTAAAAATAGGCAAAAAATCTGAATAGATGTCTCACCACAGAAGATATACAGATGACAAATAACATATGAAATGTTTTGCAACCACCCTGGTCAACATGGCGAAACCCTGTCTCTACTAAAAATCAGCTTGGCGTGGTGGCGCATGCCTGTAATCCCAGTTACTCCGGAGGCTGAAGCAGGAGAATCACTTGAACCCGGGAGGCGGAGGTTGCAGTGAGCCAAGATCATGCCACTACACTCCAACCTGGGTGACAGACCAGACTCTGTCTCAAATTTAAAAAAAAAAAAACATATATATATATAGTTGTCCAACATCTTTTGTCACTAGGAAATTGTAAATTAAAACAAGATACCATTATATACTTAATAGAATGGCTAAAATCCAAAAAACTGACGATACCAATTGTGAGGATGTGTAGCAGCAGGGACTCATTCATTGCTGATGGTAATACAAAATGCACAGCCACCTAGAAGATAACTTGATAGTTCTGTACAAAACTAAACACAGCCTTATCGTATGGTCCCTGCAATCGCACACCTAGGTATTTACCCAACTGACGTAAAAACATATGTCTACAGAAAAACCTGCAAATGAATGTTTATGGCAGCTTTATTCATAATTATCTAAAACTGGATGCAGCCAAGATGTCCTTCAATAGGTGAATGGATAACCAAACTGTGGTTAGATCCATTCAGTAGAGTATTATTCTGTGATTTAAAAAAAAAAATCTATCGAGCCATGACTTTTCACAAACAGGAAACTTAAAAGCATATTGCTAAGGAAAAGAAACCCTCCTAAGAAAGCTACATACTGTATGATTCCAATTATTCCAGAAAAAGGAAAAGGGAAAACTATAGCAAGGGTAGAAAGACAGGTGGCTGCTAGAGGGAAAAGGTTACATTAGTCAAACATAGGGGAATTTTAGGGCAGTGAAAACTATTCTGTATAATATTGTGATTGTGGATGCATGACACTGTGTGTTTGTCAAAACCCACAGAACTTTACAGGACAAAGAGTAAACCTTAATGTTTGCAAGTTTTAAAAATAAATCCTTTAGGAGGTCAGGGACCCCTGGATTTAATGCAGGATGTGACCCAGCAACCTGACTGTACTACACATGTTTGAAACAGCCTCAGTGCGAGGAGTGAGGGAAATAGGGGACAGCCCTAAGTAATTTTGGAAATAAGTGGAGTCTGTGGAAAGGACGGCAAAGAACCATACACAAGTACAGGACTCCATGAGCCACAGGTTAACAACTGTGAAACTACTACACATGCACAGATGGTCCTCGACTAACAATGGTTCCACTTAACGGTTTTTTGGCTTTACAGTGGTATGAAAGCAACACACATTCGGTAGAAACCATCCTTTGAATTTTGAACTTTCACCTTTTCCCAGGCTAGTGGTGCAAGGCACAGCACTCTCTCGTGATGCTGGGCAGCAGCTGTGAGCTGCAGGTCCCAGTCAGCCACGTGATCACAAAGATAAACAACCGGTACTGTGCCCTACAGTGCACCGTATTCAATACATTACATGAGATATTCACACTTTGTTATAAAATATGCTTTGTGTTAGAAGACTTTGCCTAACTGTAGGCTAATGTAAGTGTTCTGAGAACGTTTAAGGTGGGTGAGGCTAAGCTATAATGTTTGGAGGGTCAGGTGTATTCAATGCATTTTTGACGATGATATTTTCAACTTAGGATGAGTTTATTGGGATGTAACCCCATCGTAAGCTAAGGAGCATCAGTATATTGTAAATGAACCATTAAGAAAAAGGATGGCAGAGCGTGAGAGCCAGGTTTCTCACTTCTGCAGTAGGAGCTTATAGACAGTCAAGGGAAAGAGGCAAGAATGATCCAGATGGTAATGAACTAGAGTCAGAGACAGGTGTGAACTCAGGTTCAGCTTACTATAGATACAAAGGGTTACTGCAATGGTTAATTGTAGGTGTCAACTTGACTGGGCTAAGAGATACCCCAATCGCTGGTAAAGCATTATTTCTGGTGATATCTGTGAGGGTGTTTCCAAAAGAGATAAGCATTTGAATCAGTGGACTAAGTATGGAAGATCCAATCTCTCTGTGGGCAGGCACTATCCAATTGGCTGAGGGCCCAGACAGAAAAAAAAAAAGGCAGATGAGGATATATATCCTAGAGGTTCTGTCTCCCTGGAGAATCCTAATACAGTTGCATGAAGAAATATTTATAGACATGCATATACACAAGAGTAAATTCACACAGATGTATTTCCTTGCTCTATCAGGAAAAAATTCCTTGCCCTCTGAGAGGGCCTAGAAGCAATGAGCACACATAGAGCGCAGATTTGGTTTCTACTACCATGCTCCAATGAAAGGAACCAGGGCTCCTTGGAGAAATGGCTGCTTCTGGAACCGGAACAGGAAATATACAAGATGAGCCTGGAACCATTTACAGTGTCAAAAAGTAAGGAATGCTAACCATACACAACCCACAGTATGAAAGGTGGGGGGAAGTAACTTTACATTGAAGAAACTGACAAATACTACCTCAGCCAGGTGATTGAGGACAGCATCAATAAAGGTAAGTCATGTTGACAGAAGGTACCCTTGAGCCAGGCATGGTAGCAGGTGCCTGTAGTCCCAGCTACTCAGGAGGCTGAGGTAGGAGGATCACCTGAGCCAAGAGTTTGAGGTTGCAGTGAGCTATGATCACCACTGCATTCGAGCCTGGGCAAGAGAGCAAGGTTCTGTCTCAAAAAATAAGAGAAAGAAAAAGAGGGGAGTGGGGGAGGGAGGGAAGGGGAGAATGTACCCTTGATATGAACTGATGAGAATGGCACTTTATCCCTGCGGTCTTCCTCTCCCAAAGCCAATCACCCTAATCTATCATAAGAAAAACATCAGATAAATCCCAACTGAGTGACATTCTATAAAATACAGGACCAGCATTTTCTCAAAACTGTGAAGGTCATCCAAAACAGGGAAAGTCTGAGAAACTGTCCCAGCCACATTGACAACTAAATGTAATGTGTTGTCCTGAATGGAATCCTGGAACACAAGACTAGGGAAATCTGAATAAGACCTGGACTCTGGTTAATAATAATTGTATTCATTTGTTACTGCTGCCATAACAAGCTACCACAACCATAATAGCTTAAAACAAAACAAACGTATGAGTCTGATACAGAACGCACTGCACTAGGATCGAGGTGGTGACAGGTGCGCGTCTCCGAGGTCTGCTTGCCCTTTCCAGCTTCTGAGACCAACAACTTTACTTGGCTCGGGGCCCCTTGCTCCATCTCCAAGACCAGCAACATCAGGCCAAGTTCTTCCCACACTACCAACTCTCTGGTCCTCTCTTCAGATCCCCTTGTCCAGTTATAAGAACCCTTGTGATCACATTGGCACCCCACCCTCCCCACCCACCATTACTCCAGGATAATCTCCCTATTTTAAGGTCAGCTGATTAGCAACCTTACTTCCACCTACTACCTTAATGCTCCTTTGTCACGGGGACCTAACATTCACAGGATGGAGCCTTTATTCAGCCTACCACAATAATGTAACAATATCAGTTCATTAATTGTAACAAATACGCCATACCAGTACAAGTTGTCAGTAGCACAAGAAACCAAAACCAGGTATGGGGTATACCAGAACCCTCTGTACCGTCCTCACAATTTTTCTGTAAATCTAAAACTGTTCTAAAAAATAAAGTTTATTTTTTTAAGAAGTGTCAAGGAAAATCAAGCCAATCAGTGCCCACCTGCAGAGAAGCAGGGGAGAGTGACACATCTGTGCAAATGCAAACTGCCCCCATAGGAACCCAAGGTTGGGGTGGGGGAGTCGCATGAAACCAGAGGGTAAACTAGAGCATTCAGGGTGGAACCACCCACGGTACAAAGGACCAGCACCGCAGAGGAGATGCAAAGCTGGCAGGCAGGGCAGTGAGTGTCCCTGGCACAACTCTGCAGACAAGGGGAAGATACGGGTGAGAAAAGAAAACTCAGGAAGAAAGAACTACCCATCAGTTTTTGTTGAATGGGCAAACAAAAAAGTTAACATGGCAAAGAATGCCTTCAACATTATCAGAAAATTGGATAACATGTCTGCAAATTTCAAACGGGTCAAAGACAAAAATATATACATATATACACATAGAGAAAGCAACTATACGGCAAAATGTTCATGCATGCTCCCACAACACGGTGCAGCCCTACTTAGTCTGTCCTTTTATAAGGAAGCTGAAGATAACTCACAAGGAGGCCTTTGGGCAATACTTACGAGCAGGGTCATAAAAAAAAAAAATACTGCTGTTCTTCCTACCCACGTGCATGTTTTCTCATCTGATCCTCCCACCACCTTTCCGCAGATGGGATGAAGCAGCTGAGGCCCTGAGCACTGAGAGATGATGCCGGGCCTCCCCAGCCCTGGCTCTAGAGCCCACGTTCTCTTCCACTGGGTGAGGACTGGTTAGAGACAGGCAAACACTTATTTTTAAAAATACTACATCATTTACAAACCTACAGTTCCATCTACATTCAGATTGACTTTCCCTCCACAAGCCCAAACCGGCAAACTCTTTGGGGCATCTCCAGGAATGAGGCCCCACTCAAGGGCTGCAGGGCCGCCACCTCGTGCATCCTGCTTTCCCTTCCGCAGCAGTTCCATATGGCTTGTCTGGCGCTACAGGAAAATCCTCCTGGCGTCTCAGCGAGCACAACACTCCTATTTTTAGGCTCTTAGAATAACAACTCTGGCTGAGATAGATGTCGAGTGACAAGTTTTATAATTAGGGCCCAAATAGAGGCCTACTAATAATTTGCTTCTAAGCAATAGTACGGCAATTCTTTCATTCTGGCTGGATCTGATGCACAGTGATGGTACTAAGTCTGAGACAAAATGACAGCTACTGATTCAGGGCAAACAGGGGTACTCAGAGAAGCCTTCCCATGGCTTAATGGTTTTTATAACCACTGTGTTGGGCCTTGTGCTAACCACAGGCCGTGGTGGCAGAGTGCTCTGCTCTTACCAATAATAGCACCATAGCATAGTAAAACCCGTTTTTAAGAAACAGTTACACCCATCCCTCTTCCCCGCCCCACTCCCACCCACATTAAAGAAAGTATGCCTTCCCTAACAGCTTTGGGCCCAGAAGTACATCTGAGCAGCTCAATGATGGAAAACGTTATTACTGGAGTAATAGAAGGACTTCTCACTATACACAAGCCATTAAACAGTGATGGCACCTTCACGGTGCACCACAAGCCACTGTGGGGAAACCAGCTGCACTAGATAGCTGTCTTCATGCTAGGGCTGTTTGCTTTGGCTGCTGTCACTGTTTTTGAGGGTTAGAGAGAAAAGCAAATAAAGAACCAGAACAGGCCAGGCGCGGTGGCTCACATCTGTAATCCCAGCACTTTCGGAGGCGGGTGGATCACCCGAGGTCAGAAATTCAAGACCAGCCTGGCCAATATGGTGAAACCCCATCTCTACTAAAAATACCAAAAAAATTAGCCAGGCATGGTGGCACACACCTGTAATCCTGGCTACTTGGGAAGCTGAGGCTGGAGAATCACTTGAACTTGAACCCGGGAGGTGGAAGTTACAGTGAGCTGAGATTGCGCCACTGCACACAAGCCTGGGCAACAAAGGCAAAACTCCATCGCAAAAAAAAAAAAAAAAAAAAAAAAGAACCAGAACAAAGAGAAAAACTTTTATTCACGAAAAGTCACAAATAACCGAAAAAGACCACATGAAGTCCTTTCTAATGACTAGTAAAAAGAAAAGAAAAATGTTGGGGAAATTTGCATTGGCAACATGAGAAATCTACCTATTCAAAGTAAAATTCATAATCCAAATTATCCAACTTTTGAATATTGTTTTTACAAAGCATTTCATAATTCAATATCACTCTTAATGAGAACTCTTATGATCCCCACGAATTCCCACTAAACCAAGAGATGACTGCTATTTTTCAGGGCGTGCAGCAGAGCAGCGGACAAAGCTGCAGGGCGACCATATCACGCAGGATGCTCCGGCGGCAGCAACCTGACAAGCTCACCGTTTTAACTAAGCAGACAACATGGGCGGTCCTGTGCCCATCATGGCTGGTGGAACGAGCCTGCCGAATCCACAACACGAATGCCTGAGTGTGTGCGCGAGGGCAGGTCCGGAGGAGCATTTCAAGGGCATTGCAAGGGAGGGATGCTGGCCCTCATTCTCAAGAACAGAATGAGCAGTCACCTGCACGTGGTGCCCCAGATACATGGGAATGATGACATCCACACAATGGTCCTTTGCTTTCTCAGGAAACCAAGAGAGGACAATGGGTGTGGCTGCTAGCCTCAGGTGTCTGGAGCGAGTTACGCTACCTGGACTGACTGTCTGATTCACACTGAATTACAGGAGGGAGAAATTGGTTTGAGTCTTCACTCAAAACCTGAAAATTCTTTATTGGGTGCAGAGATTCAGTTTTGCAGGATGAAAAGAATCCTGAAGATGTCTGGTGGTGATGCTGGCACAGCAATGCAAATGTACATAATGCCACCAAACTGTACATTTAACAGTGGTTACAATGGTCAAATGTTGTGTACTTGACCATAGTTAAAAAAAAAAAAAAAACCTGTGAAATTCTAGTGGTCAGAGATTTCTGCAGTTGGGCTCCTAATGTAAATAGAAAAACAACTTTTCCTAACCTCATCCCCCAAGCAACGAATCATAAATCCATCTGAACATAGATGTGCTCTGGGTCCACATTGCTCACCCCTGACACAGTCCTCTAGCTGCTCCATAAATAACCCCTGGATGGGGACCAAGTAATCTGCTTTGCCTCAGACCAAACGTAGGGGTCCTGTTGTATTGAGCCTCCAGGCAGGGTGATATCATGCTCAAACACATGACAGCAAGAACCCTTAGCATCACAGCAGCCAGTTCCAAACCCAGTCACTGCTGTGTCTTTCTCACACTTGTTGCTGTGGCTTTAAAGAATACAGTTCTGTGGAAACTCCCCAGCGAATCTATCCACTTGGCCATCCATTGATCTAAGGTGGTCTCCTGCCATGATGGTTATGAAGAGCAATTAGATTTCATTTCTCGTCGTGAACAGATGACTCAAGTCTATAAAATGAAAGGCCAGGGCCATAATGGGAGAAGGAAAACCAAGATGTCACAAAAAGCTTGGCTTTAAGATCTGATACAGTCTTCAAATGAAATGCCAGGTGCCAGAGACATCAGGGTTAGACTGGAACAGCCTGTTCCACCTCCGCTGCCAAACGCAGGACAATCCAGGACTATCCACAGCTCTTCCCTGGACGTTGAGGTGCCATTCTCAGTCTCCCAAAGGCCATGAATGGAGGCCTGACTGCTCAGGGTATTGGCCATTCACGGTCCTGATGGTTCCAAGTTTGTGTAACCCGCCCTTACCTTTCTTTTGGGCTCTTTCCAGACATGCCCATTTTAATCCCAAACCTTCCTCCCTTAGAGACCAGTAGCCCCTAACTCATGAAGACTAGAACAATATGACACTATGTTGTAATCAAACGTAACGGCACAGGCAGCACTCTTTTGCCAGTTTCTGCTACGTCAAAAGAACCCTTGCTGAAACATTTCTGACTACTTCTCCATTTCATTGAGACAGTATCTGCCTTGGGTCAAGTACTTTAACAGCCCAGTGCACTCTGATACCCGTGCAGGCTGTAACACAAGACTTCCCATCTGAGTCTGAATAACGTATCACTTTTGACATCCCATTTTAACAAGCCCAACAGGTATTACCTGTACTCCCAAAATCACATCAAGAGAACCAGTTATAAAGAATATCTTTTCCAAAAACCTTCCCTAATAAGGTCTAATCTCAATTTGTCCTCTTAAAAGCAATTTTTCCTGTTGATTCCAAAATTAATCCATTTTTATTATAGAATTTTGGAAAACATATAAAACCACAAAGAAGAAAACTAAGCTTAATCGCTCATCTTGCCACTCAGCAATAACTAATTGGTATATGTCCTTCTAGCCTCTTTCCTTACTGGCCATAGATTTAGATAATTCAGTTCCCACACAGGATACTGAGAATTGGAAGTTAAAAAAAAAAAATCAACAAAACAAAAACAAGACTGAACATGAAATACTAAGATTTCTTGTTTCATGATCAGAGACAGCTGCAGAAAAGCTGTTAAACTTGTTCAGCGAGACTCACAGCCCATGATGCGCAAATCAGTTTCCCAGCCAGATTTAATCACAAATACCGCCTGCAGCCTGACAGCCCTGTATGCTACTGTTACAGACACAATTCTACCTCCACCTTGCAAACCACACTCTTGTTTAATGGCCCTGTACATAATAAAAGGCAGGAAATGGAGTTTGGAGGCACTCCTGGATCAGAGAAAAACATATAAATAAGACAAGGCAAGAGTGCCTCCCTTGCAAAATGGAAATCAATATGAGAGGCAAAGGGGTCAGTGAAGGAAGACAACTCCATAGGCTCAAGTTCAAAATAAAAAAACGGTTGCTCTGCGGTGGATTCCGGCTCCTCACGCGGGAAGAGCTCCCCAGGGAGCCTGTAAAACTGCAAACAAATCTTGAAAAGGAATGAGTCTGCCTGTTTCATCAGGCTCTCCAAGCTACATGCATTTCAAGACAGCAACTCTTGTGCAATTCCTAAAACAAACAACTATCTATTGAACACCCACTATGTGCTCAGGACACTCTAGTTGATTAATCTTCCCCTAGGGGAAGGATGAATCATTTGCAAACTGCAGCCAGTGAGGCCACAGTGGGTTCCATTCATCTTGAAAATGTGCAGGTATATTAAAAACAGTCAGGCTTAGCACACAAGTGTTTCCAACACCCTTTACAACCTTTGCTGTAAAGCTCATATTTACTTGATTTTTATGTCAACATTTCTATCTTTGATAACAGAGGCATAAAATTATATCCAGTTTGCTACAACTAAATGTCAGATGTTTACAAACTACAGAAGCTTTCTTAAGTGCACATATAAGGGGGTGCAAGGGTAAGGGCTGGGATCCTTTATCAGTTCGCAACACCTGGCATAAATACCTGGTTCCTGCTGTGCCCTCAATAAATATTTGTTTAATTAGCCCTTTCAGTAAAATAAATTCAAAGAACCCAGTTGTTTAAACTCACTTACAGGAAACTTTTTCCGTATGCTCCAAGTACCTGGAGTTTTGTTCACTGTGGATTCTGATCTTGAAATCCGATTACTCAAAGCCTGCCATATGTCCTTCAGTAATTTGCAACACAACAGTTACATGGTTCTGTTACAGTACCCTACTAATCTCATCCTGGACTGGGCAGAAGATACTGTGTCAGTAATTAAATTTATATCACAGACTAAACAGAGTTTCTTTTTGTTTTTACTTTGTTCTGGTTTTAGAAAGAAGCACACAGTGCAGACATTTCAGCAGGTACTTAAAGTGTACTCTCAGACACTGTCTTCTCTTCTGTAGGGTCATTCACATGGGAATTTAACCATTAATTCTAAAAAGCAGAGAAAGTAGGAGAGTAGGGCAAGCTAGAGGTAAGGAAGGCAAACACCCAGAACAGGGGTGCCACCCCACGGAAATAAGGAAGTGCAGTTGGCCCCATGGTCCCTGGTCTGACTTCCCCATAAAGTGACAATACATAGAGCTAGTCTGTAAAACACTGCCAACTGGTGTGTTTCACAGAACCTGTCGCTTTCTCCAGCTACCAAGAAAGCTTTGGATCGGGACTCAGTCACGTGTGGATCCCAACAGTGTCCAAGATAGAGACAAGGAAGAAAGGGAGTAAGGATAAAATGACAGCTCATTCTCTCTCTAAGGCTATCACACATTATGACAGACAGCGGTCACCCAATCTATCTTTAGAAAATCTGTCCTTTTGACCCAAGATGCATCTCCACCAACATCCACAAACAGACAACCTGTGGGAAGAACAGACGTGGAGCCAGTAATTAGAAAAAAAATCAAATGAAATTAAAATTTAATAAGATGGAGTGGAGGAGACTTAGCAGGAGCAATTTACTTCCTCAGACTGATGGACGTCTCTTTATTAGCAGGAGTTTTCTACTGGGAATTCTGATCTTGAAATCTGATTGTTCAATGCCTTCCATTTAGGGGAAGTTGCAGCCTTCAAGATTCTGAATCTCGGCCAGGAGCAGTGGCTCATGCCTGTAATCCCAGCACTTTGGGAGGCCAAGGCAGGTGGATCACTTGAGGCCAGGAGTTCAAGACCAGCCTGGCCAACACAGTGAAACCCCATCTCTACTAAAAATGTAGAAATTAGCTGGGGTTGGTGGTCCATGCCTATAATTCCAGCTACTTGGGAGGCCGAGGCACAAGAACTGCTTGAACCCAGGAGGCAGAGGGTGCAATGAGCCGAGATTGTACCACTGCACCCCAGCCTGGGTGACAAAGCAAGACCTTGTTTCAAAAAAAAAAAAAAAAAGATTCTGGATCCTTGAGACAAACTAGTACACAGTACTTGTTTGCAAAAATGCTCTGGCAGTGGTAGTGATGGAACCGGGCCATCAGCACCAGGGCCCCAGACATCCCATGACCTGGATCTGTTAACGCACATGCCAGCAAGGCCAGCCACCAGGAGAAATGGGGCAAGTCTTCATCAGGTAAGGCTGACAACATAAAAGGATTCCAGGAGACCAGCAGCATTCAGCAGGGTGCTGATTATTACCAAAGCTCTAAAAACCTCCTCTTAATTCCATTTAAAATATGCTTAAGTTGTTATAGCTATAAGAACGGAAACAAAAATAAATATAAGAAAAATCTCCACCAATCTTACCCCCTCAACAAATCAAACCAACTTCATGTTTCCAAGTTTCCTTCTGGTAATGGGTGAGGAGGCAGGGAAGTACTATCTTAGTATTTGACTGGTTGCCCACAGATGCATAATGTCCACAAGGGCCCTGAGAATGCCCAAAAGACATATGGACTCCAGTCCAAGGAAGTCACAAAAGAACCTATGTGGCCGGGCGCGGTGGCTCACGCCTGTAATCCCAGCACTTTGGGAGGCCGAGGCGGGCGGATCACGAGGTCAGGAGATCGAGACCATCCTGGCTAACACGGTGAAACCCCGTCTCTACTAAAAATACAAAAAATTAGCCGGGCGTGGTAGCGGGCGCCTGTAGTCCCAGCTACTCGGGAGGCTGAGGCAGGAGAATGGCGTGAACCCGGGAAAAAAAAAAAAAAAGAACCTATGTTTGGTCTAACCTACGCAAGTTGTACACTGCTCTAGAGTCACAATCCTCACTCTGCTCTGTATCAGCTGTGTGGCTTGTGTAAGTAGCCTCACCTCTCTCAGGCTCAGCTTCCTCATGTGTCCAACGGGGATCATCCCCACCACACTGGTCTGCGTGGAGATTAAACAAGCAGGTGCAAAGTCCCTGGCCCACTTGCCTCTTACAGGCTGAATTTTGGAAGGGGCCAACTCACCCCTTCCAAAGAAGATACATTGAAATCCTAATCCCCCATACCTCAGAATGTTACCTTATTTTAAAACAGGGCCACAGTGCAGGTGTGATGTCAGTTAATATTAATTAAAAGTAGTGAATTTTTTTTTTTTTTTTGAGACAGAGTCTCCCTCTGTCCCCCAGGCTAGAGTGCAGTGGTGCAATCTCAGCTCACTGCAGCTTCTGCCTCCTGGGCTCAAGCAATTCTCCCTGCCTCAGCCTCCCCAGGGGCTGAGATTACAGGCGCACACCACCATGCCCAACTAATTTTTGTATTTTTAGTAGAGATGGAGTTTTGCCACGTTGGCTAGGCTGGTCTCGAACTCCTGGTCTCAAGTGATCTGCCGCCTCAGCCTCCCAAAGTGCTGAGATTACAGCTGTGCACCACCACGCCCAGCCGAGAAGTGAAATTTAATGTTATTTAAGATGAGGTCATACTGGAGGTGGTAGGCCCTTAATCCAATGTGATTGGTGTCATCACGAGCAGACGGCCACTGAAGACACAGACACACAGGGAGAGCACTGTGTGATGACCGAGGCAGGGACTGAGCCATGCAGCTGTGAGGAACCCCAAAGCATGCCAGCCAACCCCCAGAACCCCAGGCAAGGCAAGGAAGAACTCCCCTATAGGTTTCAGAGGGAGCATGGTGGACAAGCTGACTTTGGACTTCTGGACACCAGAACTGTGGTTTTGTTTTCAGCCACCTAGTTGGGGATCAGCCCTTAGAAACTGAGACAATGCCCAACTTAGGCCCTGGCTCTTTTCCACACACAGAGTGAGAGAGCTTTAAATATACAAAGAGATGGCTCTCCAAAGCCTCCCACAATAGACTGACCATCTCACCCAGCCAATCTTTCTGGACCCAAAGTGGATTTCATAACCAATTTCTATTTACTAGTCATTAACGTTGCTATTTACTTTACCTATTCCCCTGACCTGTCAATAATCTAAGTCCAGTAAAGGGCAGATTCAGCGGGGAGGCACCCACATGTTCAAGGCCTATGACAGTTGGTTAGGAGGCAGAACTTTTTTTTTTTTTTTTTTTTTTTTTTGAGACAGAGTCTCGCTCTGTCGCCCAGGCCGGAGTGCAGTGGCGCCATCTCGGTTCACTGCAAGCTCCGCCTCCCGGGTTCACGCCATTCTCCTGCCTCAGCCTCCCGAGTAGCTGGGACTGCAGGCGCCCGCCACCATGCCCGGCTAATTTTTTTTGTATTTTTAGTAGAGACGGGGTTTCACTGTGTCAGGCAGGATGGTCTCGATCTCCTGATCTTGTGATCCGCCCGCCTCGGCCTCCCAAAGTGCTGGGATTACAGGCGTGAGCCACCGCACCCGGCCTTTTTTTTTTTTTTTTTTTTTTTTAACCTTTAAGAAGAGTGACCTCCTTCTAATTTCTCCATACAGAAGGGGGTGGGAGGATGGCGTCTTGCAGGGACACTGGAAAGTCATCTCTCAGTAACTTCCTCCTCCTTGACATGAACACAATGCTGCTTTGCTGAAGTTCCTGAAATAGCAAATGTCACTCTTATCACACTCATCATCAACCATAAAGTCACGAATGAGTGAGGACTGAGCTCCCTTCAACATGGGGAGGGGACTGCTTGGCAACACACCCAGACCGCCATGTACCCTAGGTCCTACCTCCAGAGCCCTGGGTTCTAATGGGCCAGGTTGGGGCCTGGCTTTCAGTACTTTTTTTTTTCATTTGTATAAATTTTGGGGGTCCAAATGCAATTGTACATAGTGCTGGAAGTCCTAGCCGGAGCCACTGGGCAACAGAAAGGAATAAAAGGCATCCACATTGGAAAAGAGCAACTCCAATTATCCCTGTTGGCTGACAATATGATCTTCTATCTAGAAAAGCCTAAAGACTCCACCAGGTAGCCGGGCACAGTGGCTCATGCCTGTAATCCCAGCACTTTGGGAGGCCAAGGCGGGCAGATCACGAGGTCAGGAGATCGAGACCATCCTGGCTAACACGGTGAAACCCTGTCTCTACTAAAAATACAAAAAAAATAGCCAGGCATGGTGGCAGGCACCTGTAGTCCCAACTACTAGGGAGGTTGAGGCAGGAGAATGGTGTGAACCCAGGAGGCGGAGCTTGCAGTGAGCCGAGATGGCACCACTGCACTCCAGTCTGGGCGACAGAGTGAAACTCCATCTCAAACAAAAAAAAAACAAAAAAAAAAACTCCATCAGGCTGGGCACAGTGGCTCACGCCTGTAATCGCAGCGCTCTGGGAGGCCAAGGCCATCAGATTGGCTTGAGTCCCCACGAGTTCGAGACCAGCCCGGGCAACATGTTGAAACCCCATCTCTATGAAGAAAATACAAAAATTAGCTGGGTGTGGTGGCACACAGCCTATGGTCCCAGCTACCTGGGAGGCTGAGGTGGGAGGGTCACTTAAGCCTGGGAGGCAGAGGTTGCACAGAGCTGTGACGACACCACTACACTCCAGCCTGGATGACAGACTGAGACCCTGTCTCTGCCCCCCCAAAAAAAAGACTCCACCAAAAGACTCTCAGATTTGATAAATGAATTCAGTAAAGTTTCAGGCTACAAAGTCATCATACAAAAATCATAGCATTTCTACACACCAATAACAATCTAGCTGAGAATGAAATCAAGAAGGCCTCAGAATTTTTAAGGCTCCTCAAGCAGTTCCCATATGGATAACCATGGGCAATGCATGTTTGCCAGTAGCTATTCCACATAAACCTTCAACTAAGTCCCCCCGGCCCTCCATGTCTCCCCAACATGAAGCCCCCTCCAGCCAACAGGGGAACAGTATCAGTGAGATACAAACCACCCTACTTACGGATGGCTCCACACTTTACCTGGTACCCACCTCCCTGCTGACTCAGGAGCCTGTGCCTCCTCTTCCACCCTAAGTGTCCCATCTCTACTCCTTTGCTTCCCTTCCCACCAGGTTCAGAAGAAATGAGAACCCCTCTGACTCCTTTCCTTCTAGATGTGGTTGCATTAACTCCCTGGATTTCCTTCTAGAGCAGGGGTTCTCAACCTTTGGCTGCAGTGCAGAGCCGGCCTGGGCCCCACTCCAGAGTCTGATGACATTGGTTGGGGTGCTGCCTGGGCACGGGCATTGTCACAGGATCCTCCATGACTCACTGTGCAGCCAAGACCAGGACCACTGTTCTAGGATCTTCTCTTGTTCCCTCTTCCCTAAGGCTCTTGACTCTGCCACTATGTCTGCCCTTAAGCTGCAATTTCACTTCTGTAGTTACTTTCACCTTGAAAATTACAGAGAAGCAGAAGGCACCTGCTGCCCCTTTCTTCTTTATCCATTGCATCTAGCCTCCATCCAGACAGTTCTTCTACAGCAGGTCCTTGAAATGACACCAATCAAATATTCCAGCCTTAGCTCTCTTATCTGCAACATGAAGATAATAGTCTCTCCTGCTGATGAAGGTGATGAATTTGAAGATGCTCCCTCCACAGAACAGGCAAAATAACCCAAGTGAGCCAGGAGCCCAAGAGAGCTAGATCTCCCTCATGCCTTCACTCCATGTCCATCCCCACAGTGCAGAGAGGGTCCCTGACTCCACCACCATCAACACCGAGGTGGGGGTGGCAACAAGGACGCTCCATCATCCAAAAGCCAGCTCCTCAGACCAGGACAGAGAGCAGCATGAAGACCCCCTTCACATCTTGCCCACAACACACTGGAGAGTCATCCTGATCCTTCTGCCTCTTTGGCCGCTGCTCCCAACTCAAACCATCTCTCATGTGCCCGGCCTTCCCGGTGCCCACCCTTCCTGGTGCCCAAAACATCTTAGGCTGAGCTGTGGGTTGCTCCACTGGTTCTCAATCCTGCCTGAGCTCTGGAATCCCCTGGGGAGCTTTTGAAATCCCAATGTTAGAGATGCTAGTGGTCTGTGGTCCGGCCTGGGCTACTGACATTTCTCCAGGCTCTCACCTGTGTGGCCAAGGGTATGAACCACTGTGTCTATCCTATTATTTGCACAACGAAGCAGGGACCTTTGTTATCTGATGCATCTGCCAGCTAAAATCTGCCTAGGAGAACATAAAGTACAGGCAGGAAAAAGCCAGCCTACGTTTAGGAAGAAACTACCTGTCAGTGTCATTCATCAAAAAGCTAAATGCAAAAGGATACAAGGCCCATGCAAAGATGTTGATCTCAGGTTCAACCTCGTGGCAGAAACACTGGGTAGGACACAAAGTCCCAGGAAGCTCTGAACAGAGCCAAGGGCCCCATGGGCAGTGACTCATGTCTGACCTTAACAAGAGCTGGCTCACAACCACGGGCTAGGGACATAAGGCCATTAGAAAGTACTCAGAGGGCACAGCACATGTACACATGCACACTCCCACGCCCAGAAGCAAGCCTGAGTGGGACAATGACACCTGAAAGCTGAAAGCTGATCCCTACACTACAGCTGGATGTGTAGCAATCATTACAGGGTGTCTTTATGTTCCTTTTTTTAAAAACTCCTTAGCCCTATTAAATTCAGCTGCCTAGAAATATTGAACTCACAAGTAGCATGATAACGTTGAAGAGCCTAACCTAACAGATCCTATGAACGGGCAAACCTCCCTCTTTTCTAAGAAAATATATTAAAGTATCTCATATCACTAAGGCGCTCTTTTGAGGAAAAGAAAAAAATAAGAGAAAAAGAATTCCAAAGGACTTTGTTGACAAAAATATAAAGTAATATTCTATTCCATCCTTTATAAGGTTGTTATCAGCTGTGCCTGTTTGAACGTGTCATTCCGGTCCCTCCCATCATTAACTAACACATATCAGACATATGACACGTGCCAGGGACTGCGACAAGCTCCACCCACTCATCACCTCTGTTTAAGCCTTGCCACACTAGAGGCGGACACAGTCCTATCCCCGGGGCTCAGGGAGGCTCTGTAGCTGCTACAAGGTCACACAGCAAAGAGTGGGAGAGGGACTGGCACTCGCATCCCAGATTCAGTGTCTGGTGACGGCCCATTTCCTGATTTAAAGATGGTGCCTTCTAGAGCTGGGTCCCAGGACGGTGAAAGGAGTGAGAGAGCTCTCTGAGGTCTCATTTGTAAGGGCACTACTCCCATCTTAAGTGCTCCACCTTCAAGAAAAGGCCCCAGCTGCTAATACCATCCTGCTGGTGTTTCTGTTTCAACATATGGATTTGGGAGGGACACAAACATTTAGACCATAGCACAATGCTATTATTCCGGTAAGTGAAAAGACACAGGACTGATATACAGAGTTCGATTATATAAACGAAATGCGGCCAGGCACAGTGGCTCACGCCTGTAATCCCAGCACTTTGGGAGGCCAAGGCAGGCGGATCACCTGAGGTCAAGAGTTCGAGACCAGCCTGGCCAATATGGTGAAACCGTGTCTCTACTAAAAATACAAAAATCAGCCAGGCATGGTGGCAGGCGCTTATAGTCCCAGCTACTTGGAAGGCTGGGGCAAGAGAACTGCTTGAACCTGGTAGGCAGAGGTTGCAGTGAGCTGAGATCACGCCACTGCACTCCAGCCTGGGCATCGCAGTGAGACTCCATTTCTTTTTCTTTTTTTTTTTTTTCTGAGATGGAGTCTTGCTCTGCCGCGAGGCTGGAGTGCAGTGGCACAATCTCAGCTCACTACAACCTCTGCCTCCTGGGTTCAAGTGATTCTCCTGCCTCAGCCTCCCAAGCAGCTGGGACTACAGGTGTGCGCCACCATGCCCAGCTAATTTTTGTATTTTTTAGTAGAAACGGGGTTTCACCATATTGGCCAGGCTGGTCTCGCACTCCTGACCTCATGATCCACCTGCCCTGGCCTCCCAAAGTGCTAGGATTACAGGCGTGAGCCACCACGCCCGGCCAAGACTCCATTTCAAAAAAAAAAAAAAAAAAGCATGGATAATGCCAGGAAATCAATACAAAAAGGTTAACTATGGGATTATGAGTTTTTCATTTATTTTTCCAATTTCCTACAATTGACATTTATTTATAAAATCATGACAGAAAGCGTCATTACATTTGTTTTCTCATTTAAATAGCTAGTTCATGACTGAAAACAATCTTTTCAAGTAATACTCTACTGACGATTTTGTTACGTTTCATTCCCAAGGACAGCCAGTCCTTCTGATAGCTTGGTTGCATAAATGTAATACTGTACATGAAACCCAAATGAATTGAAAACTCTTAGACTATTTGAGTTTTCAATTAAAGGATTTAAAATAAATTTTTAAACAAAACAGTCCCCCCAAATTTTGAAGACAGATCCACTTGCGTTTTTCAACAGTGTGCAGTTCAGAGCAGCACCACCGCGAGCCCTTCACATTGGTGTCAAACACTGATCAAGGTGTAAAATGTGCTTTGCCACAGCCAGGAATATAGACTTGTATGGTGGTACTTGTTGGAGAAAAACATCAGGCCCAGCATGTGGTACAGCGATGTGATGTGGGTGTGTAAGCAGCTGCCAATCAAAGGCAAAAGGCACAGCACAGTGTCAAGCCAGCACCTGTGTCTACCAAAACACACAGGTAAAAGTCTTAGGAATATGTACCTAAAACAGAGCAGGAAACTGGGCATAGTGGTGCGCACCTGTAGTCCAAGCCACTCAGGAGGCTGAAGCAGGAAGATCACTTGAGCCCAGGAATTCCAGTCCACAGTGAGCTATGGTCACCACTGCACTCCAGCCTGGGCAACAGTCATCGTGACCAGCCTGGGGGAGTCTTTAGGCTTTTCTAGATAGAAGATCATATTGTCAGCCAACAGGGATAGTTGGACTTGCTCCTTCCCAATGCGGATGCCTTTTATTTCTTTCTCTTGCCCGATTGCTCTGGCTAGGACTTCCAGCAGTATTCAGCCGTTGTACATAGTGCAAATTAGCACTGTGGCTAATTTGCTTGGCGACAGTTCTAGCAGCATTCAGAGTAGGCCACAACCACAAAAATATTGTGGAGCCACTGCCCCAAGATGCAACTTCTCAAGCACGCTCCAAACCAGTGTACACGGCTAAGTCATGTACCTGATCTCACCTGCCCCCGTGACAATCTGTGGAAGCTGTGTTCTTGGGCTGCTTTACCCTGTGATTGAGTCTCACCACTACTCCAAAGACAGAACATGCTTCCCACACACTGGAACAAATCACCTTAAGGACCAGTATACTGTCACAGATATAGGTCTACCTTACAAAAAGAGAGGAGTCAGTTGTTCGCTTTGTTTTGTTGGGGCTATACTTACAGCTACAGTCTTATGATAAAGGAACAGTCACATGGAGAAAACACATAAAGGAAGGTCCTGCAGAGTCCCCGACAGGGAGCTTCCATGGCCTCTCCCTGTGGGTCAGGGGGCATCCCCCTCCTGGCACATCAGCATACTCACCAACCAGGAAGCTACACCAAACCTCTGTGTTTAGAGTAATGAAACTCACCAGAGTTTTATTATGTAGGCAGGAGTGATTAAAACATCGGCCATGGACTTGGTGCTTGGACTCAATCTCCAGCCCCTGTTGTCCTGTCCCTGGATTCATTACTTCGATAGACAGCTGGTTGTTTAGATTCGGCAAGAGGCTCCTGGAGTAAGAACTGAAGCCATAAACCCTCTGTCAACCAGTGAGCACTTCCCTCCCACTGCCACTGGATCTCCGACACCACACAAACACAAGATCAGAGGCCACCAGAAACAGCAGGAGAGAGGAGGTGGAGGATGCATTACAATCTCCAACAGAAAAAGAATTTAAACCTTCTCTCTTTCTGCACACACATGTATAAAAGAATTGTCATCATTACATAGGGCATCTAAGCAGTGGGTGACTAAGACAAGCTCATTTCCTATCTCAAGGCTCTATAATAAATGCTTCAAATTTCCTAAAAATAATTTCTGGAGAGCGCTATAAGGGTTGCTTGCAGGCTAACCAAGATGAAAACTACCACATTTCTAGTCTCCAAATCCAAAAATACTAACACTAAAAAACAACTCTTCCAATTTAAGGAAAAAAACCTGCTGTTAATACAGTACGCTCCGCTGGCTGAGGAGATGTGGCAAGGAATCTAAGTAAACCCCCGGCTGAAATGATGAGGTCAGTTAGGGTTATCTCCCAAGAGAAGAGAACTTCTGCACATGGCAGCAGAGCCCACCATAAGCCAACCCTGAACTCAGGGACCAGATCAAATGTGACTTTTTCCCCAGCTTGCTTAGGGACATGGTCCCTGGGTTGGTACACAGCCCAGGTCTATCAGCTGCCAGAAGTACTTGCAGTTCATTACTTAGGAAGCTGTGGAAAAAATACTACAATCAGAGAGTGATGAAGAGGCTGGGTGGCCAGGAATCCTCTTTCGAAGCATCTGGAGACGTGATAGGGCTTCCTACAACAACAGGACAGAAGGCCAAGTACCCACCAAGTGAGTCAGAGCCCTTACCTTCCCATGTGCCTTAGAAACAAGCTCTTCAATAACCAAACTATCCCACGGATAAACAATCTAAGATCACCAAGGTTCGTGACATTTGTGTGTGAATCCATTTCCTCTGAGCAAATGATATTTTTATGCCTGTTTGAAAAACAAGCAGCCTCCCATGACAAATGCATTCATCATCCAAACAATCAAGCAGCCTCCGGCCACTCCTCCGGCCAACATCACTTCCAGCCAACAAGAGCAGTCTGGCAAAGCAGCACCTACAGAGCCCAGGGGGCACCCGGGGCCAGGGTTCAGATTCTGACAACACAATCCCACATTCCTGAACCTGCTATTCACAACCACTCCCTTCTAAGAGTACACAAGAAAAATAGTTTTAAAAAAAATCACATTTTCCAGGTCTGGTGCAGGCAGATATGAATAAAATACTTACAGATTTATGAAACACTTGCAAAGTCAGGAATCTGAGAAAATTATACACACAGACATTCACTCACACACAGACACACACAGGCCTCCTTCCAGAAATTTTATTTCCACAAAGCACAGTATAGTGTAATCTATTAGAATGTCACTTATTTTAAAAATCCTTATTTCTGTTCCAAAGAAAGTCCTGGGTCAGCCCCGTGCCCTTACTATCAATGATCCTCTGAAAAACTAAGCCACAAACCACAAGCATTCAAGATCAGAAATAACGCATGTTAGGCAATGTTTCCTGTCTTTTTACACTTAACAATAGTGTGAAATAGCTTGCAGAGATGAGGTATAGACGCACCTTTATGGTGCAGCAATACAATGTAGAGCCCAGAGACTTAAGGATATCTAAATGTATTGTTTAAAAACCATTACCTTTCCTTAATGCCAGAGTGAGGCAGGGTAACCAATATCCACGCATTAAATTCAGAAACATTCCCAAACTTCATTTGAGTTCTTAGCTCTTCCTCCATCCACCAGACATTTTAATTATTAGCATTACCAGAGAGTAACACACTTGAACTCCATTCTCCTTCCCCTTGAGTCCCTATTAGGTTATAATGCTGTCTTAGTCCATTTGTGTTGCTATAAAGGAATACCTGAGGCTGAGTCACTTATAAGGAAAAGAGCTTTATTTGGCTCACAGGTCTGCAGGCTGTACAAGAAGCATGGCACCAGTATCTGTGTCTGATGAAGCCTCAGGAAGCTTCCACTCGTGGTGGAAGGTGAAGGGAGCTGGCATATACAGAGAGCACATGGTAGGAGAGAAAGGCAAGAGAGAGAGGAGATGGTGCCAGGCTCTTTTCAGCAACCAGTTCTTGCAAGAATTCACTCTCATGAGTATGGCACCAAGACATTCATAAACGATCCATTCCCACAACCCAAACAGCTCCCACCAGGCCCTACCTCCAATACTAGGTGGGCATCAAATTCCAACATGAAACTTGGTGGGGCCACACAAACCATATCCGAACCATAGCAAATGTCTTGAGGGTAAGAAGTCTCTACCACAAGCTTCTCTGCTGGGTACATATGTCCTGCCCATAAGCAAATCTTGAGCGAGCACTGGTGACTAACCAGCATCACAGAAAGAAAAGACAGATACCAGGGCCCTGTTACCAACAGCCTGGCAAATAGATGACCACACTGGATCTCAATTTACAAAATGGGGGTAACCAGGTGGCCTAGATAAATCTTGATAGATATACAGAGAGAGGTAAAGTAGTGAAAGCCCTATGAAAAATGTAATGCAATATGAAAATGTATGGTATTATTACTACAATGCTAATAAGCAATAAATGTTTCTCAAAAATAGGAAGACTGGAAGAAGGAAGCATTACAAGCTAAGCTGGCTGTTCTTCCTTGGAGAAAATGAAGATTGGTAACTAAGTAATAAAGACAGACAAGGTCAATTGTAGAAAACGGCCAAGTCTTGAAGTCAGTGGAGCAAGAGAGTTTCTCTGTCCAATTCTTTGAAGACAGTTTAATTCTATTTCTGAGCAATCAAAAATCACATCCAATGCCTCTTCCACCTTCTCATCTCCTTCGCAGATGTGGATGGCCCCAGGTCACAAGGGCTTGGGGGTTGACTCCTCATAGGTATTGGAATTCTGGGCTAGAGCCAGAGAACAAGCTGTTAAGAAATTGAGGCCCCTGGCCGGGCACAGTGGTTGATACCTGTAATTCCAGCACTCTGGGAGGCCGAGGCAGGTGGATCATGAGGTCAGGCGTTCGAGACCAGCCTGGCCAACACAGTGAAACCCCATCTCTACTAAAAATTCAAAAAATTAGCTGGGCGTGGTGGCAGGCGCCTGTAATCCCAGCTACTCGGGAGGCTGAGGCAGGAGAATGGCTTGAACCTGTGAGGCAGAGTTTGCAGTGAGCCAAGATCCCACCACTGCACTCCAGCCCGGGCAACAGTGCAAGACTCCATCTCAAAAAAAAAAAAAAAAAAAGAGAAAGAAGGAAATTCAGGTCCCATATGGCCCTAAAGATCTTAGAATGACAAAAACTCCAGTCTGGGCTTTTCAATCTCTCAACTCACTTCATACACCGCTGAGGAGATGGGTCTACCACGTGTAGAGAACAGACGTCAGTATGGAGAAAAGAAAGCACTCTGCAATCACAAGAAGGCTACCCACAAACCTAACACTTTTTTTGAGACAGGGTATCACTCTGTTGCCCAGGCTGGAGTGCAGCAGCACAATCACAGCTCACTACAGACTCAAACTCTTGGGCTCAAGCAATCCTCCCACCTCAGCCTCCCAAAGTGCTGGGATTACAAACTTAGCAACCACACCCAGCCTTGTTGACCTTTTAGCGCCATGAGAAATCAGAGAGATGAGTCCAACCTCCTCATTGGATAGGTGAGGAACCTGAGCCTGGAGGAAGTTGGTGGAGGATGTGAGGGTCGCAGCTCCTGAGTCCTGCTCGGAGCTCTTCCCATTGTTGCTGCTCTACCCTTCGGGAGCCTAGGACCACACACACAGCTTACTTAATGAATCCAGAACCACAAACAGGTAAGGATAGGCTGATGTTAACTAAGCACAATGGCTGTTAAGCCTGTCCCAGATACTTCAGATCCATTTTTTCCCCAATTACTCATAACATTCTTATTAGTTACATTATTAACTCCCTTTTACAAAATAAGAAACCAAGGTCCAAGGTCATTCAGGTTAATAAGGACAAGATTTCTTTTCTTTTCCACCTCCTAATAGTCCTATTCTTTCCCCCCAATAACCTTAGGTATAGATGTAACTGAGAACATGTTAGAAAAACTACCAAATACAGATTAAGCATTCCACTCCATATCTTAGTTATGAAAAACAAAACTACATGAAATCCAAAACAAATGACTGAACAGTAAACCTGAAAATGCCCCAAATCAAATTCTAATTCTCATTCTTTGTTTTTAAGTCAATTGCAATGCACCTCTAAACAAGCTTCAGCTCTCTTTCAATTCTCCACTCAAGCTTCCTGGGAAGAGTAATGAGGGTCTCAGGGCCAGGCTTAGGATACTCAGGAAGCCAGGGGCCCATGACTGGGGCCTCAGCCCCAGCAAATTCAGTACAGTGCTAGCTGGGCAGTCAAGTCCTCAGAGGCCAGGAGAGACAAAGAATCAGGTGCAAAAGTCTAGGATTGTCTCAAAAAACTTAAGCACAGGATCACCATGTGATCCAGCAATTCCACTTCTGGGTCTATACCCAAAAGTGAGAGCAGGATCTCAAACAAATATTTGTACACCTGTTTTCACGGCAGCATTATTTGCAATAGCCAAAAGGCGGAAGTAACCCAGGGGTCCCTCAATGAATAAATGAATGAATTCTTTAAATGTGGCATATACATACAATAGAATATCATTAGCCTCAAATAATATTCCCTGAGAATCTTGAGAACCTTGATAACATTATGCTAAGTGAAATAAGCCAGACACAGAAAGACAAATACCGTGTGATTCTAATTATATGAGGAACTTGGGATAGTCAAATTCAGAGACAGAAAGTAGAATGATGGTTACCATAGAGGGAGGGAGCAGGGGGAGTTATTTATTTAATGGGCTCTGACTTTCATTTAGAGAAGATGAAAAAGTTCTGGAAATTAGATGGTAGTGATGGGTGCACAACACTGCGAATGTATGTAATGCCACTTAAAAATGGTTAAGATGGTAAATTTTATGTTATGTATATTTACCACAGTTTTTGTGTGTGTTTTTTATTTTGTTTTGTTTTTTTAAATTGAGATAGAGTCTTGTTCTGTCGCCCAGGTTGGAGTACAGTGGCATGATTTTGGCTCACTGCCAACCTCTGCTGCCCAGATTCAGGAAATTCTCATGCCTCAGCCTCCCGAGTAGCTGGGACTCCAGGCACACACCACCACACCTGGCTAATGTTTTTGTATTTTTAGTAGAGACGGGGTTTCGCCATGTTGGCCAGGCTGTTCTCGAACTCCTGACCTCGGGTAACCTGCCTGCCTCGGCCTCCCAGTGTTGGGATTACGGGCATGAGCCATGGCATCTGGCCCTGACCACAGTTTTTTAAAATATCTGTTACTTAAACCATTAAACAAACAAACAAGCATTTCAACAGTCGCCAGCCCAGAACAAAAGTAGCTGGAGAGATCTGGAGGAGCCAAGGTGGGCTGGAAGAAGGCAGCCAGGAGCACCCACATTTCAGGGGTTTCTAGTTTTGCTAGAAAGGGCTGGCCCAAGTCCGTGGTGGCTCACGCCTGTAATCCCAGCACTTTGGGAGGCCGAGGCAGGCAGATCACGAGGTCAGGAGATCGAGACCATCCTGGCTAACACGGTGAAACCCCATCTCTACTAAAAATACAAACAATTAGCTGGGCGTGGCAGCAGGCGCCTGTAGTCCCAGCTACTCAGGAGACTGAGGCAGGAGAATGGTGTGAACCCAGGAGGCGGAGCTAGCAGTGAGCCGAGATAGTGCCACTGCACTCCAGCCTGGGCAACAGGGCGAGACTCTGTCTCAAAAAAAAAAAAAAAGAAAGAAAAAGAAAGGGCTAGCCCAAGTCAAATCAAGTAACAGCATCCTCCCTCAGATCAGTCACTGGACCTTTTCCTGGGCCCCAGCTTGTTCATCTGTAAAAAGGGGTACGAGCTGGTGGGCTCCAAGATCCCAGCAACGACGTTCATCCAGCCATGACCCTCAGAGCCACAATGACCAGGAGTCGCAACAATGAGTCGAGGGCCAGTCTTGCCATTGGGGTACTTGAACCCACAGCTGCTGGGGTTATTTTTAACTAAGAAAATGAGTCCACTTCATTCAAGTCACCTCCGGAAGGCTGCTGAGCTGCCTCCCAAAAGGGAGTGAGAGCCGGGGAGGCCTGGAAGCGTCAAACGGGCCAGCTGTGCTGACACTTCAGTGGCTTAGCAGGGCTGGCCTGCAAGACAGGTGCCCGCGCCCTGAGGCCCACTGCAGGGTCGCAGAGGGCTAAGCTAAGCTGTGCTTCCCCTCACCAAGTCGGACCCTAGTGAGAAGGGGCCAGAAAGACTTCCAGGGGCAGAAGTTCCTCGCCCCAGTGCTTTTAATCCTGTCACAGAGCTTGCAGATGACACAGCCAACACAGGCAGGAACCTAAAAGACAGGGCTCAAAGGCCCTAACCCCCTTGACTAGGTATTTCCATTTTCAAGGGCAAGAGCTACAAAAAGTCAATTTTTTGTGGTTCAGTGAAAACAGCACTAACTGTTTTAATGAAATAAGTTTAAAATGATGCCTGGGCTGACATATTTAGAAGGACTGGCAGTGCATATTTGAGAATTCCAACCCCAGATTAATCACTAGAGTAATCTTCAAGCTCCATGAGGATAGGATCTAGTTTTGTTCATTGCTACATCCAGGTGCCTGGGAAAGAGCCAGGCTCCTAGCAGCACACAGTAAATACCTGTTGAATGGCCTTCTTTTCCAAGGTCTTCATTCTCTTAATATCTAACTGTTATTGACCACAATCAAGCCCCAACCTAACACTGCAATAATGCATATACACTATATCAAAAACTCCTGTGTTGAAGTCATTTAATTTTAGGAAGGGATTAGATAAGATACCCTCATACACATCAAATAATACACAACCTGCCCTGCTGGGTGTGGCACCCAGGACCCCTGGGAAACCTCACCTCTTTATTTTATTTATTTATTTTTAGAAAGATGGGGTCTTGCTATGTTGTCCAGGCTGGTCTTGAACTCCTTGGCTTAAGTCATCCTCCCACCTCAGCCTCCCAAGTAGCTGAGACTATGGGCACAAGTCACTGAGCCCGGCTCCCTTACCTCTTTAAAAACAAGGTTGCAGGCCGGGCACGGTGGCTCACGCCTGTAATCCCAGCACTTTGGGAGGCAAAGGCGGGTGGATCACCTGAGGCCGGGAGTTTGTGACCAGCCTGACCAACAGGGAGAAACCCCATCTCTACTAAAAATACAACATTAGCCGGGCATGGTGGTGCATGCCTGTAATCCCAGCTACTCGGGAGGCTGAGGCAGGAGAATCGCTTGAACCCGGGAGGCAGAGGTTGCAGTGAGTCCAGTGCGCTATTGCAGTTCAGCCTGGGCAACAAGAGCGAAACTCCGTTTCAAAAAAAAAAACAAGGTTCTGGCCGGGTACAGTGGCTCACACCTATAATCCCAGCACTTTGGGAGGCTGAGGCAGTTGGATCACGAGGTCAGGAGATTGAGACCATCCTGGCTAATATGGTGAAACCCTGTCTCTACTAAAAATACGAGAAAATTAGCTGGGCGTGGTGGTGGGCGCCTGTAGTCCCAGCTACTCGGGAGGCTAAGGCAGGAGAATGACGTGAACCCAGGAGGAGGAGCTTGCGGCGAGCCAAGATCGTGACACTACACTCCAGCCTGGGCGACAGAGCGAGACTCTGTCTCAAAGAAAAAGAAAAAAAGCAAGGTTCCAAATATAGTTGTTCAACAAGATAAAGCTGGGAGTGGTTAGTTTCAGACTTACAATAAAGTTATTTTTCTGCAGAAATTTCCTAAATAAAAGGTTTTTTAAAAATTGTTATAGGTATATTTTACATCTTGTTAACACAGACTAAAAATACTTCAATCAAAGTAGACGGGTGCTTCCAGATTCACACATAAACTGGATTTGCATGTTCATTTCACTTTTTATTTGGAAATAAAGTCAAACTTAAAGGAAAACTAGAACTAAAATAAGACAGAGAACACTCATCCCCTCTCTGCCAAGACTCAGATTCATCTACTGTGAGCAGCTTATCCCATTCACTATATCATTTGCTGTTTTTCTTTTTCTATTTCTTCCTCTAAATATAATGATACAATATGATATATGATATAATTACACACACACACACACACACACACACACACCTTTTCTAAATCATTTGAGGGGAAGCCTATTCCTATGAATGGGGACACTGTCCTACACAAAAGAGCAGTCATCACCTCCAGTGAATTTTACACGTGTATATCTGTATCTACCCTTCATATCCCCAAGCTGCCAGGTGACCCCATGATGTCTTTTATAGCACCTGCTCCCTCCAGTACAGTATGTATTCTGTGGTTCGTATTACATTGAGCTACCATGTCTTTTTAGTCTCCTTTCATAAAGAACTTTTCCAAACACAGCCTGTCTTTCTATGACTGACATTTTTGAAGACATAAATCCCCATCCCATCCCTGTTTTGTGTTTGACAATTTTGATCAAGTTGTTTTGTTTGAGATAGGATCTCACTCCGCAGCCCAGGCTGGAGTGCAGTGGCATAAACACAGTTCACTGCAGCCTCGACCTCTTTGGCTCAAGCAATCTTCCCGCCTTGGCCTCACAAGTAACTAGGACTACAGGGATATGCCACCATGCCCGGCTAATTTATTTTTTGTTTTTCAATTTTTTGTAGAGATGGAGTCTCCCTATGTTGCCCAGGCTGGTCTTGAACTCCTGGGCCCAAGTGATCCTCCTGCCTCAGCCTCCCAAAGTGCTGGGATTACAGGCATGAGCCACTGTTTCTGTTTTTACTTTGCAATAAAAATATTCTTATATCTGCAATACGATTATCTTATTCAAATTTATAGACGTTTCTATAAATGTTTAAGTTTGGTTTTACTTAAAATGTACATCTCAAATTAGCTGGGCGTGGTGGCGGGCGCCTGTAATCCCAGCTACTCGGGAGGCTGAGGCAGGAGAATTGCTTGAACCCGGGAGGCGGAGGTTGCAGTGAGCTGAGATCGAGCCACTGCACTCCAGCCAGGGTAACAGTGCGAGACTCCATCTCAAAAAAAAAAAAAAAGTATATCTCTCTGAACATGTAAGCAATAAGAAAATTACCTAACTTAGACAATTCTGATTCTAAATAAAACTTTTCAGAAATGCATATAGAAATATTAATCACATAGCATATTAGAATGAGCACTGCCAAATGCTTCTGGGATCATGATCTCTTTTTGTGTGAGTCAATTTGCCATTCAAGTCTCTCTCTGAGATATTCGCTCCCTTCCCCTCTCCCTCTCTCCTCTCTTTCCATCTTCCCTCTCTCCCTGTCTTAGTCCATTTGGGATGCTATAACAAAATCTCCACTACCTGAATAGCTTATAAATAACACAAATTTACTTCCCATGGTTCTGGAAGCTGGGAAATCCAAGATCAAGGCACCAGCAGGTTTGGTGTCTGGTGAGGGGGGTTCACAGATGGTGGCTTCATGCTGTGTCTTCACAAGGTGGGTAGGGAGAGGGAGCTCTCTGGGGTCTCTTCCTAAGAGCACTAATCACAATCAGGAAGGCTCCACCCTCATAACCTGATCACCTCCAAGGAATCTACCTCCAGTACTATGACCTTAGGGGGTTGTATTAGTCCATTTTCACTCTGCTATTAATATAAAGAACTTCCCTGAGACTGGGCAATTAATAAAGGATAGAGGTTTAACTGACTCACAGCTCTGCATGGCTGGGGAGGCTGCAGGAAACTTACAATCACGGTGGAAGGCTAAGGGGAAGCAGGCACCGTCTTCACAAGTCAGCAGGACAGGGAGAGTGTGTGAAAGTGGAACTATCTAACACTTATAAAACCATCAGATCTTGTGAGAACTCACTCACTATCGTGAGAACAGCATGGAGGAAAACCACCCCCATGATCCAATCACCTCCCTCCCTCGACATGTGGGGATTACAATTTGAGATGAGATTTGTGTGGGGACACAGAGCCAAACCCTATCAGGGTTAGAATTTCAACAATGAATTTGGAGGGGGGACATAAATATTCACACTTTAGCACTCCCTCTCTTCTCTTTCTCTCTCTCTCTCTCTCTCTCTCTCTCTCTCACACTCTCACACACACACACACACACACACACACACACACACACAGACTTTCTAATGATCTTTCTGGTATAAATGGATGCTAACCTCTGGGGCCTCTGTCTCGTCTTGGGTCTTAGTATGTTCAGGCACCATCAATACTAATCAGATCTCTGGCTTTGCCTAAGTTAGAGTCTTTATAAATTTTAATTCAAAGAAAGTAAACAAATTTACATTACATTATATGATTCTAACTTGTCTTAGCTCAGGCTGCTATAACAAAATACCACAGACTGAGTGGCTTAAACTGCAGAAGTTTATTTTCTCATGGCTCTGGAGGCTGGAAGTCCAAAATCAAGGGGCTAGCAAATGTGATGTCTAGTGAGGGCTCTCTTCTTGGCTTGCAGACAGCCACCTTCCCATAGTGTCCTCACATGGCAGAGAGGGTAAGCTCTCTGGTGACTGTCCCTCTTCTTATAAAGGGAACAGCCCTATAGGATCAGGGCCCTGCCCTTATGGCTTCAGTTAACCTTAGTTACCTCCCTGCAGGCACTATCTTCAAATACAGTCACACTGGAGGTCACAGCTTCAACACAGTAATTTAGGGGGCAGGGGGACACATTCAATCCACAACATAACTTAACTTTTGGTATTAATACAGAATGTTGAAATCTGGCTTTCCAGGTTGCACATGAAGTTAAAACCAAACAGAAAAAGCCATTTTTGGCCGGGCACGGTGGCTCACGCCTGTAATCTCAGCACTTTGGGAGGCCGAGGCAGGTGGATCACAAGGTCAGGAGTTCAAGACTGGCCTGGCCAACATAGTGAAACCCCGTCTCTACTAAAAATACAATAATTAGCCGGGCGTGGTGGCGGGCGCCTGTAGTCCCAGCTATTCTGGAGGCTGAGGCAGGAGAATGGCATGAACCCGGGAGGCAGAGCTTGCAGTGAGCCGAGATCGCGCCACTGCACTCCAGCCTGGGCGACAGAGCGAGACTCCGTCTCAAAAAAAGAAAAAAGAAACAAGAAAAAAGAAAAAGCCGTTTTTACAGTGAGATACACGTCTTGTCAAAGAGAACCTTCCAGTTCTACAAGAGGCTCTCCAACCCCTTTTCTCCTCAAATCTAAATGTTTTATTTGGCTAAATGAAGACAACCAAAAGGCTGAAAGACGAAACAACATCTTCTTAGTACAGACCTTTTTGTTATAAGCCATCTGAACAGCAGAAAACAGAATTGTAGCTCAACTAATAAAAAAAAAAAAAAATGCCACCACCAACCTCACCTAACAGCAATCCCCCATGTAATATACCAAATGTAGGCGTGATCACTGCTGGCCTCACCTGACTGTGAAGCCACCTCAGATGTTCTACGTGGAGGCGCAGTTGGCGTTATGGAGCAGGTCACGTGAATTCATCACATTCAGCGATATGCACTGTCCAAACACAGAGCAGGGAACAATAATTCAAACCAACTGCCCACCATCAGGGAGCACAGGCCCTGGCCTGAGTTCGTGGAAGGGCTGGAATTCCTCAGGTCTCTAGGGGTCCTCACTTCCCAGGCCCTCCTGATAACATGAGCAGATTGCAAAAAGACAGGTAGCTTGCTGATTTCTGCAGTCGTTTTTCCCTCAAGCGATGTTTGTTCTTCATGGTGATTTTGGAACCTGATTTTGTTTGGATGTTTGTCTCATACAGGTCTCATGTTGAAATTTGGTTTTTTGGTTTTTGTGTTTTTGGGAAGGGTCTTACTGTCACCCTGGCTTGGTTCACTGCAACCTCTGCCTCAGGGCTCAAGTGATCCTCCAACCTCAGCCTCCCAAGTAGCTGGGACTACAGGCAGGCACCACCACACCTGGCTAATTTTGGTATTTTTTTGTAGAGAAAGGGTTTCACCATGTTGCCTAGGCTGGTCTCCTAGACTCAAGTGATCCGGCAGCCTCTGCCTCCCAAAGTGCTGGGATTACAGCATGAGCCACTGGCCTGGCCTCACGTTGAAATTTGATCTCCAGTATTGGAGGTGGAGCCTGGTGGGAGGTGTTTGGGCCATGGGGGTGGATCCTTCATAAAAGGCTTGATGCTGTCTTGGTGGCAATGAGTGAGTTTTCACTCTATTAGTGCCTATAAGAACTGATTGTTAAAACGAACCTGGCACCTACCCCTACCCTCACCATGTGATCTGTGTACACAGGCGCTCCCCTTCACCTTCCATCATGAGTGGAAGCTTCCTGAGGCCTCACCAGAAGCAGACGCCAGGACCATGATTCTTGTACAGCCTGCAGACCTGCAAGCCAAATAAAATTCTTTTCTTTATAAATTCCCAGCCTCAGGTATTCTAAAGGACTGAAAGAGAACCGAATCCCCACATTAACAGACAGCTACATAATACTGGGATTAAACATGGTCCAATTTGGAGCCTAAGTGAGCATCAAAGCCTTCCTTTACCTCAAAAATCTAAAGGAAGCTACAGGTTAAAATAAAAACACACGAGTATGCACACTTGTGCATACATACAATTTTGGGACACTGGATTTACGAAGATCTAGTCTGACCCTTCACTCCAGCCAAACCCTTGCCATGGCTGAATCCTTGATGATGAATGATCACGAGCTATACATTCTGTAAGCAATCTTAATGCCTTGCTTACGTTTCACATTTATTTTTAATTATAATAACAAAACAGCAATATAACAGATACTCAGAACCCATTTAACTCTCTATGCTCCCATGGTGGGTAAAATACCTACATCTCCATCTGAGGCTGCGCAATGCTCTTGACGCCTTTTTAAAGTGTTTCTGTCAAGCAAACACTGTTTTTCAAGCGAGAAAGCCCAGAAGCTTTCTAAACCATTCATCACTAGGCTAATTCTTTTTTTTTTTTTTTTTTTTTTTTTGAGACAGTTTGGCTTTTGTCGCCCAGGCTGGAGTGCAATGGCGCGATCTCGGCTCATCACAACCTCCGCCTCCCAGGTTCAAGTGATTCTACTGCCTCAGCCTCCCAAGTAGCTGGCATTACAGGCGTGTGCCACCACGCCCAGCTAATTTTTGTATTTTTAGTAGAGACGGAGTTTCACCATGTTGGTCAGGCCGGAGTCCAACTCCTGACCTCCAGTGATCCGCCCACCCCAGCCTCCCAAAGTGCTGGGATTACAGGCGTGAGCCACCACGTTTTTGAGACGGAGTCTCGCACTCTCGCCCAGGCTGGACTGCAGTGGCGTGATCTCGGCTCACTGCAAGCTCCGCCTCCCGGGTTCACGCCATTCTCCTGCCTCAGCCTCTCGAGTAGCTGGGACTACAGGCGCCCGCCACCACACCCGGCAAATTTTTTGTATTTTTAGTAGAGACGGGGTTTCACCGTGTTAGCCAGGATGGTCTCCATCTCCTGACCATGTGATCCGCCCACCTTGGCCTCCCAAAGTGCTGGGATTTGAAATGACTTTTAATCTGTATAGTCCTTCTGGAAATAGATATTTTTTGAATCCTGACCGTATTATTTCTAACAAAATACTAAATACATCTAAGCTGAGAAACATACTGAGTGGAGTCAGTTTCCTACCAGCATTTACCCCAGACAAGACAGTACAGGGGCGTCCTACATGCAGGCTCCATGTGACGTGAAATGCCAAACCAGTAACATTACATTTTTAAGCTGCCACAGTCTCCTCAAAGAACTCTTTTTGCCAGCTGAAAACATCACTGTATAGTGCTACGCCAACAGACTTGGGTTCTGTATGAGTTCATTCTCTTACTGCTATAAAGAAATACCCGCGACTGGGTAATTTCTAAAGAAAAGAGGTTTAATTGGCTCACAGTTCCACAGGCTGTACAGGAAGCATGGCTGGAGAGGCCTCAGGGAGTTTTCACTCATGGCAGAAGGCAAAGTGAGAGCAGGCATCTTCATATGACCGGAGCAGGAGGAAGAGGGAGAGGGGGAAGGTGCTACACACTTTTAAAGAACCAGACCTTGGGAGATCTCTATCACAAGAACAGCACCAAAGGGGAAATCCACCCTCATGATCCAATCACCTCCCACCAGGCCCCACCTCCAACACTGGGGATTACAATTTGACATGAAAATTGGGTGGGGACACAGATCCAAACCATATCAGGTTCCATTTAAATTAGCTAATTGTTTTGGTGGTAAAAGAAAAAAACATTATCTTTTACTATTCACATCTGTGACACTAAATGTATGGGGAGCTTTCCCATACCAACCAATTCTCCAACTCTCCAGACGCCACCTGGGTGTTCTACAATTCCATTCAATTCTGACACTAACTACCTGGAATTAGTGCGGGTTAAAGGCTCGGTCCCACGAGACTGGCCCCATTTCAGACGCCAGTCACAAGCCCAAGGCTGTCACCTGCACTTCCGACCAACCAGCTACAAGTCAGTGGTTCCCATAACCCCATCCTCAGGTTTGATAATTTGCTGGGATGGCTCACAGAAACACATTTCCCAGCTTATTATGTAATAAAGAATATGATCAAGGATACAGAAGACAGCCAGATGAAGAGATACACAGGGCGGGGTGTATTGGAGGGGACGTGGCACTTCTGTGCCCTCTCTGGGTGGGCTACCCTCCATGTGTTCAACAGCCCTGGAGCTCCCCAAACCCTAGAGTCCAGGGATTCTTAAGGTGGCTTCACCACCACCACCTGAGCATGACTGATCATTAATCTCCAGGCCCTGCTCCTTCCCAGAGAATGGAGGTGGGGCTGAAATCCCCAAGCTTCAAATCTGTTCTTGCTGGTGACCAGTCTCCACCCAGGAGCCCACCAAGAGTCACCTCATTAGAACAAAAGATGCTCCCATCACCCAGGAAATTCCAAAGGATTAGGAGCTCTGTGCCAGGAACAAGAAGCAGAGGCCAAACAAGAAATACATTTCTTAATATGTCACAGGTAGTCAGAGACAAATTCTTCCACACATTTTTTTTTTTCAGTAGTGAGTACTAACCCCATTTCTAAAACAACATTCCTCCGGAACTGGCTCCTGAGGTTCCCTCACCTGGATGAGGTGAACTACTCCCTCGACCTATTCAAATCTTTCCCCAGCCCGTCTCAAGACCCAACAGCTCGGCCCCAAATCTACAACACTTGTGGATCCAGCATTCAACAGAGACTCCATTCATTGACAAATAATAAATATGTATCCAAAAACAAAAAACAAACAAAAAAAAACACCACCACATCCCACCTTGAGAGAGCTGCCTTCATCCGCCATCCCTACTTCCTCGCCACCCTCCAGTCTCCAGCCCGCTCCCACGCCACATCTGCCTGCATCCAAGCTGCTGTGGCTGAGGTCTCCAAGGTCTTCCTAGCCTTTTCCACACTGCAATGCAGAGCAGACCCCTCCCTCCTTCTCACATACACTTCCTCCTGGCTTCAGGGAAAATACACTGCTGAGGTCCGCCTGCCCCTTGCCCATGCCTCAGTCCCCTCTGCCCTTTCCTCCTCCTCTACAGGCCTTTCTAGACAACTCCCAGGTATCCCACACTTAACTTGTCCAAAACAGACTCTCGGAGGCCTCAGGACCTTTGCACATGCCATTTCCTCTGCTCAGACGGCTCTTTTCCCAACTTCTCACCAGCTACCACCCTCCTGCACACCATGCAGGTCTCAGTGGAGATCACAGCTCCTCAGAGACAGCTCCCTGATGTTCCAACCCAAATTCATTTCCTTCTTATTCTCTCTCGCATCCCCTGGCACTCACCACCATTGATAACTCAGTGTTTCATGGCTTAGTATCACCCCACAATCACAACTACAAAGTCCACCTCTCCAGACTATAAGCTGCACAACAGCACAGGGCCTGGCACTGCTGAATAAAATGCTCTTTGGGTTTCTTTCTGCTGCTTTATCTACAAGTAATTTCATTGATTTAACCAACATATCTAGAAAACATTACAGTTTGAAGCATAAAACCTCCCCCACAGCAAAAACTTTCATTATTTTTATGCAATCGTTGCTACTGTTTTGCAGGTTAATAAACTGAGACCCTACAAAGAGTGGGTTATGGTCACAGAACCCCTCTTTAAAGTTGAGAAAGAAGACAAAGATCATGAGCTTGCAACTCTAAACCTATTTCCTCTATTGAGAGAGGGAATAAAATCCAGAATAGATATCTTTAATTTCAAATAAAAGTACCTGACTAAATTAGATTTCTGAAATTTAAAACATTTCTGAAAATAGTTTTAAAAGCTTCTGTAAAATGACACACCCCACGCATGCTAGACATTTTGAAGGCTAAATATAGCACACTGAGAGGACAAATAGCTGACACAAAGGCGTCCAGGGAAAATCACGGCCCCTGGGCAATGAGGGGACACAGCTTCAATGTCTTCCTGATCGCCACTACCCAAACAGAGCTGCCCACCAGAAAAAATGCCAAGCTCTCCCTGAGTTTAGATGCTGTCTGCATTATATCAATGTTACAGGTACGTGTCAATCAGCATATAATTCTGCAAGGCTCATGAGAAACACAAACAGTCCCCTTATTCCTTGCTGCTCCCACTTACCAACTCCCCAAAGGCAACCTCTTCCAACTCTTAATGGATTATTTTTGTATCCACCTTTGCATCTCCAAATAACACATCTATATTACTACTTTTTTTTTTTTTTTTTTTTTTGAGACAGAGTTTCACTCTTGTCGCTCGGGCTGGAGTGCAATGGCACAATCTCAGCTCACTGCAACCTCCGTCTCCGGGTTCAAGCCATTCTCCTGTCTCAGCCTCCAGAGTAGCTGGGATTACAGGGATGCGCCACCATGCCTGGCTAATTTTTGTATTTTTAGTAAAGACGGGGTTTCACCACATTGGCCAGGCTGGTCTCAAACCTCTGACCTCCGGTGATCCACCCACCTCAGCCTCCTGAAGTGCTAGGATTACAGGCGTGAGCCACCGTGCCCAGCCTACTTCTTGGATATTTAGTGTAGGCATTAGCTGTCAACTTTCAGAAGTGGAGGCTTTAGCTCCCTTTCACTGACTACCACCCGCGACCCAACACTCCCACCCCAGTTATGCAATAATTTCAGTTAGATCGTGAGTCAATATTTACATTATTATAACTACAAAACCATTAACAAGAGCTGAGTTTTGCAGCAAAACTACAGTACTTTTTCCACCCTATACAACTTTTTATTTCCCCTGGAATTAACAACTATCCCAGAGTTTCTGACTTACTCAGCTTTCCATCTATGGATAATCTATCCACAAATTCTCCCCTGATGTGCAGATCTTCATTCAATATGTGCAAACACACTTTACAGTCTATCACTTTCTCTTCTCCTAGAAGTTGTCCTGCAGCCTCCTGCCAGGCTCCAATCTAGACCGAACGCTGGGTTGGGGGAGGGAAGAAGAGAGGTTCTCACTGACATCTCAGGATTTCCCTTCACCATCATCTTAGAGATTCCCCTCCAAGCAGCTCTTCTTAAACAAGTAACAAAAAGAACAAACTCTGAAGGAAAAAGATCTTGCCAGAAGAGGTCTAGGTAAATTAATTAATTAAAACAAAAGGGAAAAGACTGATACATCTGACTGCATGAAAATTAACAATGTGAGTTCTTCAAAAAACCTACAATGAAAATAAAAAGCCTGACTTTAAAAAAAATACATACAATTGAAAAAGAATACAGAAAAACCACACATGAAGGCACGCACGCACACACACACACACACACACACACACACACGGCTCATAAAAAAAACTAAAAAAAAGATAAGCCAACAAAAAAAATGAGCAAAAGACTCAAGTATTTCTCAGAAGGAAAAACAAATACTTAATGAACACATAAAAATATTCTCATCCCTATTAGTAACAATGAGAAATAGTATCTTAGTGGTTCTAAGATACTATGTAAATACCTACCAGATTGGCAAAAAGTAACATCTCTGACAATATCAAGCATTAGCAAGGATGTACCACTGTGGGAAGTTTTTCTTAGAGACAGGGGTCTCACTATGTTGCCCAGGCTGGACTTAAACTCCTAGGTTCAAGCAATCCACTTGCCTCAGCCTCCCAAGTAGAGGGGATTATAGGCATGCACCACCATGCTCTGCTTGGAAACAATTTGGAATTATCTAGAAAGGTTGAAAATACACATAGCTATGACCCAGTATTAGGGCTGTTCACAAAAGTCCCAGTTCTCCGTCAGAAGAGACCCTTGCTGACCCACATTGAATATACAGCATGACAGAGAAATAAATTTATGTGTCGGAGTGTTTGTTACTGCAGCATAACCTAACTCATCCTGATGGATACACCCAACAAGGTCACTCATAGAAATATTCTCTAGAGAAATGTATACCTGTGTGAACACTATAGGAAAATGTTCACAGCAGCTTTATCTACTAAAACAACTACAACCCAAATATCCAAGGACAGGAGAATGAATAAATAATAATACATTCACTCAATGGATTACTACACATCCATGAAAATGAATGAACCATGGCAGCTACCATGGGTCAAAGTGAGAAAAACATAATGCAGGGGGTGGGGTGATCAAGTGACAGAAAAATACATAAAGTATGAATAAAAGTATATTTTGTAATAAAGTTACAAAAACACACAAAACTAAACTATGTATTGATTACGAATACATATAAATGTGTTAAAACTATAAAGAAAAGCAAGTCAGTATTAACACATAATCCAGGGTAGTGGTGCCTGCAAGGAAGGGAGGGAAATGTAATCAGGAAAACACAGAAGGGGTCTCTCAGGCATAGGATATACTCTTATTTTTTTACTTACAGGTGGTAGATATATAGTGTTTGCTCCATTACCTACAACTTACCTTAAATACTCTTATGCACACCGAAAAGTTCCTAACTAAAAAACAAACCATAAAATGCAGTACCTTTTCATAAGGATATCTTACTAAGGCACTGTTTATTTTATTGTTGATTTTTCTTTCCTTTCCTTTTTTTTTTTTTCCTTGAGACGGAGTCTTACCCTGTCACCCAGAGTGGAGTGCAATGGCGAGATCTCGGCTCACTGCAACCTCCGCCTCCCGGGTTCAAACGGTTCCCCTGCCTCAGCCTCCCAAGTGGCTGGGATCACAGGTGCCCGCCACCACACCCAGCTTAGTTTTGTATTTTTAGTAGAGATGGGGTTTCACCATGATGGCCAGGCTGGTCTCGAACTGCTGACCTCGTGATCTGCCCACCTCAGCCTCCGAAAGTGCTGGGATTACAGACATGAGCCACCACGCACAGACAACTTTCCTTTTTTTTAAAGTAAAAAGCAGGAAGCAGGAAAATAATAAAATCCAGTAGAATGAAAGACTCACCAAATGTTAAAGAATATGGATGACTCAAATTCATACACATATGTTTGTTGGCTGGTGATACACTAGAGGAATAAGTCTGGTTCTGTATGGAATCATTTACAACAAGGTTACCAATAGGTAGTTCTTCCCCCGCCGCTCCTACCCCTTGAGAGGGTCTCACTCCAATGTCCAGGCGGGAGTGCAGTGGTACGATCACAGTTCACTGCAGCCTCAACCTCCAGGGGTCAGGTGATTCTTTCACCTCAGCCTCCCAAGTAGCTAGGACTACAGGCACATGCCACCATGCTCGGCTAATTTTCTGTATTTTTTTGTAGAGTCAGGATTTTGCTATGTTGCCCAGGCTGGTCTTAAACTCCTGGGCTCAAGCAATCTACCCACCTTGGCTCCCAAAGTGCTAGGACTACAGGCGTGAGCCCCCTTGCCCGGCATCAATAGGTAGTCCTAACAGCTGGGCTGGTTCAGCCACAAACTACTGCTAGTCCTTACAGCACACAGTGCTGGTATAAGACAGTTAAGAACACCACTCTATTATTTATTCCTGCATTCTACATAATTTCCATTTGCAGGATGATACACACAAAACACTTCTCAACTGCACAGGCTCACATCTATCCATTTTACTTGATATGTACAACTTGATATCTCCTACATGACATCTACATGAAGTTTGTACTTGATCCCCTCAAGATTGTACTACTTGATGTCTACATCCATGTATTTCACAAATATTTATCAAGAGTGCTCTGGTGACAAGAACCATCAGCACTAAAGGCACAGGAGAGAGGGGCACAGACCTATGACCTCCCTCCTGGAGCTCAGGATCTGGTTCACCCTAAACAGACAAACCCTCAAAGAGCCTCTTCATGACTACAGTGGTGGGAGTAGGGGAAGGGTCAGGTACATCTCCAGGAAGTGGAGCTCAGGCGGAGCCCCAAAGGTTCACAAGAATTAGCCAGATGCTTGGGGGTGGGGGAGGAGACAGCCATGAGGGGCCTGGGAGAGAAAAGTGCCAACATGCTGCAGGGTCTGTGCTTAAGAGCAGAAGGGGGAAGAGAGGCAACCCAAGAGGTGGTTCAGGGGCAGCGCCTGCAACCCCCAGCAGTGATTAAAATAGGCTCACGGCTGCTTTTTAATACCATTGATGTAAGTTTTTTAAATAGGGGGAAAAAATCCATGCTGAAAGAATTACCAGATTTACTTTCATTTTAAATAAATTCCTCTTGGCCGGGCGCGATGGCTCACGCCTGTAATCCTAGCACTTTGGAAGGCCTAGGCGGGCAGATTGCCTGAGCTCAGGAGTTCGAGACAAGCCTGGGCAACAATGGTGAAACCCTGTCTCTACTAAAATACAAAAAATTAGCCGGGCGTGGTGGTGCGTGCCTGTAGTCCCAGCTACTCAGGAGGCTGAGGCAGAAGAATCGCTTGAACCCAGGAGGTGGAGGTTGCAGTGAGCCAAGATCACGCCACTGCACTCCAGCCTGGGCAACAGAGCGAGACTCTTTCTCCAAAAATAAAAATAAAAATAAATAAATTCCTCCTTTATCCAGTGCCACCTAGAATGTGGAGTCAAGATCATAAAATCCTTCTGCCTTCACTTCTAGTAAATGAATTCTTTACAAGCTACCAGCCTCTCAATAATTGTCAGCTCTTCCTAAGGAGTTCCAATTAGGTGGAAAAGGCCACCCTCCAGTATCCCACCGCCTGCACAATTTGTACCTTATATTATCTCCTGGAGTGACACAGTCCGTGCCTTGTTTGATTATCTCATTACAAATACATTGCCCTTATTATGCTCTCACTAAATGCAACTCTTGGAAACCTCAAGGCTTTTATTAATAGATTATCAGCCCCTAAAGATATATCAGTTATTTAACTTAATTTTTCAGATGTATGATCCTAAAATCAAACTACTTCCTTTACTTGTGGTTTCTTCCCTATTATGCTTTTAAGAAAAAATACCAAAGCATGTAAGACTCTGGAGCCAACATCTGGGACTTCTATAGAATGCAACAGGCTGCCCTGTTGAGTCAAAGACTTTCACTGTTGGAGGAGACAAAATTCACCAACAAACTCAGCTATATGAGCAGGACTCCAGCCAACCTCAGACAGACTAGCCAAGAAATGCAACATCCATGCTGGACTTCATCAGTTTCCAACCTTCTGATAAGAGTCCTTCTGAGCAAGCCTTGTAACCCCACATGAATCCTTAGCCTGTCAGTTTCACCTCCCCCAGTCATTAGGACACTCTTCCAAAGGCAGTAGGTGATTCACTGGAGGCACAGCATGAGCACTCACACTCAACATTTGAAACAAGGTGAAGCTCCCTTTACTCACTACGATTTAATGTGGTGAGAGGAGCCGTGTGCCCAAATCCTATAAAAACACCTTTCTCCTGAGCAATTCTTAACCCAAGCTGTTGTTTAAATATTTCATCTTTTAATGACACATATTAAATACTGCACTAATAGATAAGTGAATGTTTCTTATGTCCTTCACTACAATGCAAATGTTTTTACACCTTTATTCTCAGAAGCCATTATTCAGTTTTTTTAAATTGTACTTTGCTTTTCTTCTGTCAAACCTACCAGGTGCCAAGCACAATTAAGCCCTTGATGTATACTGTTTATTTTAATTCTAAGCCTTATTTTAATCATAACCATTATGCATTGCTGATGGGAATGAAAAATGGTACCGCTGCTGTAGAAAACAGTTTCTAACCCTCCGAAGTAAGATTCATTATTGTCCCTTTCTTAAGGCTGAGTTATAACTAAGGCTCAAAGAAACTGGATAAACTAACTCAAAGCCTCTCAGTCCAGATTCTTAATGAACAGACTTACTTACCTTGACTCCAAAGGTTGTATTTTACACTATTTTTCACTATACCATACTTCCTCCCTTCACCCTAACTGTTTAGCTAATCAGCCCATCACTACTACAAATGCAATGACAGGAACAGGGACTTAAGGTAACCATGTTGCAAAGCAGAAAACATCAATATTTTTTCAAATTACAACTTTTAAATTGTCAGCCAATTTAAGAGAAGAATTGCAAGATTATACAGGAATACACGCAATAAAACCCTGAAAAATCAAATCCTTCAGAGGACACAGCTGGGTGGTGATATCTGTTATTTAGAGTAATGTTTATTCCACTCACTATTTTTTAATTATCACACTGTAATTGTACATATTTATGGGATACAATTTGATGTTTCAATACTCATATATGTTACATAATTATCCAATTTGGGTAGTTAGCATATCCATCACCTCATGCAATTATCATTTCTTTGTGGTGAGAACATTCAAAAGCTTCTCATTCTCATAGCTATTCTGTAATATACGGTACCACCACAGTCACCCTACTGTGCAAGAAAACAGCAGAACTTACTTCTCCTATCTAACTGTAACTCTGTACCTGTTGACCAACCTCTCCCTATCCATCTTCTCCCATCCTGGTAACCACTGTTCTACTCTCTGCTTTGATAATACCAACTTTTTAAGATTACACATATAAGTGGGATCATGCAGTATTTGTCTTTCTGTGCCTGGCTTATTTCACTTAACACGATGTCCTCTTCCAGGTTCATCCATGTTGTTGCAAATGCGCCAGGCACGGTGGCTCACACCTGTAATCCCAGTGCTTTGAGAGGCCGAGGCCGAGGCAGGAGGATGGCCTGAGGTCAAGAGTTCAAGACCATGTTGTCGCAAATGATAGGATTTCATTCTTTCGTATAGTTGAATAGTGTTCTGTTGTATATATCTCACATTTTCTTTATTTATCTCTTGTTGGACACTTAGGTCGATTCCGTATCTTGGCTATTGTAAATAGTGATGCAATAAATACAGGAACGCAGGTATCTCTTCAACATACTGATTTCATTTCCTTCGAATATATACCCAGTAGCGGGATGGCAGGATCATGCAGCAGCTACATTTTCAGTTTTTTGAAAACCTTCCATACTGTCCTCCATAGTGGCAATATTAACTTACAATCCTACCAAGTGTGTGAGTGTTCCCTTTTCTGCATATCCTCACCAACACGTTTTTCCTTTGTCTTTTCAATAATAGCCATTCTAAGAAAAACATTAATTAAATAAACAAGTAATAGCCATTCTAACTGGAGTGCGATATTTCCTTGTGGTTTAGATGTGCCTTTCCCTGATGATTAGTGATGCTGGGCATGTTTGATGTACCTGTTAGCCATCTGTATGTCTTCTTCTGAAAAATGCCTATTAACATCTTTTGCTCATTTTTCAATCCAGTTATTAGATTTTTTTGCTCTTGAGCTATTTAAGTTCCTTATTATCCCACTCACTTGAAGTGCTTCAGAGACCCTGGGAGAGAGGGCAGCAATGTTGTGTGTTCTTTCTCTGCACTGTCTCTTTCCCACATGCTAACATCTCCGGGCTCTTTGTTCTCCCAGAGCTGGCTGAACTTGTTGCAAGAGGTTGCAGACTGTATCAAAGTGAACACTGTATAACTTTATTTCCTTTCCAGAGTAGCAATATCACTTCCGCAAGCAGAAGTTTGGAAACATCTCATAATCCTGAATTCTGCCATGCTATGCTCTAACCTGAGGAAAAGATGGGCACCTCCCTAGTAGTGCTCAGAGCCCAGGAGGTAACAATGGCAGCCACATCTGTGCCCGCCCTTTCTGGCCACCAGAGAAGTTAGTGTGATGATCCATCCCCCTCAAAAGAGGGAGCTACAAAAAAAGACTGGAGGAAACAATTGTGTTTCCCACCCACACCCCTCCAGCTTTCCATAATGGTCAGACTGCCAGGTAAACAGGAAGCTGAGAAGAGACAGGGGTTGTTCCTGTTCCAGGCAATCAGTCCCAAACGCTGGGCCTCTACTCCCACCCAACTTTTAAGAAAAAAGTGGGATCCATCATCCATGCATACAGTCACCCATCCATTCATCCTACAAATGTTTCCTGAACAAATATGCTGGGTACTATCACAGGTAAATACCTGCCCTCATAGAACAGGCAATTTAGCAATGAAAAAAATAAATTGGTACATTGTAAGAGAAAGTGAGAAGGAACTATGGAGAAAAATAAACCTGGAGATGTGAAGAGAGGGAGAGAAGAGAGAGCATGTATATGCATGTATGTAAGCAGGAGGGCCGATTTTAATCCTCAAGGAAACAAAAGCTGATAGTATTTCTGAAGTTAGGCAGTTAAGATTACTTCAACCACGAGATCTCCTCTGTTTAAACTCCTACTAATACAAATTCAGCATCACAATAAGGGAAAAGAGATGTTTATTGATTACTGCTCTCTTACATTTTACTTCCAATCCCCCTTAGGCCACCACTGCTTGCTTCCCTCCAAACAGAAGTCTACAACCTGCCAGAATGTGTATCACTGTAGCCCTCATTCTTTTCATAAACTCAATCTAGGTTTTAAACTCTTAAATTGCTAACAATCTGCCACATTAGAATTGCACATTTTTCAAAAACCGCCACCACCACAGAGCTGCCCTGTGTCCCATGGGTCTTGACTTTACCACAATCCTAAGTGGCCCCATGAAGACCAGCCCCCAACAGCACACGTGGCAGTTCGGCGCTGCTTCATCGCATTGGCTTCCCAGCTAAATGCTCAAAGGTAAAGTGTCTGGCTGCACATGTCATCCTTTTCACAATCAACAGGGTCTCCAAGAAATACATCAAGTGTCCTCTTTTTGTAGACTTTTCCCTCTTTATGGTCGATCTTGTTGCCTTTAAGCATAAGAAAATTCTGCACATTCACAGTAAGTCCAAACCGAAGTAAATATCAAGGAATGCCAGAGCCACAGGTATAATAATAATATGGGACCTGCTTGATTTTGGAATGAAACAGGGAGGGAATTCACTGAGTTCATCACAGAGAGACTCTGGACAACAGAGTCAGAAACCCTCTGGACAGGAAGCGGGCTTGAAGCCCGACCAGGCATCCTATGGCCAGCTCTGCCCTCCGTGTCTGGAACCATCTCACCCACTAACTAGATGGTGAATCGGCTGAAGGTAGCCGGCCCTCACCGCCTGCTCTCGGGCCTCTTTCCAGAGCAGCGAGCAGAGTATACTACATATGTGCACGGAACTCAGTGAATGAATGAGCGTTTACGGGACAAACTGTCCTTATGTTTCTCACTTCACAGATCTTCAGGCCTTGTCCTCACTCTCTACTAAATGAAACATTTATAGACCAGGAACCCTGCTAAATGCACCATAAATAAAGATACACTGCCCTCAAAGAAAGGGAGGGACGACAAATTCCTGCCTCTTCGCCTCTTCCCAGGGCACCACCCACCTCCATTTCCTGAGAGCCTGGGCACTAAGCACCAGGGTGCGTCACGGGGCCCAACAAGGCCACTGTGGCCCCTGCCTCCTGCACAACTCCCTCCCCCAAAGCTCAAAACAGCTCCTGGAGCAGGCCCACGTGCTGCCCAAGTTGCCCAAGTTGAGTCCTTGTTGCCACTCAACAGGACCACTGGTTACCAAAGCACCGCCTCCATCCAGAATCCTAACTACCCTCTGCCCCTTCCATGGGGAACCCTCAGCTGCCTACAGCTCCCTCCATGCAGCAACCTGCCAACTCCCACCCACTCACCCGGTCTCAGTGTAAGTCTGCACTCCTCTAACAAACCCAACCGCCAGCTTTCTCAGAAGCTAAAGTCCAGCAAAATCCAGTTCCTTTGCACTTGGTTCTGCGGTTTCCAGGCGTGTTAGTACATCTCCTACCAGACTCAACCTCAAAAAGGCCTTCCCTAGACTGGTCTGAGAGCAGAAAGAGCCGCCAACCACTAACCCGGGGACCTAACCTAGGTCCTTTGACCTCTCTCTGGCCTCTGTCTTCTCCTCAGTAGAACAGGAACGAGACAGGAGATCTAAGCTCTCTTTTATTCCGATTCCAAAATTGGAAAGAAAAGTATAGGTCCCCTAGATACAAATGAAAAAGTCTAATTGTTCCTTCACTGACCTTTAAACAGGTGTCCTAGCTACTGCAAGTTGGCGTCAATTTCAAAGAGCTTTGGAACAAAACTTTTAGAAAAAAAAAATGCTTTGTTTTTTCATCAACTTTACGAGCCTGGGTTTTTTTTCCTATCATTCCTTGTAAGACACTGAAAGAGAGGAAAAAACTGATCTGTTCAATTTCTCTACTGAGATCACGAGCTTGGGATTCGCCCACCCTCAGTTTCCCCTCCGGGCGTGGAGACAGTTTCCGCTCACCGCGGCCTCCAAGAGCTGCGCCCCGCGCGCATCGCCGCGCGCCCCCAGCCACGACACCACCTGGAGCCTCCGGCGCCTCCAGATGGCCGAGTCCGGGCTGGCCCGGCGCACCCCGCTGTCACCTGGCCCCGCACAGCAGCCTCGCTGCTCCAGGGCGGCCCCGCTCCCTCCGGCCCCGCTCCACCCGGCGTTTCTCCTTCGATTCCCAAGCCGAGTCCGGCCTCCAGCTCACCGGGCCAGGCGGCGAAAACACCTGCCTCGCCCGGAAAACGCACGCGCCCGGGAGCCCCCTCTACCACCACCTCGACGGGAGCCCGCGGGAGAAACGCAGAAAAAAGGAAAACAAGCCCGCGGCAGGGCCGTCCGGGCCCCGCGTCTCCCAAGAAATCGCCTCTGGCGACGCAGCCCGGGACTGGGGGCCGCGGGCCCGGCGGGGTGCGAGGCCCCGGGCCCGGCCGCCGCGCCCGCCCCGGCGCGCCCCTTACCGGTGAGGCGGCCGCCCCCCTCGCCGTGCCCGCGGCGCCGCTGCAGGATGAAGTAGCAGCTGCTCTTCTGGGTCACCCAGAGCTTCAGCGCGTTCTTCAGCAGCACCTCCTCGGGCTTGAGCCACATCGCGGCGGTCCGGCCGCGCCCGCCGGCCCCAGCTCACATCTCCCCGGCCGCCGGTCGCTGTGAGCCGAGCCCGCTCGAGAGGCGACGGCGGCGCGCGGGGACCACAGCCCGGCCGGTGCCCAGCGCTCTGAGAGCCCGCGGAGCGCAGCAGGCGCAGCTCGCCCCGCGCACCCAGCGCAGCCCTCACGTGGCCCCGCCCCGCACCCGCCCCCGGCCCCGCCCCAGCCGCCGGCCCCGCCCCCGACCGCCCCTACCCCGCGGCTCCCGCGGCGCCTCCCGGGTTTCCGCGTCCCAGGCGCTCCGGCGCGCAGTTCCGGAGTGGAGGGAGGAAGTCCAATCCTGCGCCAGGCTCCCTCCCTCCCGCCCCTCCGCGCTCCCAGGGGGAACTCGGGAGAGCCGCCGTCCCTGACCTCGACCTGAGACGTGGAGGAGGGACAGGGAAAAAGCCTTCTTCTCGCAGCTGCAGGTTGCCCCACCGAGGGCATTTTTCCGCACCGAGGGGGCCGGGGGCAGAATGCACGCCAGAAAACCTAAGTGCGTTGGGTTTAAAATAGCAACAACAACAAAAATTACAAATAACCAAAAAACAGCATAAGAATTAAAAACAGTTATATTCCAATGTTTTTAATACTTGGTTCACATTTTGGTTGCTCTCCCCAGGGATCCGACGGCGCTGCGGAGGCGGCAGCGATGTTTGGGATCCTAAAGAAAGCATCAGACCAGACTCAGGTCTGGATGTCCCTCAAGTGGCACGGAGGTACCGATATTAGTGTCGCCGCCGTCAGTGCCCTGCCCAGAAATAAAACCTTTGTTCTGAGAGAAATTGAAAAGCTGGAAAATATGGAGTAGGCGATGTGAAGAGAAACTACAGGGAATGTAGAGGTCGGGTTTTAAATGCGTATTTCCTCAAGGATGTTGTGGAAGCAGAGACAAGGTGGCTGGCCTGGAGCAGGCTGGAGGACCTCCAAGGATCTCCACAGGGAGGCAGTTACATTCAACACCCTACCTAGCAAAAGAAGAAAAGAACAACCCCATCAAAACATCCCTGGGGTTTTAACAAAGGAATCCCTGACAAAACGTGACTGATAACTAGGACAGAACTGAAAAGTGGAAGTAAAGTCAATCCCGACCCCCCCAGGACGCCTGGGAACTGAGGGAAGCGCCCCCAGAAGGGAACAGCTCAGAAACCCTGACCAGACCTGGCGGACAAGAACCGTGTGGGCGGGGGACAGGAACGCCCACCCAGAGGCCGGGAGAGCATGGTCCAGGACTGGCAGCCACTAACAGCCTCTGAATGAAACTGAGGAAGGAAGTCAATGGTAATCGGGACCATTAGGGTGCACCAGGGCATATAGAACAGTCAGGGACGGTAAGAAAACATTCCTTCCAGAGACATTCACTGGCACCTCCCGCGCAGACACACTGCCAGGCCCGGGAATCGCAGAGATGAACTGGGAGACTTGTCTGCCCTGGAGAACTCACAGGTAGGAAAATGAGGCAGAAAAGAGCCGTAGGCTTCCTAACAGGAGTCCACGCAGGGGGGCAGTGAGCAGAGAGCAATGCGCAGACCGCGTGGTCAGTTCTTGGGGGGAGGGAATTGAGAAAGTCCCACAGAACAGCTGTTGCTAGATCAGTACTTGAATATGAGTTTGACAGGAGGTCAAGTAAGGGAGGTCATGTCTGGTAAATGGATCAGCACAGATGACCTTGTGGTTTAGAGCAGCCTCTGGTGGCTGACAGCCCCAAATCGAATCCTGCAACTGCTGCTAATTAGCTGTGTGATCTTGACCTTGGGCAAGATACCAATCTCAATGAGCCTCAGTTTACTCAACTATAAAATTAGGATAATCGTAGTGCCTCCCTTGTAGGAACTATCGAGAGCATACTGTAGTAAGTACTTAGAACACAAAGTAAGTACTCAGTGAACATCAGCCATTATTATTAAATGTTCAAAAACTTCTGAAAGGGTTCACACACGCTCACCCATGTTTTAAACATTATTCAGCTCTGATCTGCCAAATATTAAATATGAAAGAAGCACGGAGAGGGATATGAAAGTCATTGGGAAGGCATGGGAGGGTACTATGAGGTACTGTGTTTCTATTATCTCTCTCCCACCTCCGAAGCTCCTGCCTGTGCCATTACCCAAGTCAAACAGAAGCCAGTAGGAGGCAAGGGGGCACAGGCTGCAGTCTGCGGCAGTCAGCCTCCCAGACACACAACAAGGTGGAGGAGGGTGAAGAGGGGATCTGGAGGAGCGGGTGGAGAAAATCCGGCAGAGCCCTAGCCACTTCCCGCTGTTGCTCATCTCTACGTTCTCATCACCCTTGATGGTGTTACAGGTTGACTTATGTCTCCCCAAATTCATATGTTGAGGTCCTAACTCCCAGCAACTCAGAATGTGACCTTATCTGAAAAAAGGATGATTACAGATGTAATTAGTTAAGATCAGGTTATTAGGGTGGCCCCTAATCCATAATGACTGGTGTCCTTATAAAAAGAGGAAATTTGGGAAGACAAATCCACAGGGAGAACACCATGAGAAGATTAGAGTTGTGCTGCTACAAGCCAAAGAACTGCCAGAAGCCGGGAGAGGGGCCTGAAACAGATCCTTCCCTGCCGACAACCTTGATCTCAGATGTCTAGCTCCCAGAACTGGGAGATAATACATTTCTGTTGTTTAAGCTACCTCGCTTCTCGTACTTTGTTACTGCTGTCCTAGCAAATTAATCCAGTTGCCTCTGTAATCCTGCCCACAGCTGTTGAGCAGCAAGTCTCTTCAACCTTTCGGAGATGGACTGCATTTCCTACCAAGACCCTGGCTGATAGCAGAGTGACCCCAGGAAACACAGTTCCTCAATTGTGGGATTCTGGCTGGGTTACCCACAGATTCGTGCGTGCATAGCGAACAAAAGGGATGCTAGTAACCCGTGGCATGGAGGGGCAGCAGGATTACTCCAGTTAGCACTGGGAATAGTGTGAGGGGCAGATGGACCACAAAGCTTTGGGGGCTTTTGCTGCTGTTGCACTTGATTGCTATGGCAACAGTAATAATTATAAAGATTGTAGAGTGAAATGGGTGTTTCTGACTGCCCTGGAGAGTTTTTAAACAATGGAAAAGATAAGCATGATGTATTAAATTCTTATTTTAAGGTACAGATATGCTGAAATCCAAAGAACCATTTATCTGGGATAGGCACAGGACAGACTAAGTTCATCTTCAGATACTAAATATAATTGTACAGATTACAGAATTGTGGCAAAGGTTAAGTGCTCAACCTCAGCAAGTTCTCTTGCTAAGATTAGGACACTGATTGGGAAGGAGTAGGACCACAGACTTGTGATAGGAACATTTGGACAGACACAGACAAAGCCGAATTCCCAAATCTCAAGGCTCCCTTGTATACAGAAGCAGCCCCGCCTCCCCTGTGCAAGGAAATTAGCCTTCACATACACTAAGAGCTTTCAAGACTTCACTGGGGCCTCTGCCTCCCACATGGATGCCTGTTCTCCAAACTTGCCCCTGATGCACCTCATTGACTCCAGGAGCATAACAAGAATAAACTCTCTACAGAGCCCAGAAGGAGAAATGCAAGGTCAGCCAGAGAAGAGGAGGATGGAAATAGATTATATACCACGAAAGCTGGAAAATCTTGCCAATATGTGTTGCAGAGAAGCTGAGAACTGTGTATGGGAATGGATTCTAAAGTGTTAAGACTAAGGAGGTTGAAATACTAGGTTAGGCCAGGCATGGTGGCTCACACCTATATTCCCAGCACTTTGGAAGGCAGAGACAGGAGGATAGCTTGAGGCCAGGAGTTCAGGACCAGCCTCGGCAACACGGTGAGACACCATCTCTACAAAAAATGTAAAAATTAGCCACGTGTGGTGGTGCACGCGTGCCTCTGGTCCCAGCTGCTCAAAGGCTGAGGTGGGAGGATCATTTGAACCTAGGAGGTCAAGGCTGCAGAGACCTATAATGGCACCATTGCGCTTCAGCCTGGTGACAGAGCAAGACCCTGTCTCGAATAAAATATAAAGTAAGATTCAGCAAAATTTATGAATATGCATACATTCCCCTGGGATTTATGATTTAGTGTGTTATATATTGGAGTGATTAAAATGTTTTAGACAACGTGGTGATGTTTCTTTTCTTTTTTTTTTTTAATTGCGATGGAGTCTCGTTCTGTTGCCCAGGCTGGAGTGCAGTGGCATGATCTCTGCTCACTGCAACTTCCACCTCCCAGGTTCTCGTGCCTCAGCCTCCTGAGTAGCTGAGACTACAGGCGCACTGCACCACGCCCGGCTAATTTTTTTGTATTTTTAGTAGAGATGGAGTTTTGCCATGTTGGTGAGAATGGTCTCAAACTCCTAACCTCAGGTGATCCACCTGCCTCCGCCTCCCAAAGTTCTGGGATTACAGGTGTGAGCCACTGCACCCAGCAATGTTTCTTAATATACTATGAATATACAGAAAACGCTGAATACTTTATTTTTTATTTATTTATTTTTTGTGAGACGGAGTCTCGCTCTTGTCGCCCAGGCTGGAGTGCAGTGGCGCGATCTCAGCTCACTGCAACCTCCACCTCCCGGGTTCAAGTGATTCTCCTGTCTCAGCCTCCTGAGTAGCTGGGATTACAGGCATATGCCACCATGCCCGGCTAATTTTTGTATTTTTAGTAGAGATGGGGTTTTGCGATGTTGACCAGGCTGGTCTTGAACTCCTGACCTCAGGTGATCTGCCCACCTTGGCCTCCCAAAGCGCTGGGATTACAGGCTTGAGCCACCGCACCCGCCCCACGCTGAATAGTTTAAAAGGTAATTTGTGGAAAACAGATCATAATGCACATGACTCTTGTCCAAAGCAATGCAGATAAACTTTGGTCCATAAAGACATCCTATAGAATATTAATTAGTTTTGCATCCACTAGCAAATTTACTGGGCATTCCTCACTAATATCCATGTCTATACCTATATATCTGTTCTTTGAATTCTCCTTTGAACTAATCTTAACGTCTTACTGATTCCCTCATTAATGAATGAGTCGAATAAAATCTTTGATCCATGTTCATTTTATATTTACAATGAGAATCATGCTTTTAACTTTTTGGAAATTATTCTTTAGCAGTAGAAGACAGGGAACAGGACTGGTAGGGTGTTGAAAATATTTTGTTAGCCAGGCACGGTGGCTCACGCCTGTAATCCCAGCACTTTGGGAGGCCAAGGCAGGCAGATCACGAGGTCAGGAGATCAAGACCATCCTGGCTAACACAGTGAAACCCTGTCTCTACTAAAAATACAAAAATTAGCCGTGCGTGGTGGTAGACGCCTGTAGTCCCAGCTACACGGGAGGCTGAGACAGGAGAATGGCGTGAACCCGGGAGGCGGAGCTTGCAGTGAGCCGAGTTCGCGCCACTGCACTCCAGCCTGGGCGATGGAGCAAGACTCCATCTCAAAAAAATAAAAATAAAATAAATATTTTGTTGTAGTTGAAAGATGGAAAAAAGAGAAGCCAGGGACAGTGGCTCACACCTGCAACCCCAGCACTTTGGGAGGCTGAGACAGGAGGATCACTTGAGGCCAGGAGCTTGAGACCAGCCTGGGCAACATAGTGAGACCCCATCTCTACCAAACCAAAAAAAAAAAAAGGAGAGATAAGAGAAAAGGACCCTCAAGGCGGGGTGTGGTGACTCACGCCTGTAATTCCAGCACTTTGGGAGGACAGCAGGCAGATCATGAAGTCAGGAGTTCGAGACAAGCCTGGCCAACATAGTGATACCTCGTCTCTACAAAAATACAAAAATAAGCTGGGCATGGTGGCGCACGTCTGTAGTCCCAGCTACTAGGGAGGCTGAAGCGGGAGAATCGCTTAAACCTGGGGAGGCGGAGCTTGCAGTGAGCCGAGATCACGCCACTGCACTCCAGCCCAGGCAACAGAGTGAGACTCCATCTCAAAAAATAAATAAATAAAATAAAGAGAAAATGACCTTCAAAGATACTTTTGCTCTCCTATCCCGGATACAAATACCCCACTAAACATACTCTCTGGCCCCAAGAAAAGATACTAGGCTCTTAGACCTTGGCAAAACCTTGAGAAGTAGACCCAACCTCTAGGACACCTCTCTCCTCTGAGAGCACCCAAACCGCAGTGACATCTCCCTGATGTGGTCCCCCTCACGTGCTGACTGGCAGTCTGAGAAAGGTCATAGAAAGACGAGCACACCGCATATCCTGCCGTGGGATGGCAAGCATTCAGAGATGAAAGCACACCACTCATTCAACACTTCACTGCCAGCATTTGCTTGTAGTTAATCTGAACTCAGCTGGCAGGTGACTGGCCCAACTCATCATTGGTTTGGCGAGAAGTACCAAAAATCCCTTGTTGTACAGGTGAAGGAAACTGCACACACAAAGCCTATCCATGTGACGATGACTTCCACTTGGGGGTGAGAGGTGGTGCCGGGCCGGGACCTCTTTTCCTGGATCCAGGACCTGGCTCCTATGTCTCTGTCCTAGCAGCCCAGCCTGCCCATGTCAGCCGTTCCAGACAGCAATCACCAGCCCCTTGCCCTTCCCTTCATACATGCAGAGGAGGAAGAAGGAAAAGGAGAGAGAAATGGGGAAGAAAAACTAAATATTCTGAGATGTTAGACCCAATATAAAAAAGCAACGGTAAGGCATTTCTGGTTTTCCTTCATAATTAATACTTTTTATTTTATTTTATTTTTATTTTCTTGAGACTCTGTTGCTCTGTTGCCCAGGCTGTAGTACAGTGGCACCATGTCAGCTCACTGCAACCTCTGCCTCCCGGGTTCAAGTGATTCTCCCCCCTCAGCCTCCCAAGTAGCTGGGACCACAGGCATGCACCACCACACCCAGCTAATTTTTGTATTTTTAGTAGAGATAGGGTTTCACCATGTTGGCCAGGCTGGTCTCAAAACTCCTGACCTCAGGTGATCTCCTGCCTCGACCTTCCAAAGTGCTGAGATTACAGGCGTGAGCCACCACACCCGGCTCATAATACTCTTTAGTTCTTAATAGAACTGTCACTTATGTTACCTACAAGCTTCTGTTAGTGTCCAGATACCTACTAAATGTAGTTGTTTTTTGGTTTTTCATTGATTTAGTTTTTTAATCTTTAAAATAATTTTTAAAATGTATGCTTTTGATATTATTGATTTCCTTTTGAAAACTGCTATCACATTTTCCTCGTTGACTTTTGGCTCACATTTCTAGCTCGATTCCTTGTCTGAAGCATGATTTTGTATTTCCTCTTATAACATGAATGCTGTGAAGGACAGATCATTGGCCCAGGCTGCAGTTTCTCTCCCACTTCTGACAGCTCAGTTGTAAGGTAACAGGCAATGAAGGAGCCCTCTGTGTGTGCTCACACCTTTTGCCACAGTGCCTTCCACCCAATGGGCGCAAAGCACGCTCAAAATCAGTCACAAGAAGCCCAGAAATAAGCTAACAAGTTTCAAGGGATTTGCAAAGTCAAGAAACAGCCATTGAATATGTTCAACAGACTAGCACTGTGAGAAATTCCTGGGATTCAAAAAAAATTGTAGGCCCGGTGCAGTTGCTCATGCCTGTAAACCCAGCACTTTAGAAGGCCGAATGGGGCGGATCACCTGAGGTCATGAATTTGAGACCAGCCTGGCCAACACAGTGAAACCCTGTCTCTACTGAAAATACAAAAATTAGCCGGGCATGGTGGCAGGCGCCTGTAATCCCAGCTACTCGAGAGGCTGAGGCATGAGAATTGCTTGAACTCAGGAGGTGGAGGTTGCAGTGAGCTGAGATCACACCATTGCTCTCCAGCCTGGGCAACAGAACGAGACTGTCTCAAAATAAATAAATAAATGCTGGTTCCTGGCTTTATATCATGGTAGGAGGAGTTTCCTCCAAGGGAAAAGAACACTGTTGGAGGACTACTATATACTAAGCTCTGTGCTTGTACTTTCAACAGGTATCTCACTTATTTCTCACAATAAATCTAAAAGAAAATTAAAATTAGTCCCATTTTACAGATGAGAAAACTCAGCCCACAGAAAAGTTTAGAAACTTGCCAATGTCACATACCTGCTACATGGCAGAACCAGGATTTGCTCCCAGGCTTTTCTGAATCTCAGCCCAATGCTCTTTCCATTAATGAACAGTTTAAGTTGGTTTCAGTCTTATTAATGGAAGGAGAGTGGCATCTATTTTTTTCCTTAGCATTACTTTCAATAAAGATTAGAGCCATCATCCAAATAACATGCGCTTCGAAGGAGGCAGATATGGATTCAGAAATCTTTCCCTAGCTCCTAGCTTTGCAACCACAGGCAAGTTCCTTAATCTCTTACAATTTCAGTTTCTTCACAGGGATACCTATGTCTCTCTAAGATATTATAAGGCTTAAGTGAAGTGACCTAAGTCATACACCTACCTCAGGCTTGTCCTGGGCATGTCTTCTAAATAGCAACTGTTATAATCACCTCTGGGTTATTCTAACCCTGGCCCTGGGTATAACTGTGACATATCTCACCTCTGTCTGCAATTCTGAAATTGCTTTTGTATCCTGCAGACTGAAGGACCTTCCCCAGCATTCTTCCAAGCACAGTGAGAGGCAAGCACCCCAGGAAAAGATGATAGCAACTCAGAAATAATGACCTCTCCACATTGAATCTCTATTGCAAACAAACATTAGTTAGTTTGGTTATGTGTAACCACTAGATTCTTTTTGCTAAATGTCAGTAGCTACTAGTGGTTTGAAATAAGCGAGGGTGTAGATATGCCTTTCATCACCACCGTGTACTCAAAAGAGTTAATTTGTTAAAATGGAAGCAAGTCTCTTAAATTTTGCAGCACACTCAAGCATGTATTAAACATTTATTAGAGACCGGGAACAGTGGCTCACACCTGTAATCCCAGCACTTTGGGAAGTCGAGGCAGGAGGATTATGTGAGCCCAAGAGTTTGAGGCCAGCCTGGGCAACATGGCAAGACCCTTTCTCTTAAAAAAAAATTTTTTTTTTAATTAGCTGGGCATGGTGGCATGTACCTGTAGTCCCAGCTACTCAGGAGACTGAGGCCAGAGGGTCACTTGAGCATAGGAAGTCAAGGCTTCAGTGATACATGTTCATGCCACTGTATTCTAGCCAGGGTGACAGAGCAAGTCCCTGTCCCAAAAAAATGTACCCCATAATATATACACCTACTATGTACCTATAAAAATTAAAAAAAATTAAAACTCATTTATTAGAGAGCCCAAGATCACCCTATATCCTGTTCTGTAAGCTCCTGAAGTCTCAAGTCTTTGACCACAACTTGCATTAAATGTTTACTCAAAGTAAAAATGTGACTATATCCTAGAAGTAACTTCATAGTTGGCACCAGGCAACCAGAATGCTTTGAGTCAGAAGCTGGACATGGGCCCATTTAGGTCAAGCCTCAAATGCCATTCTAGGAGGGGGAGGGACAAACGCCTTGCTACCAACCAATGTTTTGGGTTTTTGTTTTGTTTTGTTTGTTTGTTTGTTTGTTTTAAATGAGACGGAGTCTCGCTCTGTCACCCAGGCTGGAGTGCAGTGGCATGATCTCGGCTCACTGCAAACTCTGCCTCCCGAGTTCAAGCAATTCTCTGCCTCAGCCTCCCGAGTAGCTGGAATTATAGGTGCCCACCACCATGCCTGGCTGATTTTTGTATTTTTAGTAGAGACGGGGTTTCACCATCTTGGTCAGGCTGGTCTTGAACTCCTGACCTCATGATCCACCCACCTCTGCCTCCCAAAGTGCTGGGATTACAGGCGTGACCCACTGTACCTGGTCTGTTTTGTTTTGTTTGTTTGTTTGTTTTTTTCTGAGACAGAGTCTTGCTCTGTTGCCCAGGATGGAGTACAGTGGTGGGATCTCAGCTCACTACAACCTCCACCTCCTAGGTTCAAGTGATTCTCCTGCCTCAGCCTCCCAAGTAGCTGGGATTACAGGAGTCTGCCACCACACCCAGCTCATTTTTGTATTTTTAGTAGAGATTACACGTTGGCCAGGCTGATCTCAAACTCCTGACCTCAGGTGATCCACCCACCTCAGCCTCCCAAAGTGCTGGGATTGCAGGCGTGAGCCACCAAGCCCGGCCTACAAACCAATTTTAGCCAACCTACCTTCTTGAATGCAATGAGTTTCACCAATAAAATTACTCTTCTAACATCCCTTGGGATAATTAACAAAATCCTTGCCGTTGATTGGAGAGAAAGACAGCTGGAGTGCAGGCATTTTTGCTTTTTTTGAAATAGGGTCTGCTCTGTCGCCCAGGCTGGAGTGCAGTGGCGGGATCTTGGGTCACTGCAACCTCTGCCTCCAGGGTTCAAGTGATTTTCCTGCCTCAGCCTCCTGAGTAGTTGGGATTACAGGCACACACCACCACCACCCCCCGGCTAAAAGTGTAGGCATTTAATTACAGGTGCTCTACCGCTCCTGGAGTGTGCATTTGTTATTGGGATGAGGGTATATGCTGCTGTCTCTGGCATGTGGATTGAAACCAGTGAGCATGCACATATATGTCATTTGATAGCCTGTGCTAACATATTTTAAAGCAAATTACAGCCAACACAACCACCGCCCTCTTCCCTACCCAAGTCAGCCTTAGAAAGCACTTGCTTCAGGGGTTGGTGAGGAGGAGGGTCCCCTGGCATCCCCTTTCATAGGGACAGTGCACTCATCCATCTGTCATCTAGGGCAGTTCACCCAACCTCTGCTTGCATTTCCCTATCTCTGTACTTATATTATGTCAACATATTTGAAAGGCTCCAACAAAAGTCTAGCTAGCATCCAGCTCCTCAGAGTACCCTCCCAAGACTTTCCAGCCTGCACCCAGGCCAGGCACTCCTCTCTGGAGAAACAAGGACAAGGAGAGGCCAAAAGAGATGAGGGAGCAGAACTAGGCAGGGAAAAGCAAATCTTAGGTTTCCTTTTTAGCTCTTTTTGCATCTCAAAACACACACACACACACACACATTAGAATAGAAGAATCATAACAAATGGCAATGATTGTGAGTCTGCACATGTGCCAAGGAAAATTACAGTAGGGAATGTACAAATGGCCCTGTCCTATTCCAGATTCTTTCCCGATTTTACAACCAGTTTGTTTCATTTGTTTATAAGTCAGAGAACCTATATTAAGAACCCCTACACCATAATAGTATTAAATCAAAGGACAAAACCTTGCAATGTTCTCTAATTAGCTCTGAAAGATTACTAATCTTCAGCTGATACAGAATCTGCATTCTATTTCAATCATAAGCTCCTAAGCAGAAAGAAAAGAATTTTGATCGATTAAAAGGACCTTCATAAACTGGAATCTTCCCAAGGTACAAATTACACTGTTCATTCTGAGAACCCAGGATTTGACCTAAAAATGTTTTCTTTGCATGTTCAGCCATCACTGAACCAGTAAGAGCAGGGCATCCTCTTATCCTGTCTGATTTCCGATTGTTATTCACCAGACTATACTGCGTCCTTTCCTCTTTCACTTCATCACACCTATTGATGTTAACATATTTTTTCTTCTAGATTTTAAGTATGTGTTGATTACCGTATTATTTAATCTACCCCCTAATTACCGAAATCTGTGTAAAACTATTCATGTCCCAATTATGTTATAACATATGTAGTCTATGGACATGATATAGTTGGGATACTGTTCTCCTCCAAATCTCAGGTTGAAATTTTGTAACCACATCCGAGCAATCTGGTTCAATTATCATGTAATAAAGTTGTGAGTTGTTTATTGGTTGCCATGGACGCCCAGGTTAAAGGTCAGGTAACCTGAGCACGCTCAAAGGAACCAAGCTTTGCAACCCCAGGGGGAACCTAAATGCTCAAAGGAACAGGGACTAAATTAAGAAGCCATGCTGCCTGGCAGAATCCAGGATCCAATCAGATTGAGCTCTGGCATCACCCCATGGCAGGATCCAGTTAGATCATGCCTCCCGGCATCATCTCATTGCAAGATCTAATCAGATCACACTTCATTACCCTATACTTATAAGACCCAACCCAGGCCAGGCGCGGTGGCTCACACCTGTAATCCCAGCACTTTGGGAGGCCGAGGCGGGCGGATCACAAGGTCAGGAGTTCGAGACCAGCCTGACCAACATGGTGAAACCCCCATCTCTACTAAAAATACAAAAATGAGCTGAGCGTGGTAGTGTGCCCCTGTAATCCCAGCTACTCAGGAGGCTGAAGCAGGAGAATCACTTGAATATGGGAGGCAGAGGTTGCAGTGAGCTGAGATGGCGCCACTGCATTCCAGCCTGGGTGATAGAGCAAGACTCTATCTCAAAATAAATAAATAATAAAAATAAAACTCAACCCAAACCCCCGCTTGGCAAGACAGATTTGAGCATTTCTCCTGTTTCCTTGCCAGTTGAATTGCAATAAAGTTTTTTTTTTTTTTTCCCCATACAGAGTCTCATTCTGTCGCCCAGACTGGAGTGCAGTGGCACAATCTCAGCTCACTGCAACGTCCACCTCCCTGGTTCAAGCAATTCTCCTGCCTCAGCCTCCCAAGTTGCTGGGATTACAGGCGTGTGCCACCATGCCCGGCTGATTTTTTTCATATTTTTAGTAGAAATGGTGTTTCACCACGTTGTTCAGGCTGGTCTCAAACTCCTGAACTCAGGCAATCCATACACCTCAGCCTCCCAAAGTGCTGGGATTACAGGCATGAGCCATTGCACCCAGCCAGAGCTTTTCTTTTCTCAGAAGCTAGTGCCATGGTATTGGCCTCAATGCATATTGGGCAGTGAGCCTATTGATTTCTCAGTAACAATATGATCCCTAGTGTTGGAGGTGGGGCCAAGTGGGAGGTGTTTGGGTCATGAAGGCAGATCCCTCATGAATGCCTTGGTGCTGTCCTCATGGTAATGAGTGAATTCTTACTCTAGTAGTTCCCACAAGATCTGATTGTAAAAAAGAGCTGGCACTTCCTCCTCTCTCTCTTTCCCCTTCACCATGTGACACGCCAGCTCCCTCTTTGCCTTCTGCCATGAGTGGAAGCTTCCTGAGGCCTCACCAGAAGCGGATGCTGGTGCTGTGCTTCCTGTACAGCCTGCAGAACTGTGAGCCAAATAAACCTCTTTGCCTTATAAATTACCCTGCCTCAAGTATTTCTTTTCTTTTTTTCTTTTTTCTTTGTTTTTTTGAGACAGAGTCTCGCTCTGTCGTCCAGGCTGGAGTGCGGTGGCATGATCTCAGCTCGCTGCAACCTCCACCTCCCAGGTTCAAGCGATTCTCCTGCCTCAGCCTCCCGAGTAGCTGGGATTACAGGTGCCCGCCACCACACCCAGCTAATTTTCTGTATTTTTAGTAGAGATGGGATTTCGCCATGTTGCCCAGGCTGGTTTTGAACTCCTGAGCTCAGGTGATCCGCCTGCCTTGGCCTCCCAAAGTGCTGGGATTACAGGTGTGAGCCACTGCACTCAGTCTACCCTGCCTCAAGTATTTCTTTATAGCAACACTAGTGGACTAAGATGACACATGAGTGCATAGCTTCAGTGAAAGCAAGCTCAAATGTTTAATTCCCCTCATGTTACAGAAAATGCTATGAAATGAAAAAAAGGAAAATTTCTGTGAGACTCTAGAGCTCTGCTGTCCAATATGGTCGCCACTAGCCATGTGTGGCTATTTAAATTTAAATGTATTTATTTATCTATTATTTTTATTTTTATTTTTTTGAGAACGGAGTCTTGCTCTGTCACCCAGGCTGGAGTACAATGGCACCATCTTGGCTCAGTGCAGCCTCTGCCTCCTGGGTCCAAGCGATTCTCGTACCTCAGCCTCCTGAATAGCTGGGATTACAGGTACACGCAACCACACCCGGATGATTTTTGTATTTTTAGTAGAGATTGGGTTTCACCATGTTGGCTAGGCTGGTCTCGAATTCCTGACCTCAGGTGATCTGCCCGCCTCAGCCTCCCAAAGTGCTGGGATTACAGGTGTGAGCCACTGTGCTTGGCTCTAGATTTAAATGTAAAGTAATGAAGTGTTTTTTAAAATAAAATTTCATTTTTCATTCACACTGGACACATTTTAATTGCTTAATCACCACATGTGGCTGGTGGCAACCCTAGAGTCTCAAAGCTGGAACTCACCAATTATAACTCGGTGATAAACAGAATTGTGTCTGTTAAATATTTATTTCTCCTCTTAAGTTTCCTTTGACAAACAGACACCTCACTGAGTTATATGGCTCTCGTTAGTGTGAACATCTATAAAGAAGATACAGGCTGGGCACCGTGGCTCACGCCTATAATCCCAGCACTTTGGGAGGCCAAGGCGGGCGGATCCACCTGAGGTCAGGAGTTCGAGACCAGCCTGACCAACATGGAGAAACTCCATCTCTACTAAAAATACAAAATTAGCTGGGCGTGGTGGTGCATGCCTGTAATCCCAGCTACGTGGGAGGCTGAGGCAGGAGAATTGCTTTAACCTGGGAGGCGGAGGTTTCAGTGAGCCGAGATCATGCCATTGCACTCCAGCCTGGGCAACAAGAACAAAACTCATCTCAAAAAAAAAAAAAAAGAAGATACAAATTAGAACATTTTTAGCTAATTATTTGCATTGTAAAAGAGCCCTAAACCCAGATTATAAGCCTGAAAAGAAAGGCCCAGGAAGTTCTATCTATGAGTTAATTGTTTCTTTTTTTCTTTTCTTTTTTTTTTTTGAGACAGAGTCTTGCTCTGTCGCCCAGACTGGAGTGCAGTGGCACAATCCTGGCTCACTGCAAGCTCTGCCTCCTGGGTTCACACCATTCTCCTGCCTCAGCCTCCCAAGTAGCTGGGACCACAGGCGCCCGCCACCACACCCGGCTAATTTTTTTGTATCTTTTTAGTAGAGATGGGGTTTCACCATGTTAGCCAGGATGGTCTCGATCTCCTGACCTCATGATCTACCCACCTCAGCCTCCCAAAGTGCTGGGATTACAGGCATGAGCCACCGCACCCGGCCAATTGTTTCTTTTTAATGATGGTGGGGGAAAATAAATGTTAGGGGTGGGTGGTGGTCCATATGGAGAAAAAATCATCTTGATGCCTTGCAGAACTTATAAGGAGGAACATTTGAGACTGAATTATCTAGAATTTAATTTAGTAATTGAAAAGTTGGGAGGAAGATTTTACATTAAATGAAGCTGAATGAACACAGACATTTATCTTTTCTCTCTTCCAAAGCTCCATTAAAATTATAGTAAATGGGATTAAAAGGAAATAAACTTGCAAGGATAAAAATAATAGGAGGGTAGAAAACAGCAGACTAGATAGCAATAACACTTTGGAAGTTGGAATGGAATGGAAAATCGTCTAAAAGATGGAAAAAGCACAAATCTAAAGAGACTCGGGAGAGCCCTGGTTGCACAGAGCTGAGCAATGTCTAGACAATTAGCTCTGAATTTCCCCAGGTTTCTGAGCGCTGGTTGAAACATGTGGATGAAAAAAAGAAGTGTTGGTTGGGCCAGGCATGATGGCTCATGCCTGTAATCCAAACACTTTGGGAGGCCAAGGAGGGAGGATCACTTGAGTCCAGGAATTTGAGACTAGCCTGGGCAACATAGCAAAAACCTTGACTCTACAAAAAAAAATAAAAGAAAAAAAAGAAGCATTGGTTGAAAGTTTATGGAACACTTTCAGTTTCTTTTCCCACATGCATAATCAGGAAAGTAGGTGATATAGTTTGAATGTATGTCCCTGCCCAAATCTCATGTTGAAACGTAATCCTCAGTGTTGGAGGCGGGGCCTGGTGGGAGGTGATTGGCTCATGCGGGTGGATCTCTCATGAATGGTTTAGCACCACCTGCTTGGTACTGTCCTCACTATAGCAAGTGAGTTCCTGTGAGATCTGGTCATTTAAAGGTGTGTGGCGCCTCCCCCATCTCACTCTTGCTCCTGCTCCTGCTGTGTGAGACGCCTGATCCCCCTTCACCTTCTGCCATGATTGGAAGCTTCCTGAGGCCTCCCCTGAAGCAGATGCTGTCATGCTTCCTGTAAAGCCTGAAGAACCATGAGCCAATTAAACCTCTTTTCTTTATAAATTACCCAGTCTCATATTTCTTTATAGCACTTGAGAATAGACTAACACAGAAAATTTGTACCAAGGAGTGGGACATTACTATAAAGATACCTGAAAATGTACAAGCAGCTATGGAACTGGGTAACAGGCAGAGGTTGGAACAGTTTGGAGGGCTCAGAAGAAGACAGGACAAAGAGGGAAAGTTTGGAATGGCTTAGAGACTGGTTAAATGGTTGTGACCAAAATGCTGATAGTGATATGGACGGTGAAGTCCAGGCTGAAGAGGTCTCAGATGGAAATGAGGAACTTACTGAGAACTGGAGCAAAGGACACTTTTGTTATGACTTAGCAAAGAACTTGGCTGCATTGCGCCCTTGCCCTAGGATCTGTGGAACTTTGAGCTTGAGAGTGATGACATAGGGTACCTGGTGGAAGAAATTTCTAAGCAGCAAAGCATTCAAGATGTTGCCTGGCTGCTTCTAACAGCCTGTGCTCATGTGTGTGAGCAAAGAAATGACCTAAAGTTGGAACTTATATTTAAAAGAGAAGCAGAGAGATTTGTATAATTAAAAAGAAGCCAAGTGCTCATAGCCAAGATGAAGGGGGAAAGGCCTCAAGGCATTTCAGAGACCTTTGAGCAGTCCCTCCCATCACAGAACCAGAGGCCTAGGAGGGAAGAATGGTTTTGTGAACCAAGCCCAAGGTCCCACTGCCCTGAGCAGCCTTGAGACATTGCTCCCTACAGCTCCAGCTCCTACCACGGCTCAGAGGGCTCCAGGTACAGCTCAGACCATTGCTTCAGAGAGTACAAGCCATAAATTCTGGTGGCTTCCATGTGGTGTTAAGCCTGTGGTGTACAGAGTGCAATAGTTGAGGCTTGGGAGTTTCCACCTAGATTTCAGATAATGTATGGAGCCTGGGTGTCCATGCAGATGCCTGGTGCAGGAGTGCAGCCCCTGTGGAGAACCTCGAGTAGGGCAGAGGAGAGGGGAAACATGAGGTTGGAGCCCCCATACAGAGTCTCTAGCAGGGCACTGCATAGAGAAGCTGTGAAAAGAAGGTTGCCATCCTCCAGGTGCCAGAATGGTAAATCCACCAACAGCTTACAACATGTACTGAAAAAGCTGCAGGCACTCAACGCCAGCCCAGGAGAGCAACTCTTGGGGCTGAACCCTGCAAAGCCATAGAAGCAGAGCTGTCCAAGGTTTTGGGATCCCACCCCTTGCACTAGTGTGTACTGGTTGTGGAACATGGAGTCAAAGAAGATTATTTTGGAGCTTTAAGATTTAATGACTGCCCTCCTGGGTTTTGAACTTGCATGGGGCCTCTAGTCCCTTTCTTTTGGCCAATTTCTCCCTTTTGGAATGGGAAGGTTTACTCAATGCCTATAGCCCATTGTATCTTGGAAGTAACTAACTTTAAAAAATATTTTACAGGCTCATAGGTGGAAGGGTTTTGCCTTGTCTCTGATGAGACATTGGACTTTGAACTTTAGAGTTAATGCTGGAATGAGTTAAGACTTTGGGGAACTGTTTGAAAGGCAGAATGTATGTTGCAATGTGAGAAGGACATGAGATTTGGGAGAAGCCAGGGGAAGAATGATATAGTTTGGATGTATGATCCCACCCAGATCTCATGTTGAAATGTAATCCCCAGTTTTGGAGGTGGGGCCTGGTGGGAGGTGACTGGATCATGGGAGTGGATAGCTCATGAATGATTTAGTACTATCCACTTGGTATTGTCCTCATAATAGTGAGTTCTCACGGGATCTGTTCATTAAAAGTGTGTGAACCAAGCCAGACTGGAGTGCAGTGGTGTGATAGCAGCTCACTGCAACCTCCATCTCCCAGGTTCAAGCAATTCTCCTGCCTCAGCCTCCTGAGTAGCTGGGACTGTAGGTGCGTGCCACCATGCCTAGCTAATTTTTGTATTTTTAGTAGAGACGGGGTTTCACCATGTTGGCCAGGCTGGTCTCAAACTCCTGACCTCAGGTGATCTGCCCACCTCGGCCTCCCAAAGTGCCAGGATTACAGGTGTGAGCCACTGTGCCTGGCCCCAGATCGCATCTTGAATTGTAACTCCCACAATTCCCATGTGTTGTGAGAGGAACCCGGTGGGAGGTGATTGAATTATGGGGGGCAGGTCTTTCCTGCACTGTTCTTGTGATAGTGAATGAGTCTCACAAGATCTGTTGGTTTTATAAAGAGGAGTTCCCCTGCACAATCTTTCTTTGCCTGCTGCCATCCACGTAAGATGTGACTTGTTCCTCCTTGCCTTCTGCCATGATTGTGAGGCCTCCTCAGCCATGTGGAACCGTGAGTCCAATTAAACCTCTTTCTTTTATAAATTGCCCAGTCTTGGGTATGTCTTTATCAGTGGCATGAAAACAGATTAATACAGTAAATTGGTACTACTAGAGTGGGGTGTTGTTAAAAAGATACCCAAAAATGTGAAATCAACTTTGGAACTGGGTAACAGGCAGAGGTTGGAAGAGTTTGGAGGGCTCAGCAGAAGACAGGAAAATGTGGGAAAGTTTGGAACTTCCTAGAGACTTGTTGAATGGCTCTGACAAAAATAATGATAGTGATATGAACAATAAGCTCCAGGCTGGGCTGGTCTCAGATGGAGAAGAGGAACTTGTTGGGAGCTGGAGCAAAGGTGACTCTTGTCATGTTTTAGCAAAGAGCTGGCAGCATTTTGCCTCTGCCCTAGAGATTTGTGGAACTTTGAACTTTAGAGAGATGATTTAGGGTATCTGGCAGAAGGAATTTTTAAGCAGCAAAGCATTCAAGAGGTGACTTCGGTGCTGTTAAAGGCATTCAGTTTTATAAGGGAAGCACAGCATGAAAGTTCAGAAAATTTGCAGCTTGACAATGCAATAGAAAAGACAATCCAATATTCTGAGGAGAAATTCAAGCTGGCTGCAGAAATTTGCATAAGTAACAAGAAGCCAAATGCTGATCCCCAAAACAATGGGGAAAATATCTCCAGGGTATGTCAGAGGTCTTCATGGCAGCCCCTCCCATCACAGGCCCTGAGGCCTAGGAGAAAAAAATGGTTTTGTGGACCAGGCCCAGGGACCCTGTGCTTGTACAGTCTAGGGAATTGGTGCTCTGCTTCCCAGCTGCTGTAGCCATGACTAAAAAGGGCCAAGGGACAGCTCAGCCTGTGGCTTCAGAGGGTGCAAGCCCCAAGCCTTGGCAGCTTCCATGTGGTGTTGAGCCTGAGGGTGCAAAAAAGTCAAGAATTGAGGTTTGGGAACCTCTGCCTATATTTCAGAGGATGTATGGAAATGCCTGGATGTCCAGGCAAAAGTTTGCTGCACAGGCGGGGCTCTCATGAAGAACCTCTACTAGGGCAGTGTGGAAGGGAAATGTGGGGTTGGAGCCCCCCCACAGAATCCCTACCGGGGCACTGCCTACTGGAGCTGTAAGAAGAGGGCCACCATCCTCCAGACCCCAGAATGGTAGATCCACTAACAGCTTGCACCGTTTGCCTGGAAAAGCCACAGACACTCAACAAAAGCCCATGAAAGCAGCTGGGAGGGAGGCTGTACCCTGCAGAGCCACAAGGCCAGATCTGCCCAAGACCATGGGAACCCACCTCTTGGATCAGCGTAACCTGGATGTGAGACACGGAGTCAAAGGAAATCATTTTGGAGCTTTAAGACTTGACTGCTCCTTTGGATTTTGGACTTGTATGGGGTCTGTAGCCTCTTTGTTTTGGCCAGTTTCTCCCATTTGGAATGGCTGTATTTACCCAATGCCTGTACCCCATTGTATCTAGGAAGTAACTAACTTGCTTTTGATTTTACAGGCTCATAGGCGGGAGGGATTTGCCTTGTCTCAGATGAAATGTTGGACTGTGGATTTTTGAGTTAACGCTGAAATGAGTTAAGACTTTGAGGGGCTGTTGGGAAGGCATGATTGGTTTTAAAATGTGAGGACATGAGATTTGGGAGGGGTCAGGGGTGGAATGCTATGATTTGGCTGTGTCCCCACCCAAATCTCATCTTGAATTTAACTCCCACAATCTCCATGTGTTATAGGAGGAACCCAGTGAGAGGTGATTGAATTATGGGGGCGGGTCTTTCCTGCACTGTTCTCATGATAGTGAATGAGTCTCACAAGATCTGATGGTTTTAAAAAGAGGAGTTCCCTTGCACAAACTCTCTTTGCCTGTTGTCATCCACATAAAATGTGACTTGCTCCTCCTGGCATTCTGCCATGATTGTGAGGCCCTCCCACCACCACCCCCGCCCCCCTACCACCACCCCCGCCCCCCCACCCCCACCCCCACCCCCGCCCCCCCACCCCCGCCCCCCCACCCCCACCCCCACCCCCCCACCACCACCCCCACCCCCCCAGCCACATGGAACTGTGAGTCCAATTAAACCTCTTTCTTTCGTAAATTGCCCAGTCTCAGGTATGTCTTTATCAGCAGCGTGAAAATGCACTAATACAAAAGCCTAAAGAACTGTGAGCTAATTAAGCCTCTTTTGTTTATTAATTACCTAGTCTCAAGTATTTCTTTATAGCAATGTGAGAACAAGCTAACACAATGTGGAAAGTGCCTAGTTCAAGGAAAATGACCTACATATGTTGACATTTGGGGCTCCCTCCATGAAAAATACCAGCTAAGTACCTTGTCCCCACTATGAGAACCTCCCATCAACAAGCACAGTGCATGCCCACACAGCTTCCATCCACTTTTTAGAGGTTCATTTTGAAATGTGAATGGACCACATTGTATCTCAGAACACTTAGATAATGCCTTTTTAGGAAAGACAGAGACCAAAACAACCAGAAGACAATGGAAAAATAAAACAAAAACAGAGACAATGCAGGAAGTAGAAGAAAACTTTTCCAAAATCTATAATAAAAATCCCCAGAGAACTAAGAGCAAACTATTCACCATAACACTGGAGCAGGAGACTATAAAAAAGGAATGGAGAACAAGGAAGACTCTACGAAATTTAAAAATATAATTGCAAAAATGAAAATTTTAATAGAAGAACTGGAAAATGAGGTTGAGGACAATTTCCCAGGAAGTACAACAAAAACAAAAAAAGAAAAGCAAAACAGTGAGCTGAGATCGCGCTCCTGCACTCCAGCCTGGGTGACAGAGCAAGACTCTGCCAAAAAAAAAAAAAAAAAAAGATACAGAAAGAAGGAGAAAAGAGATAGAGTCAATCTAAATGGGTGAGTATCTGACAAATTGAAGTACATAAAGAAAGAATAGACAAAAGGAGGGAGAACATTATTTATAACAAACAAAAATCAAGAGATAATTTCCCAGAACTAGAGGAAATGAGTCTTTATATTGCAAGGGCCCATTTTCAATGAACGATAAAATTTAAGGACCCAGTTTGAAGGATATGTAGCCCAATGAACAAAAAAAGACCCGTACTGGCTGGGTGTAGTGGCTCCCACCTATAATCCCAGCACTTTGGGAGGCTGAGGTAGCAGGATCACTTGAGCCTAGGCGTTCAATATCAGCCTGGGCAACATGGCAAGACCCTGTCTCTACAAAAATAATTTTTTTTAAATTAAAATTTTTAATTAAAAACTTTAATTTGGCCAGGTGCAGTGGCTCATGCCTGTAATCCCAGCCCTTTGGGAGGCCAAGGCGGGTGGATCACAAGGTCAAGAGATCGAGACCATCCTGGCCAACATGGTGAAACCTTGTCTCTACTAAAAATATAAAAATTAGCTGGGCGTGGTGGCTGGCACCTGTAGTCCCAGCTACTCAGGAGGGTGAGGCAGGAGAATCACTTGAACCCGAGAGGTGGAGGGTGCAGTGAGCTGAGATTGTGCCACTGCACTCCAGCCTGGTGACAGAGTGAGACTCCATCTCAAAAAAAAAAAAAAATTAATTAATGGTACTCAATCATGGTCCCAGCTACTTAGGAGGCTGAGGTGAGAGGATCTCCTGAGCAGAGAGGTCAAGGCTGCAGTGAGCCCTGATTGCACCACTGCACTCCAGCCTGGGTGACAGCAAGACCCTGTCAAATCAAAAAAACAAAACAAAAAAACCCTTGCCAAGGTTATTTCAGAGCATCCAGGATAAAAAGATCCTAAACTCTTCCAAAAAGAAGGAAAAGATCACAAACAGATGATTAGGAATCAAATCAATATTGCAATTCTCAGTAAAGCATTGAAGCTAGTAGACAGTGGAATAAAATTTTCAAAACTCTGAGGGTGGCCAAGCTCAGTGGCTCACACCTGTAATCCCAGTATTTCGGGAGGCTGAGGTGAGAGGATCACTTGAGCCCAGAAGTTCAAGATGAGCCTGGGCAACTTAGCAAGACCCTATCTCTACAAAATAATTAAAAAATTAGCTGAGCGTGGTGGCATATACCTGCAGTCCCAACTACTTGAGGGGCTGAGGTGGCAGGAACTTTTGAGTCCAGGAGTTTGATGCTGCAATGAGCTTTGATTGTGCCTCTGCACTTCAGCCTAGGCAACAGAGCAAGACTGTGTCTCAAAAAAAAAGAAAATTCTCAGGGAGAGTGATTTTAAACTAGGAATTCTATACCCAACTAAACTGTTAATCAAATATGAGAGTAAAATAAGACAATTCCAGACATCTTAAAAACTTTACTTGCCAAATGTACTTTCTCAAGAAATACTGAAGAAAATAAAACAAGAGAGTTAGTCAAGAAAAAGGGAAGGAAATGGGAGCCAGAAAGTAAAGGACTCAACACAGTACACAGTCAAAGGGAATTCCCCCAACAAAGGTCAAGGCAAGTGAATCTCAGCACAACAGCCTTGCAAAAGGTCAGAAAGTGCCAGATCTGGTGTGAAGCAGGAAGTCCCAGGGCACCAGGGGAGCTAGTAACTTGAGAGATTTTCTGATGGAGAGGAACTGGGTTCAGAAGAACTTGAAGTTCTGACAGAGAGTTTGAGAAAAAAGTTGAAAGAGGTTGTCTGTAGGGCATAGGCATGAGATGGGAGGAAATGAAGCAGAAGGCTGTTGTTTTTCATTATACATTTAAAGAACAATATGTCATAAAATTATGTACTGTAAGAAATATAAAATTTTTTTGAGACAGGCTCTCACTCTGTGACCCAGGCTGGAGTGCAGTGGCATGATCACAGCTCACTGCAGCCTCAAACTCCCAGGCTCAAGGAATCCTCCCACCTCAGCCTCCCGAGTAGCTGGGACTATAGGCATCTGTCACCACGCCTGGCTAATTTTTGCATTTTTTTGTAGAGACAGGGTTTCACCATGTTGCCCAGGCTGATCTCAAACTCCTGGGCTCAAGTGATCTACTTGTCTTGGCCTCCCAAATTTTTGGGATTACTGGCATGAGCCACCACACTGGGCCAAGAAATGTAAAATTGTTAAATAATTTTAAATCATGAGAGGAACTTTAGAAATAGTATACATTTAGGGAAAAAATAATGTTTTGAGGTAGGAATGCTTTATTTTATTTCAGAGGACCTGCCGAGACCAGCTCAGTCGGGGAGACCCTAACCCAGCAGCGCTAGAGGAATTAAAGACACACACACAGAAATATAGAGGTGTGAAGTGGGAAATCTGGGGTCTCACAGCCTTCAGAGCTGAGAGCTCCGAACAGAGATTTACCCACGTATTTATTAACAGCAAGCCAGTCATTAGCATTGTTTCTATAGATATTCAATTAACCAAAAGTATCCCTTATGGGAAACAAAGGGATGGGCCGAAATAAAGGGGTGGGTCTGCCTAGTTATCTGCAGCAGGAACATGTACTTAAGGCACAGATCGCTCATGCTCTTGTTTGTGGTTTAAGAATGCCTTTAAGCGGTTTTCCACCCTGGGTGGGCCAGGTGTTCCTTGCCCTCATTCCGGTAAACCCACAACCTTCTAGCGTGCGCGTTATGGCCATCATGAACATGTCACAGTGCTGCAGAGATTTTGTTTATGGCCAGTTGTGGGACCAGTTTATGGCCAGATTTTAGGAGGCCTGTTCCCAACAAGGACCATGGCCTATAATTTCCTCACTTTACTCCTAGGAAGACAGATGGCCAACACTGAATTTTCTATTTCAGTTACTGCTGGCATGGGAAAATGAGTCACCAAAATTCACAGATTCCTCCTCATTGCGTAATAACTAAAACGAATGTTTGGGTTTCCGGTGGCACCAGCTCCTATTTCTCAGTTCGGCACACCCTTAAACCTCCGTCCTAAAGGATTGAGCATTGTTTTAGATGCTTGGGAATGGGCAAGAGATCACAATTTGAGCGTGTGTGACCCCCCCGCAATTCATATGTTGAAACCTAATCCCCAATGAGATGGTATTAGAAGGTGGGGCCTTTGGGAGGTAATTAAGTCATGAAAGTGGCCCCTTGGGAATGGGAGTAGTGCCCTTTTATTTATTTTATTATTATTATTATTATTTTTTGAGACAGAGTCTCTCTCTGTTGCCCAGGCTGGAGTGCAGTGGTGCAATCTCCACTGCAACCTCTGCTTCCCAGGTTCAAGCAATTCTCGTGTCTCCGCCTCCCAAGTAGCTGGAATTACAGGTGCCTGCCACCACACCTGGCTAATTTTTGTATTTTAGGTAGAGATGGGGTTTCACTATGTTGGCCAGGCTAGTCTCAAACCCCTGACCTCAAGTGATCCACCCGCCTCAACCTCCCAAAGTGCTGGGATTACAGGCATGAGCCACCGCGCCTGGCCTTAGTGCCCTTTTAAAAGGAGCCTCAGAGAGATCCCTGGCCCCTTCCACGCTGTGAGGACAGAGGGAGAAGATGGGCATCCGTGAATCAGGAAGCAGGCCCTCAGCAAACGTGGACTCTGCTGGCACCTTGACCACTGGCTTTCCAGTTTCCAGAACTGTGAGAAATAAATATCAGTTGTTTATTAGCTACCTGGTCTAAGCTATGTTGTTATAGTAGTCTGAACAGACTAAAATGCCAGGCATTCACTCATTGCAGCAGGTTGGGCTTAACATTTCATTGTCAGAGCTATTTTGCAAGTCTGTAGGAACAATGATTAACTTGTAGAATTTTGTCTCATGGGAATGCAAACTAGTTTCTGTCCAGTGGAACAGATAATCCCACAGGTTATAGTTTTTGGCCCTGTTGGACATTAATCAGTTCCACTCCTGAACCAGCAATGTATAAAATTGCCAATCTATAACTAGTTTCTTAAATGCTTATACTATCTTATTAATTACCACATTTTACTTGTGCCCTTATAATTAGTGAGTTAACTAAATCTTTGACATATTTTCAGTTTATATTTGCATAAGATTCATGATTTTACCTTTCTGAAAATTATACCTTAACAATGACTAAGATTAAATCGATAAAAACATTTTTGAAATTCTAATTATTGGAACCAGTCTTTCAAACCCACAGTTACAGAAATTGACTTTCTTTTTCTAACCAAAGCAACTAAGTAGAAGAAACAGATTGGGTTTCATCTTCTTTCCTGTTCTGGTTGGAGATGCTAATTATGTTACAGGAAAGGGGTCCCAATCCAGACCCCAAGAGAGGGTTCTTGGATCGTGCACAAGAAAGAATTCGAGGAGAATCCATAAAGTGAAAGCAAGTTTATTAGGGAAGTAAAGAAACAAAAGAATGTCTACTCCCTGGGCAGAGCAGCAGCATGGGCTGCTTGATTGAGTATACTTGTAGTTATTTCTTGATTATATGCTAAATAAGGGTTGGGTTATTCATGAGTTTTTCAGCAAAAAGGTGGACAATTCCCAGAACTGTGGTTTCCTCCCTTTTAGACCAGATACAATAGCTTCTTGACATTGTCATGGCATCGTAAACTATCATGGTGCTGGTGGCAGTGTCTTTTAGCATGGTAATGCATTATAATTTGCATATAATGAGCAGTGAGGACGATCAGAGGTCACTTGCGTCACCATCTTGGTTTTGGCCAACTTCTTTACCAAAACCCGTTTTATCAGCAAGGTCTCTGTGACCCGTATCTTGTGCCAACCTCCCATCTCATCCTGTGACTAAGAATGCCTAAACCTCCTGGGAATGCAGCCTAGTACGTCTCAGCCTTATTTTACTCAGCCCCTATTCAAAATGGAGTCACTCTGGTTCAAACGCCTCTGACAATTAGACTCAATCACTCAACACAATAACAACAAAAAGATTTCCTGGGAGAGCTGTCTACACTCATGAGATGGTCCCAATCTTCACAAACTTTATAAAATAAATGAGAAAAAGGAAAGACCCAGTGTCAAAATGAGTCTTGGAAGCAGTGATTTCTCTAAGATTCTGGAGGAAGACAAGACCACCTTCTAGGTGGGTGGTGTAACTGTAATAGGTTTGTTGCCCAATGCACACAGCAAGTCAAAATGCTGAGATACCAGATTGCAGCAGAGAAACAGGTTTGATCACAGGGTCACCAAATGAGCAGATGGGAGGGAACCTCAAATTCATCTCCCCGAGGAGTTTGGGGCTAGAGTTTTTAAGGGTTTTGGAGTGGTCCAAAGTGTGGAGATTGTTGATTGGTTGAAGAGTACAGGGTGAAGTCATGAGCCAGGGAGAGGAAGAAGCTGTATTCTCAGGCTGATCCTGCTCCTCTAGTGGGGCAGGTGGGGGATCTTCAAACTGGTTGCTAAGATTTGATGTCTGAAAAACATCTTAAATGATCCTTAAACAAAAGCCTTATGACTCTGGCCAGGCTAAGTGGCTCATGCGTATAATCTCAGCACTTTGGGAGGCTGAGGTGGGAGGATTGATTGAGGCCAGGAGTTCCAGACCAGCCTGTTCAACGTAGCAAGTCCTCATCTCTACAAAAAATTAAAAATTAGCCAAGTATGATAGTGCACACTGTCACATGCGTCCGAGTGAAAAGACCACCAAACAGGCTTTGTGTGAGCAACAAAGCTTTTTAATCACCTGAGTGCTGGCAGGCTGAATCCGAAAAGAGAGTCAGAACTGGAATTGGAAGGACAGGGAGATTGAAGGCTAGCGAGAGAGGATAGAGAAGAGAGTGAAAAGACCCCTTAACCGATGTGAAATTGGTGAGATGTTCCTTGGGCTGGTTGGTCTGAGGACCCAAGGTTGTAGGTGGATCTCTTCACGGAGTGAGGGTGAGGACCGGGGACTGGTCTCCCGAAGGAGTCCCTCTGTCCCAGGTCTTTGGCACCAAAAGTCACGCGCGTCCGAGTGAAGAGACCACCAAACAGGATTTGTGTGAGCAATAAAGCTTTTTAATCACCTGGGTGCAGGTGGGCTGAGTCCGAAAATAGAGTCAGCAAAGGATGGTGGGATTATCATTAGTTCTTATAGGTTTTGGGGTAGGCGGTGGAGTTAGGAGCAATGTTTTGTGGGCCGGGGGTGGATCTCACAAAGTACTTTCTTAAGGGTGGAGAGAATTACGAAGAACCTTCTTAAGGGTGGGGGAGATTACAAAGTACATTGATCAGTTAGGGTGGGGCAGAAACAAATCACGATGGTGGAATGTCATCAGTTAAGGCTATTTTCATTTCTTTTGTGGATCTTCAGTTGCTTCAGGCCATCTGGATGTATACATGAAGGTCACAGGGGATGTGTTGGCTTAGCTTGGGCTCAGAGGCCTGACACACACCTGTAGTCCCAGCTGCTCAGGAGGCTGAGGCAGGAGGATAGCTTGAGCCTGGGGGGGTTAAGGCTGCCGCAAGCTATGATTGTGCCATTGCACTCTAGCCTGGCAACAGAGCAGACCTTGTCTCAAAAGAAAAAAGCCTATGATTCTAACGGCAGAGATCCTATCTATAGGAACAATAGAAATGCAAATCAGTTCTGTTTTGTTTGTTTGTTTGTTTGAGAAGGAGTTTTGCTCTTGTTTCCCAGGCTGGAGTGCAATGGCTCCATCTCAGCTCACTGCAACCTCCGCCTCCCAGGTTCAAGCAATTCTCCTGCCTCAGCCTCCCAAGTATCTAGGATCACAGGCATGAGCCACCGCGCCCAGCCTCTGTCTCTTTTCTTATAAGGATGCCAGTCTTATTGGATCAAGGCCCACCTGTATTTAACCTTAATCACCTCCTCAAAGGCCCTATCTCCAAATATTTGGAATGGTACCGGAGATTAAGACTTAAATGAATTTGGTGGCCAGGTACGATGGCTCACACCTGCAATCCCAGCACTTTGGGAGGCTGAGGCAGGCAGATTGCTGGAGCTCAGGAGTTCAAGACCAACCTGGGCAACAGAGTGAGACCCCCACATCTCTACAAAATAAAAAAATTAGCTGGGTATGGTGGTGCCACCTATAGTGCCACCTACTCAGAGAAGGCTGAGGCAGGAGGATCACTTGAGCCCAGGAGGTAGAGGCTGCAGTGAGCAGTGATTGTGCCACTGCACTCCAGCCTGGGTGACAGAGTGAGACCCTGTCTCAAACAAACAAACAAAACCCCCAAAAATACAAATGTGGGGCAGTGGGTGAGGTTGGTGGGGGGAGCAGCACAATTCTATCCATAACACATGGTAAAAATGCAAGCAATACACAATGATTCACACTGAAAAATCTATCTCCCACCTACAGCTCCTCCAGTCCTACTGCATGAAATACACATTATCATTCACATTCTACATGTCTGGGAATGTAAGTACTTTGAGGCTGAGACCATGTGGTATAATCGTTGCAAAAAAAAAAGCAGTGTGTCTTGCACAGGCCTGCAGAGGGAAGTGAGCCCTGGACTTTACAGACCAATATTCCCCTTGACCTCTGCCATCCTCAGAACAGAATGAGGGAGTGGTAAGAGGAGAGCCTGCTGTTTGCTGAGAACACACTTCCTGGGTGGGTACAGCTCTAGGCAGAGGAGAAAAATGGGAAGGAACCATCATCATGCATAATTCGTCACTTTTTAAAGAGGAAAAGACCAGGGAAGAAAAACTAACAAACAAATTTAAGTGGCCTGGAGACTTTCTGAAGTCTTTTAACCTAGTGGGCAAAATAATATATTGGTTACTGTATCTACATTTTGAAAATACTATTGGCCGGGCGCAGTGGCTCACGCCTGTAATCCCAGCACTTCGGGAGGCCAAGACGGATGGATCACAAGATCAGGAGTTCAAGACCAGTCTGGCCAACATAGTGAAACCCCATCTCTACTGAAAATACAAAAATTAGCCAGGCTTGGTGGCACGTTCCTGTAATCCCAGCTACTTAGGAGGCTGAGGCGGGAGAATTGCTTGAACCTAGGAGGTGGAGGTTGCAGTGAGCCGAGATCACGCCACTGCACTCCAGCCTAGGTAACAGAGCAAGACTCGGTCTCAAAAAAAAAAAAAAAAAGAAAGAAAGAAAAGAAAAGAAAAGGAAATACTGTTAATTTTACGTTTGCATACACTTTTTTGAAGATTTAAAAAAATAAGAGCTTTACTGAGACAACTCACAATCATAAAATTCACCCTTTTAAACTATACAACCCAGTGGTTTTTAGTATATTCAGAAAGTTGTACAACCATCACCACTATCTAATTCCAGAACATTTTCATCAAATATACTAAAAGAAACTCTACCCATTAATAGTCACTCCTATTCCCCATTGGCCCCAGCCTCTGGCAACCTCCATTCTGCTTTCTATAGATTTGTCCATTCTGGACATTTCATATAAATGAAATCATACAATATGTTGCCTTTTCTGTCTGACTTCTTTCACTTAGTTTAAAGTTTTCAAGGTTTATCAATGTTGTAGCATGTAGTACTCTATTCCTTTTTGTGGCTGAGTAATATTCCATTGTATGCATATGTCATATTTTGTTTGTCCATTCATCAGTTGATGGGCATTTGGATGGTGTAGTTGGCCATTCTTGCATTGCTATAAAGAGATACCTAAGACTATGTAATTTATAAAGTGAAGAGGTTTAATTGGCTCACAGTTCTGCAAGCTGTACCAGCATGGTACTGGCATCTTCTTGGCTTCTGAGGAGGCCTCAGGAAGGTTTTACTTAAGGTGGAAGGCACAGAGGGAGCAGGTGTATCACATCGTGAAAGCAGGAGCAAGAAAGAGAGTGTAGGGGGAGATGCCACAAACTTTAAAATGAACAGATCTCTCAAGAACTCACTCACTATCATGAGGACAACACCAAGAGGATGGTGCTAAACCATTCATGAGAATTCTACCCCCATGATCCCATCACCTCCTACCAGGTTATATCTTCAACACGGGGGATTACAATGCAACATAAGAATTGGCAGGGACATATATTCAAACTCTATCAGATTGTTTCCATTTTGTGGCTATTATGCATAATACCGCTATGAACATTCATGTACAAGATTTTTTGGGAGCATATGTTTTCACTTCTCTAAGGTAACCTAGGGGTGGAATTGTTAGGTCAAATAGAAACTCTATGTTTAACTTTTTGAAGAGCTACCTACAACACTGTTCTCCACAGTGGTTGCATTATTTTACATCTCTACCAGCAATGTATGAAGCTTCCAATTTCTCCATATCCTTACTAAAATTTGTTATTGCCTTTTTTTTTTTTTGGTCACCCAGGCTGGAGTGCAGTAGCGCAATCATGGCTCACCATAGCCTCAAACTCCTGGGCTCGAATGATACTCCTGCCTCAGCCTCTCAAGTAGCTAGGACTATAGACACACATCATCACACCCATCTAATTTTTAAGTTTTTTGTAGACGCCAGGTGTGGTGGCCTTTGGGAGATCAAGGCATGTGGGATCACTTGAGGTCAGGTGTTCAAGACCAGCCTGGCCAACATGGTGAAACCTCATCTCTACTAAAAATACAAAAATTAGCCAGGTGTGGTAGTGCATGCCTGTAGTCCCAGCTACTTAGGAGGCTGAGGCAGGAGATTCACTTGAGCCCAGGAGGCGGAGGTTGCAATGAGCTGAGATGATGCCACTGCACTCCAGACTGGGCAAAAGAGCTAGACTTTGTCTATAAATAAATAAATAAGTAACTTTGTTGTAGAGACAAGGTCTCCATATGTTGTCCAGGCTGGTCTTGAACTCCCGGGCTCAAGCAATCCTCCTGCCTCAGCAACGCAAAGTGCTGGGATTATAGGTGTGAGCCACCACGCCTGGTCATTATTGTCTTTTTGATTATAGCCATCATAGTCAATGTGAAGTGGTACCCCATTATGGTTTTCTTAATAGCTAATGTTGTTGAGCATCTTTTCAAGTGTTTATTAGTCATTGGTAGATCTTCTTTGAAGCACTGTCTATTCAGATCCTTTACCCATTTTTAAAATGGGTTTTCATTTTATTATTGAGCTGTAATAGTTCTTCACATATTCTAGATACAAGTCTGTACTCATTTGCTCCGGCTGCCAAAACAAAATACCACAGCTCAAACATAAGAAATTTATTTTCTCACAGCACAGCTCTGGAGTCTGGAAGTCCAAGATCAAGGTGCCAGCAGGGTTAGTTTCTGGTGAGGCTTCTCTCTTTGGTTTGTAGACAATAACCTCCTTTTTCTCTGTGCTCGAGCACCCCTGGTGTCTCTTCCTCTTCTTCTTCTTTTTTTTTTTTTTTTTTTTCCAAGATGGAGTCTTGCTCTGTTGCCCAGGCTGGAGTGCAGTGGCATGATCTCAGCTCACTGCAAGCTCCACCTCCCAGGTTCATGGCATTCTCCAGCCTCAGCCTCCCAAGTAGCTGGGACTACAGGCACCTGCCACCACTCCCGGCTAATCTTTTGTATTTTTAGTAGAGATGGGGTTTTGCCGTGTTAGCCAGGATGGTCTCGATCTCCTGACCTCGTGATCCGCCTGCCTCGGCCTCCCAAAGTGCTGGGATTACAGGTGTGAGCCACCACGCCCGGCGTTTTTTTTTTTTTTTTTTTTTTTTTTTTGACAGAGTTTCACTCTTGTTGCCCAGGCTAGAGTGCAATGGTGCGATCTCATCTTACTGCAACCTCTGCTTCCCAGGTTCAAGCAATTCTCCTGCCTCAGCCTCCCAAGTAGCTGGGATTACACGGATGCACCACCACGCCTGGCTTATTTTGTATTTTTAGTAGAGATGGGGTTTCACCATGTTGGTCAGGCTGGTTTTGAACTCCTGACCTCAAGTGATCCACTGGCCTTGCCTCCGAAAGTGCTGGGATTATAGGCATGAGCCACCGCGCCCGGCCTCTTCCTCTTCTGGTAAGCACACCAGTCCTACTAAATTAGGACCCAACATTTATGCTGTCATTTAACCTCAATTACCTTGTTAAAGGCCTTAACTCCAGATATTGTCACATTAGGGGTGAGGGCTTCAATTTATGAATTTGTGGAGGGCACAGTTACATTCATAACAAAATCTCTTATTGGATATATGATTTCGAAAGATTGCTTTTTTCTTTTCGCTTTCTTGATGCTGTCTTTTGAAGAGCAAATGTTTTTATTTTTGTAATGTTCAGTTTACCTATTTTTTCTTTTGTTGTTTGTACTTTTGGTGCCATATGTAAGAAACCTAAAGTCATGAAGATATACACTTACGTATGCTTCTAAGAATTTATAGTTTTAACTTTTAAATTTATGGGTTTTTTTTTTCCATTTTGAGTTAATTTTTCATGTGGTTGAGGTAGGGGTTCAATGTCATTCTTTTACGTGTAAATATCCAATTGTCCCACAACCAATGTGACATGTTAAAAAGATTATTTTCCCATTAAATTGTCTTGGGACATTTGCTGAAAATCAATTGACTATAATGTAAACATTTATTTCTGGATTTTCAAGTCTATTCCACTGATCTATATGTCTACGCCTATGTCAATATTACATAGTCTTGATTATTGTAGCTATGTTTGTTTTGAAATTAGAAAGTGTGAGTCCCGGCTGGGCGCGGTGGCTCACGCCTGTAATCCCAGCACTTTGGGAGGCTGAGGCGGGCGGATCACGAGATCAGGAGACAGAGACCATCCTGGTTATCATGGTGAAACCCCGTCTCTATAAAAATATGAAAAATTAGCCAGGCATGGTGGCGGGCACCTGTAGTCCCAGCTACTCCGAAGGCTGAGGCAGGAGAATGGCGTGAACCTGGGAGGCAGAGCTTGCAGTGAACCGAGATTGTGCCACTGCACTCCAGCCTGGGGTGACAGAGCGAGACTCCCTCTCAAAAAAAAAGGAATGTGTGAGTCCTCCAACTTTATTCTTTTTCAAGATTGTTTTCGCTACTCTCAGTTTCTTGCATTTCCACAGAAATTTGAGATCAGCTTGTCAATTTCCATTTAAAAAAAAAAAAAAAAGCCAGGTAGGATTTTGATAGGAATTGCACTGAATCTGTAGATCACTTTGAATAATATTGCCATTTTAATAATATTAACTCTTATAATCTATGATCATATGTATGTTTTTCACTTATTTAGGTCTACTTTAATTTCTTTTTTTTTTTTTTTTTTTTTTTGAGACGGAGTCTCGCTCTGTCGCCCAGGCTGGAGTGCAGTGGCGCGATCTCGGCTCACTGCAAGCTCCGCCTCCCGGGTTCACGCCATTCTCCTGCCTCAGCCTCCCGAGTAGCTGGGACTACAGGCGCCCGCCACCGCGCCCGGCTAATTTTTTGTAGTTTTAGTAGAGACGGGGTTTCACCGTGTTAGCCAGGATGGTCTCGATCTCCTGACCTCGTGATCCGCCCGCCTCGGCCTCCCAAAGTGCTGGGATTACAGGCGTGAGCCACCGCGCCCGGCACTTTAATTTCTTTCAAAAACATTTTGTAGTTTCTAGCATTCAAATCTTATACTTCTTTTGTTAAGCTTATTCCAAAGTATTTGATTATTTTAGATGCTATCCTAAATGGAATTTGCATAAACATTGTTAAATGGAGTTAACTTTGTTTTTTTTAAAAGTTTTTGTAGAGATGAGGTCTCACTATGTTGCCCAGGCTGGTCTCAAACTCCTGGGCTCAAAGGATCTTCCCACCTTGGCCTTCTAAAGTGCTGAGATTACAGGTACAAGCCACCACACCCAGCCAAAATGGAGTTAACATTTAGTTAAATGTTTATGGGAAAAAGAGTTACAGTTTTAAAAGTTAGAGTTTTACAGGTGATTTTCTTGTAGTGGCATTCATTAAAACTTCCCCACAAAATTTTCCTATTGGTTTTTCATCACTTTGCTCACGTTTTCCTTTCCTTTCTACCCATACCTTTGCCTTAATACACTCAAGACATGTATAGACAAGCTCTAAGCGGTCTCTCTAAGGTGAACAAAAGAAAAGGGAAGGAGAATAAACAAGACCAATTGTTTCTGTTTGCTTAACAGCTGAGGCCTTTTTTATCTAGCCTCGTACATGCAAACTGCACCATGTAAGATGTTATATCCCAAGCTTCTTCCTCGAAAAAAATTGCCTAAATAGAGAAACATGCCTACAGAAGTCAAGAGCTTTCTGCAATTTGCATTTGTGCTGGATTAATTGTGGCTGAGGCCCACCTCAGCCATAGGCAAAAAAGCTGCCATCCGTAAGATCCATTTTCATGCATTTAAAGAACAACCTACTCAGGAATGATTCCCTTACCTGAGTGAGTTTGGTACTTACAGACCCCAGCTTCCAGAATGGAGGTTGATTCCTTCTGCTTGAGGCATTAGGGATTAAAAGCAGTTGGCTCTGAGAAGGCTTATTTAGTAAACCTTAGAAATCTTTTACACCTGAGTGTTTTTACTTCCCCCATGAGGTCTCCAAAGCGTTTTTCAACTGAGAAAAGGGCAGGAGAGTATCTGACCAGGCAGAACAAACTCGCTCCTGTACCTAAAACACCTGCTCTGACCACAACTGCAACTCATAAGTTAGAGCATGCTCCAGGTGCAGAGGACAGTGCGAGGATGTGATTTAAGCATTAGATCCAGCCTCCTTGTCCTCATATTTCACCACTGATGAGCAACACTTCTAGTTGGAACTGATTTTCCGTAATCTTGCCTTTCCTGGTCTCCATGGGTGTGAAATACACCAAAAAAGCATAAAATGGCCTAACAAGGAAAAAGTAGAGAAATAAAGTGTCGACAAAAAGAATCAAAGTCTGTAAAATATTTGCAGATTTATTCCGAGCCAAATATTACAGCAGGACAAGCTGCAGACAAAACCCCTCAGACACCGAGTTAAAGAAGGAAGGGCTTTATTAGGCCGGGAGCTTTGGCAAGACTCATGTCTCCAACAACTGAGCTCTCAGAGTGAGCAATTCCTGTCCCTTTTAAGGGCTCACAACTCTAAGGGGGTCCGTGTGAGAGGGTCATGATCAATTGAGCGAGCAGGGGGTACATGACTGTGGGCTGCATGCACCGGTAATCAGAACAGAACAGGACAGGGATTTTCACAGTGCTTTTCTATATAATGTCTGTAATCTATAGATAACATAACCGATTAAGTCAGGGGTCGATCTTTAACCACCAGGCCCAGGGTGTGGCGCCAGGCTGTCTGCTTGTGGATTTCATTCCTGCCTTTTAGTTTTTACTTCTTTCTTTGGAGGCAGAAATTGGGCATAAGACAATATGAAGGGTGGTCTCCTCCCTTAATATGAGTGACCGATGGCCTGTGACACAGCCCTCAGGAGATCCTGAGGATATGTGCCCAAGGTGGTTGGGCTACAGCTTGGTTTTAAACATTTTAGGAAAACATACGACATCAATCAATACATGTAGGATGTATGCTGATTTGGTCTGGAAAGGCAGGACAACTCGAAGCAAGGTGGGGCTTTCAGGTCACAGGTGGATTCAAAGACTTTCTGATTGGCAATTGGTAGAAAGAGGTTAAGTTATTGTCTAAAGATCTAGAATCAATAGAAGGGAATGTCTGGGTTAAGATAAGGGGTTGTGGAGACCCCTTAATTGTTCCCCTTAAATGAGAACCGAGGTTCCCATTACACAATATAAGCCTCCAGGTAGCAGGCTTCAGAGAGAATAGATTGTAGATGTTTCTTATCAGAGTTGATTCTCTCCTGGATCAAGAAAGAGGCCTCTAAAAGAAAGAGGATTCTCTTCAGAATGTAGATTTTCCCCACAAGAGACAGCTTTGCAGGATTATTTCAAGATATGGCAAAGAAACATAATTTGGGGGCAAAATACTTCAATTTCTTTCAGGGCCTCTTACCTGTGATGTGATGCTATACTAGAGTTAGGCTGGAATTCGATATCTCTTATTGCTACAAAAGGTCTGTTTTGACAGTCTTGGGATCTGTTTTAATGTTAATGCTGGTCAGCTGTGCCTGAACTTCATAAGGGAGGAGGGTATAATGAGGTATATCTGACTCCTCCTTTCCATCATGGCCTGAACTAGTTTTTCAGGTTAACTCTGGAATGCCCTTGTCTGAGAGGAAGGATCCATTCAGATGGCTGGGGACTTAGAATTTTATTTTTAGTTTTCAAAAGTCAGACAGCCCACAACCTAAGCAATCCATCTCCTGATATATGGAGACTGACTAGTTGAAAATCGTCAAGACTGTGGTTTTAATGGAGTTTTATGATAGAAGCCAGGTGCATAGTACTATAAATTGAGCCACTTCTTAACCATATCTTAAGCCAAAATATTAGGGGTCACAAGTCCCCTAAATAATGTGCAATTTGGAAATAACATCTAGATGTAACCCCAGACTTGTCCGAAGGTGTCATTCTTCTGCTATGTCACCAAAATTCCAACACTCAAAATTGATCTCTGATGTGGTTTGGCTGTGTCCCCACCCAGATCTCATCTTGAATTGTAATCCCATAATCCCCACATGTCATGGGAGGGACATGATGGAGGTAATTGAATCATGGGGGTGGTTTCCCCATGCTGTTCTTGTGATACTGAGTTTGTTCTCAGGAGATCTGATGGTTTTATAAGGGGCTTTTTCCTCCTTCACTCAGCACTTCTCCTTCCTGCTGCCATGTGAAGAAGGACGTGTTTGCTTCCCCTTCCACCATGATTGTAAGTTTCCTGAGGCCTCTGCAGCCATGCAGAACTATGAGTCAATTAAGCCTCTTTCCTTTATAAATTACCCAGTCTCGGGTATGTCCTTATGCAGCATGAGAAGGGACTAATACAATTTCCAGTCACTGATAGAACATCAGGAAAAAGCCAAACCTGTAAATAAGGGAAAAGCAGAAACCCTCTAAAAAATACTCTGAGCTTGAATATTCAATATTTTGTTCTAGCATTACGTAGCTGTGATACACATGAGGGTTTTTGTCTACCTGAATTGTCTGAGGTCTGGTGCCATATACAGGATATTCCTGAGAACTTCCTTTGAAAGAGCATATATCAGGCTGGGCTTTATCTTCCACAACAACTGTAAAAAAAAATTAACATTATTAATGGAAAAAATTTTTTTTTTCTGCTGGCATGCCGTGGTGTAATCCTAGCTCATTGCAGCCCCAAATTTCTGGGCTCAAGGGATCATCCTGCTTCAGCTTCCTCAGTAGCTGGGACTACAGGTGTGTGCCACCATGCCTGGCTAATATTTTTATTTCTTGTAAAGACGAGGTCTTACTGTGTTGCCCAGGCTGGTCACAAACTCGCAGCTTCAAGCTATCCTCCCATCTCAGCCTCCCAAAGTGCTAGGATTACAGGCGCAAGCCACCAAGCCTGGCTGGAAAGCTATTTCTTGAGTGTACTTTCTTTAACTGGATATCTAGCACAATTTACCCCAATACCCGTCCAGAAGAAGAAGTACTTTTCACTTTAAAAATAGAGCCACAGATGCTCATACTTGATCCAAAGAATAAACCTCGAATGTGGTTCTAGGGCTTCTGATTCCCTGCTCCAGAATCCATGGAAGCTGGGAGAGGGGACAGTTCTCAGAGTGAAAATCTGGCCCCCTACTGGCAGCTTTGGGAAGTCTGAGAGGTCCTGGACATGTGGGAGTTAAACTGGACTCTGAGCTATAGTTTTCCTTTCAAATGTTTCCATTTTGATAAAGCCATCGGGGCAGAGACTGCTGGCTGTCCAACAAAACTGGCCCTCCTTTCTACCTGGACCCAAGGCTGGAGTCTATTTTCCAGCTTCCTTTGTAGTCTGGAGTGGCCATGAGATCAAATGCTTGCCAGTGGAAGTAGAAAAGAAAGATAGGTCCCTATTCCAGGCTTGACGTGTAAAGCCCCTCATGTGGTCTTCTCCATGCCCTTTGCCTCCTTCCTTCTAGCTGGGATGGTACCAATCAGAGCCCCTCTGGATGCCAAGTAGGAGAGATGGCAGGGCTACCAGGAGCCTGGGCCCCTGAGTGACTGTGTGGAGCAGAGTCCTGCTGACCTAGAACTCCTGCATTGGACTATTAGTGAGAGAAAGAAAGTGTCTGCCTTGAACCATCACATGTTAAGGCCTGTTGGTTGCAGCAGTTTAGCTTTTGACCCAAGTCACTGACATCACATTAATCACTTTTACTGTTTACCCTCTGTGATATTATGACAGAGGGTCATAATATACTGTTTACCCTCTGTGATATTATTATATATTTGGTCTTCCTACCATTTTCTGGTATATAACTCCTAAAATCCTTGAAATCTCCAGAGTGCTATCTTTTTGTGTGTTAATGATGACTGACAGCTCAACATTAGGGATGGGGCTGGTCACTGGAAAGACCAAGGCAGGATTAGAGAGTTGGGACTTTCAGCCCTACCCCTGCCCTCCAGGAAGGGGAGAGGGGCTGAAGGTTAAGGTGATCATCAATGGCTAATTGTTTAATCAATCATGCCTATGTAATGAAGCCTCCATAAAAACCCGAGAGGACAGGGTTCAGAGAGTTTCCAGAAAGTTGAACACATGAAGGTTCCTGGAGGGTGGTGCCCTGGAGAGGGCATGGAAGCTCCATGCCCCTTCCCTTAAACCTTGTACTACACATCTCTTCATCTGTATCCTTTGTAATATCCTTTATAATAAGCCAGTAAACATAAGTGTTTCCCTGAGTTCTGTGAGCCACTCTATTAAATTAATTGAACTCAAAGACAGGGTTGTAGGAACCCCAACTTGAAGCCAGTTGGTCAGAAGTTCCAGATGCTCGGACTTGCAACTGGTGTCTGAAGGTGAGGGGGCAGTTTTGGGGACTGAGCCCTCAACCTGTGGGATCTGATACTATCTCCCATGTTAAGAGAAAAACCAAATCCTGTAAAATATTTTAAAGAGGTTTATTCTGAGCCAATATGAATGACCGCAGCCTGGAGGAAAAATGAACCCAAGAAGCCTTGAATAAGTGGTTCCGAGGTGGTCAGGTTACAGTTTAGTTTTATGTATTTTAGGGAGATGGGAGTCACAGCTTTTAAGTCACTGAAGTTCTGCTATCCGGAGTCACCCTCCCTTCTCCCTCTAGTCGCGGTCCCCTCAGCTTCTCCCATACTTGGAGAAATAGTAGGAGGGGGCTGAGTGTGGTGGCTCACACCTGTAATCCTGGCACTTTGGGATGCCGAAGTGGGTGGATCACTTGAGGTCAGGAGTTCGAGACCAGTCTGGCCAACATGGCAAAACTCCATCTCTACTAAAAATACAAAAATTAGCCGGGCGTGGTGGTGCACGCCTGTAGTCCCAGCTACTCGGGAGGCTGAGGCAGGAGAATTGCGTGAACCTGGGAAGCAGAGGCTGCAGTGAGCTGAGACTGCACCACTGCAGTCCAGCCTGGGCGACAGAACAACCCTTTTGTCTTAAAAAAAAAAAAAAAATATATATATATATATATATATATGAGGGAGGAAAGGGCAGTCAGACTTCACAGAAGGGCTGGAACACAGGTGTTTTCCAGTGGGGTAGATTCCTGTCAGGGGTAGTGTTTCCCACCGTGGGAAGCTATCAACCCCCAGGTTTTCCCTCCCACTCCCAGTCCCACCCCCGCCCCAGCCCCCACTGAGCCAGCTGGCATGTGAAATAGGAACCTCTTCAGCTCCACTTCCAGCTTCTGCAGAGTTAACAGTAATGCAAGCTAAGGGGGTTGCCAAGGTGACTTGGTGGGTCTGCAGTGAACAGAGAGTGGAACCGAAGGCTCCTGTTCCCAAGGTGTCCTTGTCACCACACACGCAGCCCTTTCACTCCATAAAAGAGAGGAGGGCATGCTGCCACATGCTCAGAGCACGGGGAAGGACAAGAACAGCCTTATTCTGACACCTCCCATGTCAAGCTGAGACATTCCTGACCCCTAGAGCTTCTCCTCTCAGGGGAGGACAATTAGCATGGCTCACCTAGGAGGAGAGGCACACACAGTCAGAACTGCCCAGGGAAAGAGCTGAAGAGAAACAGAGGAAGCAAACATTTCATATGGCTATGACCTACCCATTGCAAAACGCCTCCAACCTCATGAACAGCACTCACTTGCTTTGAGCTCACAAGCGTTTTTTTTCTGTTTAATAATAGCAAGAAGATTTTATGATGTGAAACTGCCCATAAGCCATTTTTCCCAGATCCAGTGGTGACGTTAATCAACTGTGGGTCTGTGACAAATAACCAGAGAGAAGTAGGTCAACAAGCAAAACCCACTGAGCATAAACTGTACCTCTATGGAAAAGAAAAGCAGCTAACTTTAAGTACTATGTTTCTAAGCTAGTATTTGTGTTAGCAAATTAATTAATTGTAGAAATATTATTCAGAATTTAGAAGGGACTTCTAGGTTGGGCGAGGTGGCTCACCTGTAGTTCCAGCACTTTTGGGAGGCTAAGGAAGGAGGATTGTTTGAGATGAGGAGTTAGAGACGAGCCTGGGCAACATAGTGAGACCTCCATCTCTTAAAAAAAAAAAAAAGTTAGCTGGGCATGGTGGTGCATACCTGTTGTCCTAGCTACTCAGGGAGACTAAGGCAGGAGGATGGCTTGAACCCAGGGGTTCAACGCTGCGATACTGTGATTGCATCACTGCACTCTAGCCTGGGAGACAGAGCATGTCCCCATCAAAAAAAGGAAGAAAGGAAAGAAAGGAAGAGAAGAAGGAAAGAAAGAAAAGAAGGAAGGAAAGAAAAGAAGGAAAGAAAGGACTTATGGTTTTTCTTTTCTTTTCTTTTCTTTTTTCTTTGAGACAAGGTCTTGCTCTGTCACCCAGGCTGGAGTGCTGTGGTGCAAACATGGCTCACTGCAGCCTCCACCTCCTAGGCTCAAGCAATTCTTCCTCAGCCTCCTGAATAGCTGAGACCATAGGTGCCTGCCACTGCACCCGGCTAATTTCTTAAACTTTTTTGTAGAGACGGTTCTCACCATGTTGCCCAGTCTGGTCTCGAGAGATCCTCCCAGCTCAGCCTTCCAAAGTGCTGGGGTTACAGGCATGAGCCACTGTGCCCAGCCTTTAGTTTTCCCAAATGAATCAACTTACATGTATGTTTTGGGTGGTCAGTGCAAAGCTCAGGTGGGGATTAGGAAACAGGAGCTCCAGCTCAGCTTGAGCACCAGTTCTGACTACAAGGGGCTTGCAGCCCCTCAGTCGGGTTGCTCACTTATCTGTGTACCTAGGGCCCTTTGCAGTTCTGCAGCCTGCAGTTCTCCCCAAGGGGGGCTGAGGGCCCCCTGAGAGGAGATGCTGGACCCCAGCCCAGGCGGGGCTGGATGAGGAGGATGCCCTCACACATGGTGATGTTGTTCAGTGTCTCAAAGCAACTCTCAAAGCCTAAACAGTGAGAGTGGTTCAATTCTTGGGGGAAAAAATAATAATAATGCTAAGCCCTGGTCTTCTGCAGTCTGATTTTTTTTTTTTTTTTTTTTTGTGATGGAGACTTGCTCTGTCACCAGGCTGGAGTGCAGTGGCACGATCTCAGCTCACTGCAACCTCCAACTCCCTGGTTTGACTGATTCTCCTGCCTCAGCCTCCCGAGTAGCTGGGATTACAGGCATGTGCCACCACGCCCAGCTAATTTTTTTTTTTTTTTTTTTTTTTTTTTTTTTTTTTTGAGACGGAGTCTGGCTGTGTGGCCCAGGCTGGAGTGCAGTGGCGCGATCTCGGCTCACTGCAAGCTCCGCCTCCCGGGTTCACGCCATTCTCCTGCCTCAGCCTCCCGAGTAGCTGGGACTACAGGCGCCCGCTACCACGCCCGGCTAATTTTTTGTATTTTTAGTAGAGACGGGGTTTCACCGTGTTAGCCAGGATGGTCTCGATCTCCTGACCTCGTGATCCGCCCGCCTCAGCCTCCCAAAGTGCTGGGATTACAGGCGTGAGCCACCGCGCCCGGCCTAATTTTTGTATTTTTTAAGTAGAGACGGGGCTTCACCATGTTGGCCAGGATGGTCTCCTTCTCTTGACCTCATGATCCGCCTGCCTCATCCTCCCGAAGTGCTGGGATTACAGGCGTGAGCCACCACGCCCGGCCTTCTGATTTATTTTGAATGCAGTCCTTGATGTTTTTTTCCCCAGCTCCTGACCTTTAAGCATTTCAGTGGTTACCTGAGCTCTCCTCTCCTGAATCTCTCTTAAAAGTCTTCAGTGTTGAATTTCATGGTCACTCTAAGGTTAAGTGTGGAATTGTCTTACTGCCTTTCTTTGCCTAGTGCTTTATCATTTCAGAGGAAGACTACACTTCCCTGCTTCCATCACCCCACAGCAGACAAAAAGACATTTGCAGAATCATCAACTTTTAATGATTCTGCTGAAATTGGGCTCCTCAGAGGGCCGCTAATGGAGAATGTGTGTCTGCTTTGAGATTCACAACCATCCCCCAGGCGGCTCAGGTTCCTACGTGGCCCCTTTATCAAATCTGACCATCAGAGACCATGGTGAGATGGATTTCAGCTGAGGCCCTTCAGTGCGGGAAGCAATCAGAATGGGTTGGCTGAAGGTTTCAGGTGTGCTGAGCTCTGGGCTCTGGGAGAGAGGCAGGTTCAGAGCAGCGAGCCACACTGGGCCGGGAGCCTGTATGAGTTCCAGGGCTCTCAAAAATGGTTGAGGCTGGGCGCAGTGGCTCATGCCTGTAATCCCAGCTACTTGGGAGGCCGAGACAGGAGAATTGCTTGAACCTGGGAGGCATAGGTTGCAGTGAGCGGAGATCATGCCACTGCACTCCAGCCTGGGTGACACAGCGAGACTCTGTCTCAATAATAATAATAATAAATAGTGAAATGTACTTAATGTGGTATATCAGCTGCTTGAATGAGCCTGGTGTGATGTGGTGGAAGGACCCCTGGCCTGGGGAGAAGAAAGACACCCAGGCCCCTGGAGGTGTCCAGGGCTGCTTTCAGCCCCTCATGGAGGGCCCACCAGGCTGGTGGGGCCCCTAAACACTGAACTGATGTCTTCCACTTGGGTGAAGGCCTACCCTTGTACAAACCTGTTGTGCCTTCTACAAGTGTGCACCCCTGGTATCCTAGTCTCTGTCCTGAGTCCAGCTTTCAGTCTTGGATTCTTAGCATAAATTCCCCTTTTTGCTTAATCCAGCCTGAATTGGTTATTTACTTACAAACTAAACTCTTAATTAAGGCAAAAATCCAAGCTTCTTGGCCAGCCCCATCCTCTTCCCATGGTTGGGGAATCTAGTTAGTTGGTTAAAGAAAGCAATGAAAATATTCAAAGCATTCAAATCAATTTCCACAGTAGGCTGGTTTGGGGTTTCCACTTGGCTAGGCACTTTTGCTGAAATTATCCAAATAAATAATTTGTTGCCTATTACATAAGCTTGTTTTTATGGTGTTTATTGTTTAGGGTCTGCATTTTTCTGCTAGAATGTAAGTTCCACGTGGGGTAGGAATCTTTATTTTCCTCATTGTTTTATCAAGTGCCTAGTAGATGCTCAATAAATATGTTGTGGAAGAATGATAAACAGTTTCACTAGAAACATTCAGGCCTAATATTAATCCTAATATCAGAAGTAACTGTGTTACCTGTAGTCTCAGCTACTCAGAAGGCTGAGGCAGGAGGATGGCTTGAGCTCAGGAGTTGGAGGCCAGCCTGGGTGACATAGCCAGACAGACCCTGTCCGTGAAAAAAGAAAAAAGAAAAAAAGAATGCTGTTAGTTCACTATCAACTAAACTTTATACATCATTTTCAAAGAGATTGATGAGCAAAAGCTAGATTTAGCCTGGGGGGCGCGGTGGCTCACGCCTGTGATCCCAGAACTTTGAGAGGCCGAGGCAGGTGGATCACCAGTGGTCAGGCGTTCGAGACCAGCCTGACCAACATGGTGAAACGCCGCCTCCATTAAAAATACAAAAATTAGCCAGGCATGGTGGTGCACACCTGTAGTCCCAGGTACTCAGGAGGCTGAGGCAGGAGAATCGCTTGAACCCAGGAGGCGGAGGTTGGCAGTGAGCCGAGATCACGCCATTGCACTCCAGCCTGGGTGACAGAGCGAGTCTCTGTCAAAAAAAAAAGAGCTAGGTTTAGAATTGGCTTCCTATCTCATTTGATCCAGTTCTTTTATTTTACAGATGAAGAAAAACAGGTGGAAGGAAAGGGATGGCTTGTCCAAAGTCTGCCAATCTGATATGGTTTGGCTGTGTCCCCATCCAAACCTCATCTTGAATTCCCACATGTTGTGGAAGGGACCTGGTGGGAGGTCATTGAATCATGGGGGCAAGTCCTTCCTAATAGTGGGGACAAGATGGGGATAAGATAGATGGGGGCAAGCTGTTCTCCTGATAGTGAATAAGTCTCACGAGATGAATCACACTTTTATTCTTGGCCCTGATTTTCCAGATTCAGCTGTTTCTTTGATAGTGAGTAAGTCTCATAAGATCTGATGGTTTTAAAAAGCGGCATTTCCCTGTACAAGCTCTCTGATTTTTTGCCTGCCACCATCCACATAAGATGTGACTTGTTCCTCCTTTCCTTCTGCCATGATTGTGAGGTTTCCCCAGCCATGTGAAACTGTAAGTCCAATTAAACCTCTTTCTTCTGTAAGTTGCTCAGTCTTGGGTATGTCTTTATCAGTAGCATGAAAACGGACTAATAGACAACCCCAAATTGACAGCTGAAAACCAGAGCTCAACTCTCTCAGCTCACATATCTCCCTGCTACACCAAGCAACCTCTCATTCATAGCACTCACAGGTGAGACATTGGGCAAAGTTTGCTTTTTCCCTCTGCTATGCAACAGCACAATCATTCCACGGTAAACACAAAGTAACTGGATGCTAAGGGAGTTGGCTCTCCTGTCCCAAAGTACCAGCAAAACAGAAACTTCAGACCATAGGACTGTGGCAGTCAGTGTGCTGTCCACTCTGACCATCGGAACAGGTGTTGTCAGACAAGCCTGAAGCTGTATCCTGTACCTGCTAAGAGGGAGGACCCCGGGCAGTTTCCAGGGTGAATCACACTTTTATTCTTGGCCCTGATTTTCTAGATTCAGCTGCTTCTTTGATAAAGCTCAACCTCTAAATCCCTTTGCCCCAGCCCAGGGTGCAATTGGATCCCCTTTGGACAGGTAACAGAAGAATTTACCATGCCTGTGCAATATTGCAGCATTTTGTAGTCCCCAAACCCCAATGGTTCAGCATGGGGGAAATAAAAATGATTCTGGGAAATCCTGAGGTTGAGCTCCTGAGGCTGCCCAGCAGATTATGGAAGAATCCAGGAATGGAACAGCTACATGAAAGTATCGGACAATTCAGTGATGTGCCCCATTAACAGACTGAAGAGTGCGTTATCCACAGTGTTTCTGCTGAGAAAGTTCAATGTGCTATTCAATTGTGATCATCTCAGAGTATTTCCATCTTATTTACCACCCATGATTTATTATAATGGCTTGAAGCATAGTGACACGCATAGAGTGGTCACTATATTAAAATAAATCAGAAATCAGATGTATTGATTATATGAAAAAACTGATCACCTGGCATAAAACCAGTTCTATACATGCACATTTCCACTTAATATCCAAAAAAAACTGAACAAAACTAGATGTTTGGCATTTGAGGAGCTCTGGGAGAGGAGAAGAACCAGCCTTGGGCATTGGATTAAGGACGGTTTCTATAGAAATGTAAAACTGTCAGGCACTTGGAGAGGTTTTGCTTTAAAAAAATAAAAGAAAAACTTCCTTGATTTGTCACCACAAGGGGGTGAATTTTCATTCAAAGAAGGCTGTGGCACAGTCCTTATCTGAGATAGCTGGTCAGGGCAACTCCAGCTGTGGGTACCCTCAGCTGGTGAATATTTGGCATCCCTCCAAACTGACATTTTTAAAATATTTTTTCAATATTTTCTTTGTGGGGACAGAAAGAACAGATTGTCCAGTAAGAAAAACTGTACACCTCTTTCTTTATATTCAAAATAAAGGATTTATTGTATTACATGACTGTGAAAGACAAAATGCACTGGACAATTAAGGAGATGATTTTATTTAGGCTGTTGCAAGATGGAGTCACTCATTAATGAGGAATGCCTCAATGTGGACAAGGGGTCTGAGTTTTCTAAAGGCAGGTAGCCCCGAGAGTAATCCACGAGGCCCACAGCATTAGGAGAAGCAGTGGACAGCAAGTCTTATCTAAGCATATGGGGCAGGACTGTTCTTGGTGATTAGGGTTGGCACTTTACTGGAACACAAAAGCGTGGGGGCATTTCAGAAAACAAACAAACGGGTGGGGGACTTGTCACCGTTGCCCTTTTCCACGAGCATGGGTCTCAGATAATGGTCAACATTGTCCGGCTCTAAATGACAACGTTTGCATTTTTTAGAATTGTCTTTCATGTCACCATTTTTCTGCGATTTATTGCTGAACAGTATAGGTTGCGCACGCTCCCAAAGATCTGCTCGAAGTAATTTACATGTTTTTTCTTCTGGTTTGCATAGAGCAAACACTTTCCTATTTTTCTTTTCTTTTTTTGTCAAGACAGAGTCTCGCTCTGTCGCCCAGGCTGGAGTGCAGTGGCGTGATCTCGGTTCACTGCAAGCTCCGCCTCCCGGGTTCACACCATTCTCCTGCCTCAGCCTCCCGAGTAGCTGGTACTACAGGAGCCCGCCACCACGCCGGGCTAATTTTTTGTATTTTTAGTAGAGACGGGGTTTCAC